>NC_056745.1:846176890-846186890 GCF_019279795.1 Protopterus annectens
TAAAATTTAGGAGTTTTAAAAAAAAAAAGCTCAAATATTAAGCAGAGATAACTCAAAACGTACGACTTATATAAGGCAGGACAGAATATCACTGATGAGGTGAAACTACGTCCCACTGCTATCAATGGCTATATAGAAATTTTAACAAGTACTCCGTAGAGAGACAGCCACGACATTAGTTGTGTTACTATTCAGTGAAAAACACAAATAAATAAATTAAATACAGGACTATATGAAAAACAGCAGATAAACATGTACTTAAATTCACTTATGTGCCCAGTTGATTTCAGGTAGATGTTAGACAGCCAAAGCTCAAATATTAAGCAGAGATAACTCAAAATGTACCACTTATATAAGTCAGGACTCAATATCACTGAAGAGGTGAAACTACTCCCACTGCTATCAATGGCTACAAAGAAATTCTAACAAGTACTCTGTAGAGAGAATGCCACAACTTCAGTTGAGTTAATATTCAGTGAAAAACACAAATAAATAAATTAAATGCAGTACTATATGAAAAAGAGCAGATAAATATGTACTTAAATTCACTTATACATCTAGTTGATTTCAAGTGGATGTTAGCCAGTTAAAGTGCAAATATTAAGCAGAGATAACTCAAAATGTACCACTTATATAATGCAGGACAGAATATCAGTGATGAGGTGAAACTACCCCCCACTGGTATCAATGGCTACACAGAAAATCTAACACATACTCTGTAGAGAGACAACCAAAACTTCATTTGAGTTAATGTTCAGTAAAAAAAAAATAAATAAATAAATAAATTAAATATAGTACTATATGAAAAAGAGCAGATAAAAGTGTACTTAAATTCACTTATATGTCCAGTTGATTTCAGGTAGATGTTAGCCAGCCAAAGCTGAAAAGTTACGCAGAGATAACTCAAAATTTACCACTTATATAAGGCAAGGCAGAATATCAGTGATAAGGTGAAACTTCCCTCCACTGCTATCAATGGCTACACATAAATTCTAACAAGTACTCTGTAGAGAGAAAGCCACAACTTCAGCTGAGTTAATATTCAGTGAAAAACACAAATAAATAAATTAAATACAGTACTATATGAAAAAGAGCAGATAAAAGTATACTTGAATTCACTTATACATCCAGTCGATTTCAGGTAGATGTTAGCCGGCCAATGCTGAAATATTAAGCAGAGATAAATCGAAATGTACCAATTATATAAGGCATTACAGAAAATCAGTGATGAGGTGAAACTACCCCCCCCCACTGCTATCAATAGCTAAACAGAAGTTCTAACAAGTACTCTGTAGAGAGACAGCCACAACTTCAGTTGATTTAATATTCAGTGAAAAACACAACTAAAAAAATTAAATACAGTACTACATGAAAAAAAGCAGATAAAAGTGTACTTAAATTCACATATGCATCCAGTTGATTTCAGGTAGATGTTAGCCAGCCAAAGCTCAAAGATTAAGCAAGAGATAACTCAAAATGAACCACTTATATAAGGCAGGACAGAATTTCAGTGATGAGGTGAAACTACCACCCACTGCTATCAATGGCTATATAGAAATTCTAACAAGTACTCTGTAGAGAGACAGCCAAAACTTCAGTTGGGTTAATATTCAGTGAAAAACACAAATAAATAAATTAAATACAGTACTATATGAAAAAGAGCAGATAAAAGTGTACTTAAATTCACTTATATGTCCAGTTGATTTCAGGTAGATGTTAGACAGCCAAAGCTCAAATATTAAGCAGAGTAACTAAAAATGTACCACTTATATAAGGCAGAACAGAATGTCAGTGATGAGGTGAAACTACCCCCCACTGCTATCAATGGCAACACAGAAAGTCTAACAAGTACTCTGTAGAGAGATAGCCACAACTTCTGTTGAGTTAATAGTCAGTGAAAAACAGAAATAAATAAATTAAATACAGTACTATATGAAAAGGGCAGATAAAAGTGTACTTAAGATCAATTATATGTCCAGTTGATTTCAGGTAGATGTTAGCCGACCAAAGCTCAAATACTAAGCAGAGATAACTCAAAATGTATGACTTATATAAGGCAGGACAAAATATCAGTGATTAGGTGGAACTACACCCCACTGCTATCAATGGCTACAAAGAAATTCTAACAAGTACTCTGTAGAGAGACAGCCACAACTTCAGTTTAGTTAATATTCAGTGAAAAACACAAATAAATAAATTAAATGCAGTATTATATGAAAAAGAGCAGATAAAAGTGTACTTAAATTCACTTATACATCCAGTTGATTTCAGGTAGATGCTAGCCGGCCAAAGCTGAAATGTTAAGCAAAGATAACTCAAAATGTACCACTTATATAAGGCAGGACATAATATCAGTGATGAGGTGAAACTTCCCCCCACTGCTATCAATGGCTGCACAGAAATTCTAACAAGTACTCTGCAGAGAGACAGCCACAACTTCAGTTGAGTTAATATTCAGTGAAAAACACAAATAAAATAAATTAAATACAGTACTATATGAAAAACAGCAGATAACAGTTTACTTAAATTCACTTATATGTCCAGTTGATTTCAGGTAGATGTTAGCCAGCCAAAGCTCAAATATTAAGCAAGAGATAACTCAAAATGAACCACTTATATAAGGCAGGACAGAAAATCAGTGATGAGGTGAAACTACGCCCCACTGCTATCAATGGCTACATAGAAATTTTAACAAGTGCTCTGTAGAGAGACAGCCATGTCATCAGTTGAGTTACTATTCAGTGAAAAATACAAATAAATAAATTAAATACAGTACTATATGAAAAAGAGCAAATAAACATGTACTTAAATTCACTTATACATCCAGTTGATTTCAGGTAGATGTTAGCCAGCCAAAGCTCAAATATTAAGCAGAGATAACTCAAAATGTACCACTTATATAAGGCAGGACTGAATATCACTGATGAGGTGAAACTACCCCCCACTGCTATCAATGGCTACACAGAAGATCTAACAAGTACTCTGTAGAGAGACAGCCACAACTTCAGTTGAGTTAATATTCAGTGAAAAACATAAATAAATAAATTAATTAAATACAGTACTATATGAAAAAGAGCAAATAAACATGTACTTAAATTCACTTATACATCCAGCTGATTTCAGGTAGATGTTAGCCAGCCAAATCACAAATATTAAGGAGAGATAACTCAAAATGTACTACTTATATAAGGTAAGACAGAATATCAGTTATGAGGTGAAACTACTCTCCACTGCTATCAATGGCTACACAGAAATTCTAACAAGTACCCTTTAGAGAGACAGCCAAGACTTCACTTGAGTTAATATTCGGTGAAAAACACAAATAAATAAATTAAATACAGTACTTTATGAAAAAGAGCTGATAAAACTGTACTTAAATTCACTTATACGTCCAGTTGATTTCAGGTAGATGTTAGCCGGCCAAAGCTCAAATATTAAGCAGAGATAACTCAAAATGTACCACTTATATAAGGCAGGACAGAAAATCAGTGATGAGGTGAAATTACCCCCCACTGTTATCAATGGCTACACAAAAATTCTAACATGTACTCTGTAGAGAGACAGCCACAACTTCATTTGAGTTAATATTCAGTGAAAAACAGAAATACATAAATTAAGTACAGTACTATATGAAAAAAGCAGATAAAAGTGTACTTGAATTCACTTTTAAGCCCAGTTGATTTCAGGTAGATGTTATCTGGCCAAAGCTCAAATAGTAAGCAGAGATAATTCAAAATATACCACTTATATAAGGCAGGACAGAATATCAGTGATGAGGTGAAACTACCCCCCACTGCTATCAAAGCCTACACAGAAATTCTAAAAAGTGCTCCATAGAGAGACAGCCACAGCTTCAGTTGAGTTAATATTCAGTGAAAAACACAAGTAAATAAATTAAATATAGTACTATATGAAAAAGGGCAGATAAAAGTGTACTTAAATTCACTTGTATGTCCAGTTGATTTCAGGTAAATGTTTGCCGGCCAAAGCTCAAATATTAAGCAGAGATAACTCAAAATGTACCACTTATATAAGGCAGGACAGAATATCAATGATGAGGCGAAACTACCCCTCACTGCTATCAATGGCTAAAAAAAATTCTAACAAGTACTCTGTAGAGAGACAGCCACAACTTCATTTGAGTTAATATTCAGTGAAAAACACAAACACATAAATTAAATACAGTACTATATAAAAAAGCAGATAAAAGTGTACTTCAATTCACTTATACATCCAGTTGATTTCAGGTAGATGTTAGCCGGCCAAAGCTCAAATATTAGGCAGAGATAATTCAAAATGTTCCACTTATATAAGGCAGGACAGAATATTAGTGATGAGGTGAAACTACCCACCACTACTATCAATGGCTACACAGGAATTCTAACATGTACTCTGTAGAGAGCCAGCCACAAATTCATTTGAGTAAAAATTCAGTGAAAAACACAAATAAATAAATTAAATACAGTACTATATGAAAAAGAGCAGATAAAATTACTTAATTTCACTTACACATCAGTTGAGTTACTATTCAGTAAAAAAAACACAAATAAATAAATTAAAAACAGTACTATATGAAAAAGAGCAGATAAAAGTGTACTTCAATGCACTATTACATCCAATTGATTTCAGGTATATGTTAGCCAACCAAAGCTCAAATATTAAGCAAGAGGTAACTCAAAATGAACCACTTATATAAGGCAGGACAGAATTTCAGTGATGAGGTGAAACTACTCCCACTGCTATCAATGGCTACATAGAAATTCTAGCAAGTGCTCTGTAGAGAGACAGCCACAACTTCAGTTGGGTTAATATTCAGTGAAAAACACAAATAAATAAATTAAATACAGTACTATATGAAAAAGAGCAGATAAAAGTGTACTTAAATTCACTTATATGTCCAGTTGATTTCAGGTAGATGTTAGGCAGCCAAAGCTCAAATATTAACCAGAGTAACTCAAAATGTACCACTTATATAAAGCAGGACAGAATATCAGTGATGAGGTGAAACTACCCCCACCTCCCCCACTGATATCAATGGCTACACAGTAAGTGTAACAAGTACTCTATAGAGAGACAGCCACAACATCTTTTGATTTAATATTCAATGAAAAACACAAATAAATAAAGTAAATACAGTACTATATGAAAAAGGGCAGATAAAAGTGTACTTAAATTCAATTATATGTCCAGTTGATTTCAGGTAGATGTTAGCCGACCAAAGCTCAAATATTAAGCAGAGATAACTCAAAACGTACGACTTATATAAGGCAGGACAGAATATCAGTGATGAGGTGAAACTACGCCCCACTGCTATCAATGGCTACATAGAAATTTTAACAAGTACTCCGTAGAGAGACAGCCACGACATTAGTTGTGTTACTATTCAGTGAAAAACACAAATAAATAAATTAAATACAGGACTATATGAAAAACAGCAGATAAACATGTACTTAAATTCACTTATGCGCCCAGTTGATTTCAGGTAGATGTTAGCCAGCCAAAGCTCAAATATTAAGCAGAGATAACTCAAAATGTACCACTTATATAAGGCAGGACTCAATATCACTGAAGAGGTGAAACTACCCCCACTGTTATCAATGTCTACAAAAGAATTCTAACAAGTACTCTGTAGAGAGACTGCCACAACTTCATTTGAGTTAATAGTCAGTGAGAAACACAAATAAATAAATTAAATACAGTACTATATGAAAAAAAGCAGATAAAAGTGTCCTTAAATTCACTTATACATCTAGTTGATTTCAAGTGGATGTTAGCCAGTTAAAGTGCAAATATTAAGCAGAGATAACTCAAAATGTACCACTTATATAATGCAAGACAGAATATCAGTGATGAGGTGAAACTACCCCCCACTGGTATCAATGGCTACACAGAAAATCTAACAAGTACTCTGTAGAGAGACAGCCACAACTTCATTTGAGTTAATGTTAAGTAAAAAAAAAAACAAATAAATAAATTAAATATAGTACTATATGAAAAAGAGCAGATAAAAGTGTACTTAAATTCACTTATACGTCCAGTTGATTTCAGGAAGATGTTAGCCAGCCAAAGCTGAAAAGTTAGGCAGAGATAACTCAAAATTTACCACTTATATAAGGCAGGGCAGAATATCAGTGATAAGGTCAAACTTCCCCCCACTGCTATCAATGGCTGCACAGAAATTCTAACAAGTACTCTGTAGAGAGAAAGCCACAACTTCAGTTGAGTTAATATTCAGTGAAAAACACAAATAAATAAATTAAATACAGTACTATATGAAAAAGAGCAGATAAAAGTATACTTGAATTCACTTATACATCCAGTTGATTTCAGGTAGATGTTAGCCGGCCAATGTTCAAATATTTGGCAGAGATAGATCAAAATGTACCCCTTATATAAGGCAGAACAAAATATCAGTGATGAGGTGAAACTACTCCCCACTGCTATCAATGGCTATACAGAAATTCTAACAAGTACCCTGTAGAGAGACAGCCAAGACTTCAGTTGAGTTAATATTCAGTGAAAAATACAAATAAATAAATTAAATACAGTAAAATATGAAAAAGAGCAAATAAACATGTACTTAAATTCACTTATACGTCCAGTTGATTTCAGGTAGATGTTAGCCAGCCAAAGCTCAAATATTACGCAGAGATAACTCAAAATGTACCACTTACATAAGGCAGGACAGAATATCAGTGATGAGGTGAAACTACCCCCACTGCTATCAATGGCTGCACAGAAATTCTAACAAGTACTCTGCAGAGAGACAGCCACAACTTCAGTTGAGTTAATATTCAGTGAAAAACACAAATAAATAAATTAAATACAGTACTATATGAAAAAGAGCAGATAACAGTTTACTTAAATTCACTTGTATGTCCAGTTGATTTCAGGTAGATGTTAGCAAGCCAAAGCTCAAATATTACGCAAGAGATAACTCAAAATGAACCACTTATATAAGGCAGGACAGAGTATCAGTGATGAGGTGAAACTACGCCCCACTGCTATCAATGGCTACATAGAAATTTTAACAAGTGCTCTGTAGAGAGACAGCCATGACATCAGTTGAGTTACTATTCAGTGAAAAACACAAATAAATAAATTAAATACAGTACTATATGAAAAAGAGCAAATAAACATGTACTTAAATTCACTTATACATCCAGTTGATTTCAGGTAGATGTTAGCCAGCCAAAGCTCAAATATTAAGCAGAGATAACTCAAAATGTACCACTTATATAAGGCAGGACTGCATATCAGTGATGAGGTGAAACTACCCCCACTGCTATCAATGGCTGCACAGAAATTCTAATAAGTACTCTGTAGAGAGACAGCCACAACTTCAGTTGAGGTAATATTCAGTGAAAAACACAAATAAATAAATTAAATACAGTACTATATGAAAACAGCAAACAAATGTGTACTTAAATTCACTTATACGTCCAGTTGATTTCAGGTAGATGTTAGCCGACCAAAGCTCAAATACTAAGCAGAGATAACTCAAAATGTATGACTTATATAAGGCAGGACAAAATATCAGTGATGAGGTGGTACTACACCCCACTGCTATCAATGGCTACATAGAAATTTTAACAAGTACTCTGTAGAGAGAGAGACACAACATCAGTTGAGTTTCTATTCAGTGAAAAACACAAATAAATAAAATACATACAGTACTATATGAAAAACAGCAGATAAATGTGTACTTAAATTCACTTATACGTCCAGTTGATTTCAGGTAGATGTTTGCTGGCCAAACCTCATATACTAAGCAGAGTAACTTAAAATGTACCAATTATATAAGGCAGGACAGAAAATCACTAATGAGGTGAAACTACCCCCAACTGCTATCAATGACTACACAGAAGTTCTAACAAGTATTTTGTAGAGAAACAGCCACAACTTCAGTTGAGTTAATATTCAGTGAAAAACACAAATAAATTAAATACAGTACTATATGAAAAATAGCAGATAAAAGTATACTTAAATTCACTTAAGCATCCAGTTGATTTCAGGTAAATGTTAGCCAGCAAAAGCTGAAATATAAAGCAGAGATAACTCAAAATGTACCACTTATATAAGGCAGGACTCAATATCACTGAAGAGGTGAAACTACCCCCACTGCTATCAATGGCTACAAAGAAATTCTAACAAGTACTCTGTAGAGGGACAGCCACAACTTCAGTTGAGTTAATATTCAGTGAAAAACACAAATAAACAAATTAAATGCAGTACTATATGAAAAAGAGCAGATAAATGTGTACTTAAATTCACTTATACATCCAGCTGATTTCAAGTAGATGTTAGCTAGCCAAAGTGCAAATATTAAGCAGAGATAACTCAAAATGTACCACTTATATAACACAGGACAGAATATCAGTGATGAGGTGAAACTACCCCCCACTGGTATCAATGGCTACACAGAAAATCTAACAAGTACTCTGTAGAGAGACAGCCACAACTTCATTTGAGTTAATGTTAAGTAAAAAAAAAACAAATAAATTAATTAAATATATTACTATATGAAAAAAAGCAGATAAAAGTGTACTTAAATTCACGTATACATCCAGTTGATTTCAGGTAGATGTTAGCCAGCCAAAGCTGAAAAGATAGGCAGAGATAACTCAAAATGTACCACTTATATAAGGCAGGACAGAATATCAGTGATTAGGTGAAACTTCCCCCCACTGCTATCAATGGCTACACAGAAATTCTAACAAGTACTCTGTAGAGAGAAAGCAACAACTTCAGTTGAGTTAATATTCAGTGAAAAACACAAATAAATAAATTAAATACAGTACTATATGAAAAAGAGCAGATAAAAGTAAACTTAATTTCACTTATACGTCCAGTTGATTTCAGGTAGATGTTAGCCGGCCAATGCTGAAATATTAAGCAGAGGTAAATCGAAATGTACCACATATATAAGGCAGAACAAAATATCAGTGATGAGGTGAAACTACTCCCCACTGCTATCAATGCCTACACCGAAATTCTAAGAAGTACCCTGTAGAGAGACAGCTAAGACTTCAGTTGAGTTAATATTCAGTGAAAAACACAAATAAATAAATTAAATACAGTACTATATGAAAAAGAGCAAATAAACATGTACTTAAATTCACTTATACATCCAGTTGATTTCAGGTAGATGTTAGCCAGCCAAAGCTCAAATATTAAGCAGAGATAACTCAAAATGTACCACTTATATAAGGTAAGACAGAATATCAGTGATGAGGTGAAACTAAGCCCCGCTGCTATTGGCTGCACAGAAATTCTAACAAGTTCTGTACAGAGTGACAGCCACAACTTTAGTTGAGTTAATATTCAATGAAAAACACAAATAAATAAATTAAATACAGTACTATATGAAAAAGAGAAGATAACAGTTTACTTAATTTCACTGATACGTCCAATTGATTTCGGGTAGATGTTAGCCAGCCAAAGCTCAAATATTAAGCAAGAGATAACTCAAAATGAACCACTTATATAAGGCAGGACAGAATTTCAGTGATGAGGTGAAACTACCACCCACTGCTATCAATGGCTATATAGAAATTCTAACAAGTACTCTGTAGAGAGACAGCCACAACTTCAGTTGGGTTAATATTCAGTGAAAAACACAAATAAATAAATTAAATACAGTACTATATGAAAAAGAGCAGATAAAAGTGTACTTAAATTCACTTATATGTCCAGTTGATTTCAGGTAGATGTTAGGCAGCCAAAGCTCAAATATTAAGCAGAGTAACTAAAAATGTATGACTTATATAAGGCAGGATAAAATATCAGTGATGAGGTGGAACTACACCCCTCTGCTATCAATGGCTACATAGAAATGTTAAGAAGTACTCTGTAGAGAGACAGCCATGAAATCATTGAGTTACTATTCAGTGAAAAACACAAATAAATAAATTAAATACAGTACTATATGAAAAACAGCAGATAAGCGTTTACTTCAGTTCACTTATACGTCCAGTTAATTTCAAGTAGATGTTAGCCA
>NC_056745.1:846196890-846224390 GCF_019279795.1 Protopterus annectens
TAAATATAGTACATTTGAAACAAAATAGTAAATGGTTTATTAAATTGCATAAAGAAAGGATGATGTTACTGAATGTCTTCCTGCTTCTTTTCAGATGCTCCTGATACTGATTGCTTTGTGACTCTGACCAAAAAGTTGCCACTGTAGTTTGTATTGTTAAAATCAGGGAAAAAAAAACACAAGGCTCATACCTTGTATCACAGGGTATGAGGTTTGTTAGTCGTATCTGTGTCTTTGTTCACAAAGTAATCGTGTGATGTGATTTTGGTAAACAATAGCACTGTCACTGGCAAATGCCTTAAAATGAACGAAAACATTATACTCAACATCCAAGTAAAACAGTAATTGAGTAATAAAATGAAGTGTATAATTTGCAATGGAATTCACTAAACCACATGAGGTGGACTGTTTTTTTTTTTTTACTGCCACAGAGTAAAATTCCACATGGTTTTGATTTTAAAAAGTAATAAATGTATCAAAACATTACTGTATATATATAACTACTAAATTTAGTGGCTGTAAAATACAATGCAGGTTGTGAGTAGCTTGGTAAACCTTTAATGGAGCAGTTTTTTACTCCAGAAGGTTCAAAGCTTTCACTTATTTTCCAAAATAAATTTGGTATAGGCAGTGGTTACCCGACTTTACCACCATCATTCCAAGCTATTATCTTTAATTGTAAGAAAGGTTTTAATAAATTTGTTGATGGATTATGTTGGGGGTGATATCAGTACCAGAAATCATTACTTACATTTTACAATCTGTTTAAACTGAGAGTAGCACTTTTCAGGATATTAATATTCTCCTGACTTACTGTGGTTCCCTGATAAATTATACATCATATATAATATGAGCTGCACAATCTTGACTGCTATCATGTGTCTAGCAAATGTATAAGGCATTTAAAAATATTTTGTCAGTATTTGTAAATAAAGAACAGAATACTTGAGTAAATACTGAATGAATCAATGGCTGGTGAAAGACAAAACTGCCACTAGTACAATAAATTACCTGGGAATATCAGTTTACAGCAAGATCAGTGTACAAATAACTACAGAGTAGATTGGAGACTAGGTCATACTAGCAATGCTTCCATGTTAATGTTATCTTTAAGTATTAGCAAAAGGAATGTTGTTGTTGGACCATTTGCACAATTTATTCAGAAGGAGCATTATAAAACTGTGCCATAGTCTTATCAGCTGGACAGCTGAGCATGTGAATACATACTACGAAATTTTTGGAAAATGCAACATTACCATTTAAACCATTCTGCAGTGTTTACTGTTTAAAGGGTGTAGGAGTGGTGCTCAGTCTTTTATGATCCAGTTATAAAACGGGTCAGTTCATACACTTACAGCAACATTAGAAAGAAACAAATGCAAAGTAAGGACATAGACACATACACACCATCTTATAAGGCATACATGACCTGAAAAACCTCTATTTTTCATAAACACTGTGGAATACGCAGCCCAACATTAGATGAAATATATTGCACTTTTACCTTAATATATGTGCAATAATATTACATGCTACATTGTCACTGTCTTATTGAGACATTCATATGCATTTGTGCATTTATGATGTATGAATTCCAAACGTTCATCTGAAACTTTGTTAGGTGTTATGGCAATAATGTGTTTGGGAATATATGCTACAGTTACGCTTGACATTTCTATGTTGTGGTGCCATTCAACTATAGGATACATATTGGAAAGGGAATATTGCAGCAATGTCAACCTGTTTTTTTTTTAAGCTTTGACATTAGTTGTAATTAGACCAAACTTTATTTTTTTTTCATATATTTCCACCTTTATATTTGAGAAATGTTTTCTGTGCAATGTGCATATGTTGGAAAAAATTGTATGTTTGCCACACACAAGGTAATCACTTATAACAGCAAAAGCTGATATACTGACAGTGTTTGTCTAGCAAATGTGTCTTGGTACTGCAGGTATATTATCTTATAATTACATTAAACAACTCAAAGAGGATATTTTAGGTACTTGATAAAGGTGTTTAATTTTATAGAGTTGTTTTGTCACACAACAGTATGATGCAGGGCTATTAGATGTTCCCAGTGTGTGGTGCATAGTTTGTGTAAAGTGTGATACCAGTGGAATGGAGTTCACACCAGGGTAAGTCAATGGCATGGATTTGTCATTTCATACAATATTCACACGCAAGTGCTTTTGTCCACATTGTTGTGAATTTGGGACAGTATGATGGCCATGAAAATGCCTTTGAGCTACTGAGCATTTATAGGTTGATTATTTAAGTACGTATGAATATGAATATGTGTGTATATGTGTGTGTGTGTGTGTGTGTGTGTGTGTGTGTGTGTGAGCAGGTATTTATTTACTTACTTTCCTTGACCAAAATACTCAGCAAAGTTTTGGGAAGAAAACTTCACTGGGATATAACCAGCAACATCATTGTGCATTTTTTTCTTATGAAAATAATGGATTTAATGCAACACTGTCACCAGTAACTGTTTTATGCATGCATTCACATGTGCATGTATCTGCATTCATGTACATACATGTATGCACATACATACACATGTATGCACATACAAGCATACACATGCATGCACATACATGCACAGCTATACAGATATGCATACATGCACACA
This sequence comes from Protopterus annectens, assembly GCF_019279795.1. Classification (NCBI taxonomy): domain Eukaryota; kingdom Metazoa; phylum Chordata; order Ceratodontiformes; family Protopteridae; genus Protopterus; species Protopterus annectens. The sequence goes on from NC_056745.1 coordinate 846,199,526, forward strand.
CATGCATGTACATACACGCATATATGTTTGTACATGCATGTGTGTGTGTGTGTGTGTGTGTGTGTGTGTGTGTGTGTGTGTGTGATAATTGTCACAGGCAGATGATGGCTTCATTTTAAACTACCACTTGTTTTCTCCATAACTTGGTGGTGGTAGTGCATAACATATGAAAAAGAGAAAAGCTGATTAAAGTGACACATACATTGTGATTTAGAGACTGCGATGTACAGATTTTCACAGAATGTCCAGATTTGTGCCTCATATTTTTGGTCTGTTTTTCATAAAATTGTGTTTTTCTGGCAAGTTAATGGCAAACCATTAAAGACTGAAGTTAGAAAATAATGTCATTTGAGTTTCAGACTTCATACCCTTCATAAAATTCATGTCAATGCAAAACTGTTATTCTATCAACTTTTTACATTTGTAAGAGCAATATTTAAAACCTGTCCCTATTTTGGGCATTTGTCCCACCTTTATATATGGCTTTCTTCAGATTTATTTGTTCTAAGAGGTTGAGAGGTATGCTGCCTACCCAATACATTCTTGGCAGTACTTACCACCTTTTTATATTGTTTCATGGTATTGTAGTATTTATTGAACTTACCCCTTAATCTTGAAATGTAACAAAGTTGGCCTGCAAGTGGATATCTGAGTTTTCTACTTAACCAGTATGTAACACTCTTGGGTCTTGGCTGGGCCCCTCTCAAGATGAAATTAGTACAATTTTGTGCAGACATCTGCTTGGTATCGTAACCAGCTACATACATTTCCTATAGTATGCCCACATCATCCAGTTGTATTGTAATGTTAAGCCAGGAAATCCATATCTTTCCACTGTGATAAAGCCTTTAGGTTAGCCATTTCAAAACTATAACTCAGTTAGACTCTATTAATTCAGAGCAATGATGCAGGAGATGTTTTGGTGTAAGGATAAATTAATGCTTCTCTGTTATCCACTCTTGTTTCTGCTGCTCTGTCCTCAGTGGAGCTCTAGAAAATGCTATAGGTGAAGCAACTGAGATGTAGTATTTTGTCTACTGTACATAAATAAACAGTTATGGCCTGATACATATTTATAGACGTAGATATATATAGCTAATTTGTGTGCATTTGTATTTTATATATGTGTATATTAATTATATGTGAGTGTGTGACCTTTAGTATTTGCGTGTAAATATTGTGTGATTATACTGTTGTGTATGCTTTTGTAACTGTTTCAGGCTTCTCTTTGTACCTTTATGTAATGAATAGATATTTTAAAAAGTCAATAAATAAACAATGTGTTCTTGTAATAACAAATAGCAAGTAAGTGCTGTCTGAACCAAAACATTTTAGCATTCCGATGTACTAGACATTCATACAGCTTTGACATATGAAACATGAAAAGCTATCATTCTGAATGAAGCAAAAATCAGGTTTTATTTTATGGATTAACCAAAAAAACCCAATGGATCTTCTGTCAATTTTCTTTTAAGATTTGCACCATAATAAGATTTCAATAGAAGAGAATTCACAAAAAAAAATTGTTTCTGGTTTGATGGTGCAATAGGCTCCAGATTTGCCTGACACTAGTCTGTAAAGCATAGGTGTATCCATAGTATCTAAGGGCAAAAGTCTTCTATGTTTCTCTTCCTGCTCTGCATTGTACAGAAATAACTGTCTGGAAGTTTGGCATAAAGAGTTAAGTTTTTTTCCAGAAATGCATTGATTAAAATGTCAGCTTTCACGTGGATGAAAAAAATGAATCCAGTTATGGGAATGTTGCCACTCCTTCTGACTTTGAGATTGATATGGAAATGTTGTCCCGGAAATGTGTATGATTTCAAACTTAATATATTTAAGTAAAAAAGAATGTAGAGTAGGAGATGTGAGGGGTGGGAATTTTTTCTGGATATTTATTCTGACAGCTTCTGGTTATATACTTTTTTGGCATACTTTAAAATCACCAATTTTTAATGCTGAAGATCTGGAGTAAGATTATGAACTCTCAATAGTTCTCCGTTTGATTTTGTCAGAGTACACTTGCAAAATGTATGAATTTAAGTAAGTCCTTGAAACACATTTATGAAGCACCAATCTTTGGGGTCACTATCACCCCTGAAAAGAGGTGCTTGCATTGAACAGGCATCCAGTTAATGAACTGAATTAAAAAAAAAAAAAGAAAGAATGAGAAATGGGTGAAACAGTTCAAGGGAATTTTAAAATTTTTTTTAGCTTTTCTAAAATATAAATTGGCAGCATTTTTTATTTTGTTTTCTGATGCTATGAAATTCTGCCAATGTAGGCATTCGTTATGCAAAATGCATGTAATTTTGTTTAGCGATGTGCTCATTGAAAGTCACGTTATAGAAGTCAAAATATGAATCTTTCCATGGAAAACAACTGGGTATCTTCACTGTTTATTTACTGGAACATACAATACTGTTTACAGTGGTTCACATTAAACATTTTTATTCACTCTATTTGTACCACTTAACAATACGTATGTATAAAAAAATATCTCATTGTGGTGGAGTTGCTGAGGTATGCTCCTTATAGTAAGCAGTGGTAGGCAGGGATGAATGAACTTTGGTAACCCTTTGCACTCTGACAGTACTGGTATTTAACATATTGACCTAGTAGGTCACAAAGTGACATATTCAGCTACACCTGTGACTTGCATCTCTATACAAATTCAATAATTTTATCAGAAGTAAAATGGCCTGAATTGGAACACTGCAATCGTATGTTTTAAGCATTCAATATTTTTCCCATACTGTACTCAAAAGACCATTCTTAGGAGCTCAGAGATGCAGTGTTCTTATTTTTTGTTAGACTTCTAAATGAAATAAAAGGTGGGATAAGCCAGTATATTTATTCATTTATATATTTGTTTACGAGTGCAAAATAATCATGGATTTTTTACCCTTGGAGGATAGCTTCCCATTAATTCTAATTGCTACAGATGGTAATGCTATATTTTCAAAATGTTGCATGATTTTATCATTAGAAAATTTTACCACAACATTGGACTTTATTATTTCACAGCCTTTATTATTTCACAGCCTGGCCAGGCAAATATCTATCCTTGAACAAAGTAAAAATAATATTTTTTTTGCAGTGGCAACCAAAAAACACTCTTCCTCAAAATTATCAGTTTGAATATTGTATGCCTTTCCTCGTGTGCTTCTAAAGAAAATATGCAATTCATGAACAGCATTTTGTTATTTTTATATTACTTTGATGACCTTTTCAAAGCTATTGATGAGAATAAATGGGAACTTGCATTTGGGATGGAGAGCTGTTTTGAATATTCTGATTAGTTTAACAGGAAAACTATAATTGTTTGGGGAGCACATGTTTTATACACAGCTGATATAAAAAATAAATTGCCATTTTGTACTGATATTTCACATGTATTTTTTATAGTTATTTGCAGTATACATTTACACAGAGATACATACAATGTTTATTTTTATTACTTCAGTATGATTATTTCCTTACAGTATACTCAGTCTTCACAATATATGTAATATCTAATTGGATATGTTCTCTTGAAAGAAGTAATGAATTGCATATTTGAAAATGAAGCGAGCTAAGAAACAAATGCAATCATTATATTGTAAGGATATTTGCATTTTGGCTTATTATTTTGTTATAAAGTAAATGAAGTAACATTTTATGTGTCAACACAGAAAGGAAACACACATATGCAAACATGCATCTTTATGTTGTTGTCTGTGTGTTTGACTGTACAGTTGATGTGTGGAATTGTAGGGCCTACTGGTTAATGCCATGAGCTATGATATATACAGTATAAGCCTCTGTCTGCTTAGTATGACACCCTCTTCTTGCATTTGTGTGAACCTAAGCAATCTGATTAATTGGACCAAAACAATAGATAGATATATGCCCATTCACAAAGGATGACAGTTTTATTCATAAATTACATTTCCCCAATGATTAATTGGTTCAAAACAATAAATAAATTTATGCCCATTCACACAGGATGGCAGCTTTATTTATAAATTACATTTCCCAAATGATTAATTGGATCAAAACAATAAGTAAATATATGCCCATTCACACAGGATGACAATTTCATTTGTAAATTATATTTTCCCACTCAGTCTGTCATACTGATCTGCTGATCTCATTTCATTTTATATTATTGGATTTCTCTAATTTTAGAGCCAATTATTTCTGTTTCTTTATCCCTCTGATGAGTTCCTGTGGTTAATACTACCATAACTTATGTTTCCACAACTATTTTGGTTCTCTAGTGGATATTTTTCAGAAATGAACATGCATGATTTTACTCTATATTCTATGTGAAAAGGAGTCATATAGAAACCTTTTCCAGATGATCATAATCTTTCTTTAAAAAAACAGGTGGCAGTGTTGTAGTAAGGCATATAGTTGTTTGTGCTTTCCAATGAGATAAGAAATTATCTGTGTTGTGACTTTCGGTACTAAACCTGCTACAATGGCTGAAACGTGTCAACTACCTCTCTGTGCAGAGATTAAGTGGAATGGCTTTTTGATTAACTAAAGGGTAAATATCTACGTATATTGTTACTCAAAAAGTAAAAGGAAGTGTCAGTATTTGTACTACACTAAGGTGTAACAGCATCATCTTTGTAATCTGGCTAGTGTGATTTATATTATGGTATAAAGTTGCATTTTTGTTTGAAAAGTATTGTGTTAATCTCAAGTACAACACAATGCGTTCTGTCATTCACAATTGTAACGGTCAATGAGCTGTGCAAAAGTGAACTACAGCAATCATTTACATTCAGGTTATTTTTTAATTTGCAGCCTAATGCAGTGATTTGATAACATCCATCTACAAGACATCAAGTTACATCTTGAGCAGCAAAACATGATTTTATTAAACACGGGTACATTTAGGAGAGAAATCTAACTGTGATCAATTTGATCAACACATTGTATATAAGAATTATCCTAATGACATATTATGCATCCCATGTAACAAAAATAGTATATGATACAAATGTTATACATTTTTATTTATGTACATTCTATATGTGCTATTGGCAGTTTAGCTCTATTCTATGATTATCATAAACTTCCAAACCAATTGTAAACACTGTTCATAAACCCTTTTTATGTGTTGTTAAGTCAAACAAAAAAAAAGTTATTCCATATAAACTCAAGTGTTAAAAATAGTCACTGTTGCCAAAAAACAACCTTCATGTATAATTCAAATACATGGAATAGCAATCCAACTGTAGAATTTTTAAGCTAGTTGTAGCTAGCAAAGAATAAAATAAAACTATAACCGTAATCAACCAATTGGAAATGGCATTAATATTAAAACATACCCATTCCTGAAGAACTAAAGTAGATATGATTACTCTACCTAAAAATAACTAAGCTGTAAAACCAACAAATCCTAACATAACCATCATTACACTACTACAATTCTACCAAATACTCATTCACTCCTTTGAAACATCTGTAGTAGGAAACTACCCATAAGGCATCCAATTCAAAAAAGCCTAATAAAAAACGCAAAAAGGTAGGCAGCTTATGCGAACAATGTAACATGCCCCATTGAGATGAATTAAAAACAGTAACTTGTAGCTGAAAGGGTCAGTGGACCAGCTTACTTACCTGGTAAACAAATAGTAAGTAAGAAACTAACTAAATAAATGAGCAAAACATACAAATAAATAAAGGTAATGTGCGGGAATCTAGTGAGAGTCTTAAGTCATGTGACACATGAAATATCTTGTACAATTAACTTAGAGAACTTGATTTTGTGAGTTATGGTTTTGATACTCACCATAAAACTTATTATCTAATGTAACAGAGCAAGAAGGTATTTATGTGTCATGTGTCATGCTCCATACCTCTTTATTAATGTGTGTGTGTGTGTGTTTGTCTGTGTCTGTGTATGTACAAATGTTTTTGCGTGTAGGTTGTATAGCAACATAAAAAGGATCAGGTGTCTCTTCAATACAAGTATTGATGTTTTTGTCTATTCTTCAGAAATAACATGAACTATAAAATGAAACAATAACAAAAAATGTGCAAAGATAATGTTTCTGTTTAAATGTATATTTGCCTCTAACTTTAGACTGTACCTCTGAGAATTTGAGTTTGTGCTATACCTTAAGTCTATACCTTATAATGTAGTCCGCCAGCAAACAGGAAGGGGATGGGATGGCAGGACAACAGAGGGGATACCTGGTATAAGTTTCTTGATGATCAGATACAAAAAAGGAGCTTAAGGTTATGTATTCTATTTAATCTGCCATTATTATTATTACTCTACTGTGATGGCATCAGCCCTTTCTGTGGTCACTTTAAGAGTCAGATGTAACTCTACAAGATAGGATAGATGGATGTTACATTAGTTTATGGAAATAAAAAGCATATTGTTGTAATCAGAAATAAAAATCCTCCCTTTTGGAGTCGGGTCAAATTCATTGTGTTAATCAAGGCTCCATCTAGTAAATTGGGAGTGATGTTTGCACCAGTTGTAATAAAATGCATTCATTTTTCAGTAGTATATATGACACGTCCCTGGAGTATATTCAGTTCATTTTCGATCACTATGACAAATATGTCAGACTGATAACCAACTTAGATTTGAACCATGGCAGTATATCAAGTTACTGGCACTGATAATGGTTTATTATGATTAATATGGTTATAGCCAGTTTATAACTGCATGTGTTTAAGGGGAAATCATGAGTGCTAGAGAGAAGTCATATAGCTATGGGAAAGAGGAGAAAATTAAATGGGCAACATACACAATTCCAAGGTAAATCCTAGAACCTGGAGTGTGAGTTAATGACATCATGATTCTTAAACTTTAAGGTCTTCACTGTGAATAGATTTATGAAACAAATGCACATTCACAGTTTTTGCAAAGCTTAAAAAGTATGATATAAATACAGCTCGGAAGTCAGAAATGACTAAAATATTAATGTTTGAGAAAACAGATGAATAAGTAAACAACACATGCCTGCTTCTGTCCTTAATTTAATTTTGCTTCATCAATTCTGATATCTAAGTTATTTCCAATGAGGTCAAGAATTTCTGCGTAATGCAATTTGTACTGTATTTCTGTCAGATAATGTTTCTCTTCTTTGTATCTCTCTATGAAGTGTTTTATTTTAGATTGTCTTGAGAGTCATCATAACTGTCTTAAGCGTAGTGGTCTATTTCTGCAAAAAGGCATGATGTTCATATTTAGAAGCTTTAAGTATGTGCTATGCCTATTATGTTTCGGTAACAATAACATTTTGCTGAATTCTACATTTGTTTAATGCTGTTAGGATCATGTTTTATATTATGTTCTTATTGTCTAGCTTTTAGTCACAATAACTTTATTTTCCATCATCATCCTCAAAGTCATAAAGTATGTTTCAGTAAAATTATTCTTCTCACAAAAATGGGTACTTGAGTCAGCTTGTTTTTCAAATTTGCTTCAGAGCAGTTTTTTTTAATCCCATATTTTACAGAACCGTATTACAATTTATTTTGCTTTGTAGAAACATCTACAGTAATACTGAAACCTAGAAGAATGAAATGTTTCCTCAAAAAAAAAAAAAAAAAAAAAAAAAAAAAAGAAAAAGAAAAAAAGTTAACATATTTCTCATTAGGAAAGCGTGCTTTATTTTCTAAATATTTTCTGTATTCGCCAAGTAAGGACGATGCATCTGCTTTCTACATATGTATGTCGGTAAGTTGTTAATTAGCTTATGCCACAGAAAAGCCTTACAAATTGCACAGTATATTTTGGAACTGCAACATGTAGCTGTTATAATTTTGAGGGTGTGCTATAAAATCATAGAACCATTGCTGTAACAATGGACATCATGTATGATATTTTTTCTTATGTTTTTTTTTTTAACCCAAAAAAAAAAATAAATAACTCTACAGTCAACATACAGGACATCAGATTACAGTGGCATGTATTAAACTGTAATAAAAAAGTTGAAGCAAACTAGACCAATGAGAAAAAAAAAAACATGTTTTGCCTAATTGATTGTAGACATTATTACTGTAGCAGTCATTTCTAGCAGCAGCAAAAGTGTTTCAGTCTGAGGAAATGCATACAGTGCAATAACTGCTATTTATCTAAAATGGCATTGATGGTAATGTGTAACATTTAATAATGAGTTGTCTTTGTATGCGCTGCTTTAAGAGCAATGCCTTGAGTTAGCTTGTATTTTTCCATACTGTAGTCTTAAGTACTGTCTGAAAACGTTATCTTTGTTGAATACATTTATAGGAAACCTAAATATACTTAATATTCCTAAAGGCCTGATTCATTCTATTATTATTTTATGTGGTGATGTCAACACTTTATTGTTATTATTATTATTATAATTATTATTTGATAGCTTGCTTAGGATACGCTATACCTTGTATTATAGTTGACTTGTTTGTTGCAGTAAAGAATACAGACAGTTGACGTACTATTGCATATTTAAAGGCATTTTGTCAGACATCATGGTCTTACAGCACTGTTTATTTAATACAGTGATTAATGCATGTTTTCTGTCTCTTTCAATACTGGACAATGTAAACCATAATTCTGAACATGTATTTGAAAGTCCCCATTAGTGAGACAATTTTTTTTCAGACAATACTACTGATGACATTATTTAAAGATAGATATAGGAATAATAAAAAATCAAAATGCCATATTTATATTTGCAATACTTATAATAATAATAATGAAAAAAATGTGTATACAGACAACACATTGCAGTGAAAAACAAAAGTATGCAAAATATTAATGCTATTATCTTGAAATACAAATTAATAGAACTGCCAACTAGACTAATGGCTATTTTATACACAGCAGACATGGCCTAATAAGGAGAGTCCTGCACTAAATCATGGACCGTTACATGCCGTGTATTCTGAATGAACTGACATGTCACAAAGAGGGATCTCCAAAGGCTGATCTCTAGTATTGTTTTCTATACAACTTCACTCAGATTTAAAAGCTCAGTACCACTGTTTTTTCCCCTTTTCTTTTCTTTTCTTTTCATGCCTGAATGGAACCATTGTCATGGTATTGCTGTTCTACAAAAAAGAATTTCTAAAGGCAACATGTGCCCAATATGTTAATTGACAAGATTTTGAAAAGACTCTTGTTATGTGCTTTTTACTAATTCTGTCCATGGTCTTGCCTACAAAGTGTGGTTTGCTTCTGATGTCACTAACCTCCACTTACATACATGTTATCGTTTACATTAATTTGAAAGGAATCAAACCATAGCTGTGTCTTCCCAGATATCTTGCCTCTGTATAACAACCTATTCCTGCTTTTTCTTATTATTGCATGATTTATCTCTTTTCACACAAAGAGAGCAGTAACATTTTTTATGCATTTATTTTTGCAAATTACAGCTACAGACTGCAAGTTCTACTTTATATTTATATTTATGCAACCCCTGGTTATTTTTGTAAATAGTATTTTATGCAAATTCATTTGAACTCAGCTATGATTCTTTTGAATAAACAGCCACAAAAATGATTTTATTCTAATCATAGAAGTGCAAAAATAAATGCAGTTTATTCATGAAATATTGCAAAAATATTGTTAAAAATGCTTATCTTTCTACTTGAGTATTCTTATCTATGTTACTCTGATTGCCATGTCTTTATCACTGTCTTCTTATTATGTATACCTTCCCCATTGTATTAGTTTGTTTATCTAAGAGCAATGACATTTTCACTCTTATTGTCTTAATGCCAGATTTTAGAAACCTGCTAAAATAATTAATGTAAACTTATTGCTTCTTAAAATCATCAAGATAGTCTTTCATAGTCAATGGTGTTTTGTCTTTTTACCCAAGGTTGTATGCCCTGGAGTACAGTTATGTATGCAACAGAATAGGGGGCACAGACCTCAACTTCAGTCAGGGTTAGCTTTCTTATAATTTAAGAGAAAAAAAGATCATCTTTACAATTATTCGATCTGATTAATTTTTCCAGAATCTTCCATTAGGGCATTTTTTACAGTGGAAAAGATTTTCCGTATCTTTTCAATTGGAAAACAAGTATCTTTCCTATCAATTTTAGTACCACTGAGATCTCCAGAGCCTTCTAGAAAACACAACAGAAAATGTTAAAATACAGTGCATTATAACAATATAATACTTTTAAAATGATGTTTAGAATTTCTGCCATTGTTGTCTTACTCAAAATCATCTGACTTCCACTATGAGTGGACAAAAGCCAATGCACTAGGGATCAGAATCTCTACATTGCATTTGCAGAAAACATCTTACTGAAAAAAAACACTTTTTAAAGTCCTTTTACAGATGGGCAAGGCCCCCACCCCCAAAATTATATATACAAACTCCATGCTCGCACTAACTTGAAGTGGGAAATTTCCCCAAAAAGGCAATAATTATTGGCACAATCCACCAACAGTGATTTCTGATGGAGGAACTCCATTCATCAGCAAGTTGAAGCTCAGGCAGTTGAAGCTCAAGAATTCAAACTTCATCCACTAGTACATAACTGATCATTAGATTGTATTACAGTAAATGATGCAGTCTTTTGCCATCTGGAATGCCCTTTCCAGTATTCTTTTTCTTCTAACCACATTCCTAATGTCAGTGGCTTTCAGAGTAGAAATGTCATGTATCTTTACTAGTCACTTAGTTTTTCAGTTTAGGATCTGCACACCTTGTAACAAATATTTCCATGTGCATTTAATTACCATAACAAGCCACCAGCCCCTGGTCTACCTGCAGGTTCAAAATATACTTGGAAACAAATAATCCAATCATTGTGACAATAAATTAATTTCAAACAAATCAATACATATTTTAAGTAGCTGCTGCTACACTTTTAACATAGTTAAGAGAACTACAATCAGTCTGTTTTCTTTTTTTCTTTTGGTATGTTTTAAGTGGACCAGATAGAGTCATGCCCCCTTTAATGCTACTATATACTCTATGTGAAGTTAGTGAGCCTTTTTTTCTTTAGTTCTTCTGCCTGTTACATAATGCATAACAACAACATATCATATACTTCTCTTTTAATCAAACCTATTTCCATTTATTTAATTTGATGTAGAATATGAACAGCTGAAAAGTAACTGCATTAACTGTAGTAATATTGTTGGCTTGTAGCCGGTGCGTGCTTAAGAGATGTTTCTGCACTCAAATAATGCTATTTGAGACAAATTTAAAGAAAGTACAGTAGTGACATAGTAATACACAGGAAGTACAGAGGCTTATGATACAATTTTTCTTTCATCAATCTGCTCAGAAATAGTTTTAAAGGGTTATAAAAGGAGTAAATGCTAAATCTTTTCTTCAACCATTTTACTCAGAATCAGCCTTTAACATCACTTAATTGGACCCAAATCAGAAAATGTATAGAAGTTTAATCAAAATGAGTATAAGAGCAAGGCAGGTTACAGACGTGCTACAGTTAATGCAGTACAGATACCATCTAACCCTAACATAAGATTAGTTGTAGTAGTAATGCGCTTGGCAAAATGACTGAGGTTGCAGTAAGATATGTAAATGTGATTGCAGCTAAACCTATATGAATTTCTAGCAAGCAGATTTTGTTATCCAACATGTGCCTTTAGAATGTTGGAGCTTTATTATCCTATTAAAGCTGTTGCATGCCTGTCTCACTCTCTTTGTGTCAGCATGTGTGTGTGCATGCATATAGATGCATGTGCATGTGTACATATAGTCATGCACCTGTATATCTTGTTTTATTGTATTTTGTGAGGAAAGAGCTTATGATGTAGAAATTCATCCTAATGGTGCAGTACCAGAAGTACGGAATGCTTGCATTACGGCTTACCACGTAACTCTCATGAGACACTTCCTTATAAAGCTGGCCACTCTCCTAATGTTTCCAAATACCATTTTACATTTTTAAGAGTTTGGCAAACTCTTATAAATGTTTGGTAAAACAAAACTGCTGTCTGCTGAGACATCAATGAAAGGTTTGTTGAAGAGGCATTGTAGCTAAAGAGCCACACAATATTTCTTTTAGACATTAAAAGGACACATCATTGAGAAGGTTCATGTTAAGCATAAGATTTTGAACCTTCACCATATAATCCAGCCACAGGATAGACATGACACAGAAAAAGTCACATCATGTAGCGCTGACAAAATATCTTTGTATATTTTGGCCAAAGCAGCAAATGGTTCATTTGTAGGACTGTTTGCAAGAAAATACCATTATACTCAGTGGTATTTCATAATGTGTGATTTTCTTTGTTCCAGAGGAAGCTATGTGGCCTTTTTTTTTCTATTAGTATCGATTAGAATAAACTTCCTATAAAGGTGAAGATATCTACAAAATTAATATTTTTTGTTATGCATAGATTGGAAAGGCACACAAACTTTTAGGAACAAAGTGGTGTCAATATTACAGGTAACAGTCCTTGACCTAGGTAAAGTCTATTCTAGCTGCAACAATGGTTGCATAATCAGTGGAGTAGACATGAAAGTCTTTGTAGTGTCTGTTTTTTCATTGCTGTATCATTCTTTAAATTCACACTTTTGTTGTTGCTGATGCCTCTTCAAGCTTCCACAGTAATATGTTACTCCCTGAAAGCTGTCCTATGTATGTGTTTATATATATATATATATATATATATATATATATATATATATATATATATGGGTTCCATAGACTATATCGAATTTTCACTAATTCAAAATAGTGCATGGAATGCTCACTGCAGCGAAAGTGCACTTAATCGAAAGTGCACTTACACGAAGTTCAGTACAATGAACGGGTGTTGTACTGAACGTCCGTGCAGTACTCACGGACCTTAGGGTTAGGGCACGGGTCATAGTAAGGGGATCGGGCTATCTCCTTACCATGACACATGCCCTAACACTAAGGTCCGTGACGACTTCAGCGCAGTGAAGGACATAGCAATGTCCTCCACTATGGTGTGATAGTCACAAACCTTAGGGTTAGGGCATGGGCTAGGGTAAGGGGATAGCTGTGCTAACTATCCCCTTACCCTAACCCGTGCCCTAACCCTAAGGTCTGTGACTATCGCACCATAGTGGAGGACATAGCTTGTTTTTTATGTCCTCCACTGTGCAGCGGTGTTTTCTGTGAAGTGCACTTACGCAAAAGTTCACTTTCGTTAAAGTGAACTTTTGCAGAAGTGAGGCTTCCTATTACAAGTTCAAAGTAGTGAACTTTCATTCTTATAATATGAATCCATATATATATATATATATATATATATATATATGTATGTATATGTGTGTGTGTGTGTGTGTGTGTGTGTATATTCATTTTTGTCCACTTATGAACATGAAACAATTCTCCAGAATATGACCACTACAACAGTACAATCAGAGAAAACTACTGAGAGGGCCACAAACACATGTCAATATATCTTCCTACTGGTAAAGAAGGGCATGTCATCTGCTACTTCATCTGTTTCTTTTGGGGAGGCACTCCTTTCCCTGAAATAAGCAGTTTCACAATATTTCAATTAAAGACATTAGTAATATAATGCTATGGATATTTCAAAACTCATGCCACTGAAATCACAGTTTATTTGGTCCTTTATTTCTTAGACAAATGCTCAGGTATAGTAACAGAGGCAATCACATTCTTTTCAAGAAGAATCTTGAAACTAATAAGAATTGAACCAGTGTTAATATGGAACAGAATGCCATATGAACAGACAATGTAAGCAAAAGACCTGGTGAAGAACAATATCATTTCCACTTCAAATTAATCAGATATACAAAAACAAAAAAACAAACAAAAAAAATCATCTATATTATAGGTCCTTCCTTTGTATGGTACAAGTAAGAAATGGAACAAGTCTTCTACACATTAAATTACTAGACATTTAAGATGCATGCCACACTAGCTGATACACAGTGATGTTTTTGGCCACATAATAAACTAAGATAAAACAAAGATGCCAGTAATTGGGGGATATATGTTTGTATGTTTGTCTCCCAAATATGCAACACAATTTAGAAGATTTAGGATTTTTGCTTGGAAATGTTTATATGAAGAGGCTGGCCAGTACTGGAGTCCTTCAACGTTTTGTGTTGGGTCTGCTCCTATTTGTCATCTACTTCTCAGAAGAAAATACCAATGTCAAAGGCCTCTGACTGACCACATTTGCAGATGACTGCAGCCTAGAAGCAGTCATAGAATCCACCCAAGACGCTAACATCCTACAGAAAGGACTAACACAGACAAATGACTTCTGCCAATGCCACAGCTTAAAACTCAGTACTAAGGAAAACATAATAGTACCCACTGGGAAGTAAGCTACCCTAAGAAATTACGTCATTGATAATGCACCCCTAAGAGTGTAACCAGTAGTCAGAGATTTGGGTACGTATGCGAATAGTAACCTGGCATTTGACTAGTATGTGTCTAAAGTTGTAAGGAACTCATTTTTTGTTGCTCAACTTAATGGCAAGGGCATGGCATCTAGGTCTAAGTAAGTCACCTTTCCACTGTATTCAGCCCTCATCAGGTCCATCATTAAGTACAATGCCCACTCTCAGTATGGACATGGCCAGGCAGATGCAACAACTGACACATCTACAGAAGCTCCTTAGAAAAAGAATTCAAGGTGTAAAAGGCATATACTTTTCAGACCACCTCAAAGCCTTATCTCTATACTCTGTTTTCTAAAGACTGTTGAGAAGTGATCTATGCCTTATGTACAAGGCATCCTCGGATTCCTTTCTGCTGGACCTTTTGCATATCTACTAAATGAATAATGTCAGAATTACTTGAGTTAGGGATTTAAACTTTGTGAAATAAATAGGACATGTTGGCATACCTCTCACCCTCTCAGTGCAAGAAATCTGGACAAAGCCAGAAAGAATGGGGGTCAAAGGTCCAAAAACCGGGACAGAATTTAAATATTGCTCCTATAAACTTAGAATATTGCTAGAATAACAGGTTTTGCATTATTATGTATTTTCCGAAAGACATAAACTCTGAAATCAAATGTCCGTCATTATTTAGTATTATTTAATGACTTCAAACTTCAATGATTTGCCAGAAAACCACACATTTTATGAGGAACAGTCCAAAAATATGAGGCACAAATCTGGACATTCTGCAAAAAAGTCTGCATAGTTGAGAGGTATGCCTGTTGGAGGAACAGGTATGTGTCTCAGAGAACTTCCCTTATCCAGGACAAGTTTCCCATCCATGTGATGCAAATCTTTTCTTTAATCCTAAACCCTAGTCAATAGAAACTTGGACCAGTAGATGGGAAATCAGAAATATACCCTGAGTCTCGCATCTCTGTCTCTAATGGAGAGAGGCAGCCTATAAACCTTTCCCTACCTTGCATAAACCCCTTAAAATAACCTCTTATATATGTAAACTCTCCGGAAACAAATGAGATATTTGGCTAGGCCACAGTGGTCATTAGCATGGTATATACCTGTCAACCTATGAACATACCCTGTACTTATAAATATGCCTCATGAAGGCAGACCAAAACAATGGTGCTGTCATGATGGACACTAAAAATTATATCAATAAAATAAATGATATGTTACTGGACAATGTTTTTTTACAATATGATTCAATATGATTCATTTGTCAGAAGATTTGTTAAGATAGAAATACATAGATAAAACTTTATTAGAACTGATGAATACATTAGGCATGAATTGCTTACTTTTTTAAATGTCAACAAACCCAAACTGACACAGATGTTTGGAGCTCCAAAAATTCATAAGAAATGGGAGTAATCCTCTATTTTGCCCCATTGTAACTATTAGTGGTTCTAAAACTGATTTCCTTTTTATTTATATTGTTACTGTTCTGAATTTCACTGTACAGTAAACCATTTCCTTTTCTAAAGATTCTTGGGATTTTTTTTACATTTGTTGAAGGAATATACATTTCAGAGAAATGAAATGTATGATTTTATTGGACATTCAGTCTTTATAAATATCAGTACTTCAGGACATTGATTTAGATTGTGTTCATTTCTGCTTTAACAAAAAAGTAGCATTAATTCACTATTTATTAATGGAATTTATATATATATATATATATATATATATATATATATATATATATATATATATATATATATATATATATATAGATGGGTTCCATACACTAGATCGAATTTTCACTAATTCAAAATAGTGCATGGAATGCTCACTTCAGCGAAGGTGCACTTACGTGAAGTTCAGTACAATGAACGGGTGTTGTACTGAACTTCTGTGCAGTACTCATGGACCTTAGGGTTAGGGCATGAGTCATAGTAAGGGGATAGCCTTACCATGACCCGTGCCCTAACCCTAAGGTCCGTGATGACTGCAGCACAGTGAAGGACATAGCAATATCCTCCACTATGGTGTGATAGTCACAAACCTTAGGGTTAGGGCATGGGATAGCTTTACTAACTATCCCCTTACCCTAACCCGTGCCATAACCCTAAGGTCCGTGACTATCACACCATAGTGGGGGACATAGCTTGTTTTTTATGTCATCCACTGTGCTGCGGATTTTTTGGTGAAGTGCACTAACGCAAAAGTTCACTTTTGTTAAAGTGAACTTTTGCAGAAGTGAGGCTTCCTATTACAAGTTCAAAGTAGTGAACTTTTGTTCTTGTAATAGGAATCCATATATATGTGTATATATATATATATATATATATATATATATATATATATATATATATATATATATGTTTTTGTTTTTGATGACATTTGCCATCAAAATAAGGGATTTGCTGTAGAGGCTATGGTAGCTCTAGCTTTTGCTACTATGGCTATGGCTAATTTTGAAATTATTTTTTTAATAAAAAAAAATTTATTTTTTCCAATGTGACTTTTTATAGGTATTTTACTGATTTTTTTTTTTATCTGTAATTAAAGGCCAGTGGGATAGAGCTTCAAGAATCACTAAGTGATACAGAGTTTTATAAAGAAGTAGAGCTTATAGGTGAATTATTTAAAGAGAGAAGTTATATTTCTTCCTTAGTTAACAACATAGCAGAAGAAGTACTGCAAATATATAACAACTAAAAACCTGTATTTTGTGGTTCAGCCTGGATAATAAGTATAAGAACACACGGGACAACAAAGATAGCAGTTTTAAGAGTCCCATTAGTTTAGCTGCACTTTCAATTAAAAATATAATTTCTAATTGGAAAGGTGTTAAAGGTAATATACACCTAGCAAAAATAATAGGCAATGTCTGAGCACCCAAGTTCTCCGGATTATGCAGAACACTATGCACTTGACCATAAGCGATCCCACTGTTCTGCTGTTCCACATTGAACAGCTTTGGCTCCTGTACACAGCTTTTGATTGGTTTGTATACCGCAATTACTGCCAATTGGCATTGCAATGTACAAACCAATCACATAGCTACTCCGCTGTTCTGCACTGGAGTGTTGTCTGTGCTACACAGTTTTTAACTGGCTCATATTCTGCAATTACAGCCAATTGCCATTGCAGTATATGAACCAATCAAATAAATGTTCCCGAGGATGGCAGTCAATGTGAGCTCCCAAATATGTGAAAATTCATGCGCCAGAAATGGTTGTGGAAAACTGCTTTTAAAGAGAGGGAGAAAAAATAAAATGGAAGCAAAGCAATATGAAAGTAAATAACTGCAATACCAGCAGTTAAAAGGAATGCTTTTAACTGCCCGTAATGCAGTTATTTACTTTGGCACTGTTTTGAGTTTACTTTATTTTTGCCCTCTCTTTAAAGACATACTTCTCAACCTCCTAGAGTAAGAAATCTGGACAAAGTTAATAGCCAAAAATAATGTGGTGTTAAAGCCACAAAAATAGGGACAATTTTTAGATATTGTTCTTATAAACTTAATAAGTTGCTAGAATAACAGGTTTTGTGTTACTATACATGTTTTGAAGGGTCTGATGTCTAAAACTCAAATTTCTGTCATTACCTTATTATTTCATTTCTCTGTGATTTGCCAGAAAACTACATATTTTATGAGGAACAGACCAAAAACATGAGACAGAAATTTGAGTATTCTGCAAAATTCTGGACAGCTGAGAGGTATGAAATGGGGAATGTGTGTGTGTGTGTGTGTGTGTGTGTGTGTGTGTGTGTGTGTGTGTGTGTGTGTGTGTGTGTGTGTGTGTGTGCGCTCACGTGTGTATGTTTTGGTTGAAAAGCAATGGCCATAGTCAAGGTGTGTTTTCTGCTCAGTGTGAAAATAGGGTGTTCCACATTTTGATTGTTTGTCACACATTGCTCTGGTCTGTGTTCCACACTGGCCTCTTAGCAAGTTGAAACCTATGGTAAATGCTCCCTGTTTTACTTACAGTAGAGATTTTAATTTGAAAGACAAACTGGAAAATGAAATGCTGACTGCAGTTAAGTCTGTCAGTCAGTACTAAAAACGTGATTTATCCAAGTTTCAATGGTAAATGATGCAAGCATATTAATACTGGTAGTATGATATATTTAGCATACTTATCCATTAATGTATATGCTAAGAGTTCTTTCAATTCTTAGAGTAGCATGGTTGTTTGCATTGCTCTGTGTATATCTTGTGTGGTGTTAGCAAAACTACTCACGGATTATGCAATAGAACACAAGAACATGTTGTAGCCATTAACAAAAAAATAGAATAATGCTAGCAAGGCAGAGTCTTGAATGTGTTAATTTTAACAAGTTTATTTTTAGTGTTGTTGACCAAGTAGTAATCACTTTAAGAGAATGGGATTCAGTCACATTTTTAGAGGTAGAAAAGCTGCTTTGAGAAATGTTCTTAAAATAATATGCCCCCTCCCCAGTATAACTGGCAGCAACAATATTAAATATTACTTGAATTTTTTGTGTATCCATTGATGTTTGTAAAATCATTTCATTTTCAGTCTTTGGACCAATCAAATTGGTAATGTTTGGTCATGTGATGCAAACTGTGTTTTTTTTTTATTCTTTTTACTAGTCCTGATTATGATGATATGGGCTAGTGCCAGCATAGCCAGCTGGAGTTCCATAAAGAATGCTATATCCTTTGAATATCAAACTGATTTATACAAAATGCTTGTGTTATAAATGTATTATAACTGTATGGCATTTGAATATCAAACTGATTTGTACAGATGCTTATGTTACAAATGCATTAGAGCTGTATGACATTTGAAAGTCAAAATGTGTTTGTAAAGTTGCTAGTGTTAAAAGTATATAAACAGTGGGACATGCTGGACAGAGAAGGAATATACATGTGAGACTGTATGTATATATGCTATCAAATGACACTGGAAAAGAAGGCGTTAAACAGATAGTTTACTTCTTACTTTAAGAAAAATACTGCTAATTGGACCACCTATTGGGCCATGGAAGCACTTCTTATACAACTCTGAATAGGACTGGAAACAGCATGTCTAGAAGAAGCTTTTGTTTATTAGCTCTGTAAAAAGAGGGAAAGCCCCAGACACTGCAGTAAATATTAACAACATTTTAGATATGCATCTTATCATATCTATACTAACACCCTGTCTCAAGCTTCAAAGGGGAATAGTATGAGAACCTAGAGTCAGGTAACCAGATGAGGGCCTTCTGCCAGCCATCTTGGAAATTTTAGATATTAAAAAGATAAATCACTCAGTATTGAGTATTCTGTCTTCAGCCTGAAAACAAGAAGGACAATTCACCACATCATCTGCTTTGCTCTATTAAGTAGGTAGGAAATAGTAATTCTCCTAGATTCAGTGAGGAAAATATAGTGAAGCTTAGTTTAGATATTGTTTTTCTTTATCTGTCTGTGTCTGTCCATCAATGTTATTTTCAATATATCCTGTGATTTGAACTCGGTTTACTGTAAATATATGTTTAGTATTTTCATGTTCTTTTATTATTTATTATTAAATATATTTAAAACTTTTATTGTGGCTCATCCTTTTAGAATGGATTTAACCTTTAAGAGTGGTTATATTTATTTGGTGAAACTGTGTGGGACACTCCTGAAGGCCTAGGTGTCTTGGTCAACTACTACCAGTTGTATTAGTATTAATATTATACAGTATATGTTGACACCCTTCATTAAGGGCCTTAGAGTATCTGATTGTGGAGTGCCTGGTGGCAGTGATAGCTACCTTATACTTTGGGCAAAAGGGGGTGCTGCAGGGATATCTCTGTCAGCCTTTCCCATGTGTGTCTGAGTGTGAAAAATCAAATCTCAAAGAGTATGTGTATCAGCTAATTGAGGCAGGGACATGAAGCACTGGTTTCACAGAGAGGGTGCTGGAGAGCTTGGCTTGTACCCTCGGCTGAGGACCTAAACTTACAGCTGTACCAGTGGGGAGTCTTATTTGGGATCTGGAAGGAGACAGATACAGAGAAATCCAGATCCCAGGCTGCATGTGTTCCCTGTGTGCTCTTAAAGGGGAATTGTGTTTGGTGCAGAGAGCTGCATCTGGAAATACTGTGTGTATTCATTTGTATTCCAAGTGAACTTCCCTCTCCAGTGTCATCAGTGAGGATTCAGGCTCCTTGATCACTGGCCCAGAGAGGGGTCATCACACTGATGTCTCTTCTTTTTTGTGAATAAAAGCACTGAAGTATCATTAAACCACTGTGTGTGTTTTATGACTGTTTCTTGGAGATTTTTTTTTTTGTTTTATACTCAGCCATTTTAGTGTTTTTTAATCTTTTAATATGTATTTGTATATAATTTTAAGTTAAGGTCTATATTATATTAACGAAGTTTCAGAACTTCGAATACCATATGGTCAACACCATATGATCAAAGTTCTGAAACTTCGAAAATCTAAAAAAAAAAAAAAAAAAAATCCCAAAAAACAAAAGTAAGTGCTTTAAGCAGGGGGGCTGCGCCCCCTGCCACCCCCCACCCCCTGTTACTTAAATATACCAATTCCGACATTGTGCTACAGCATAGGAAAGGGAAATCTTTCCTTTCCATGCCATTCTTTGTTAAAGTGCAATCTCGGAGTTAGTATATTTAAGTAGTGGGAGGTGCAGGGGTCTTGCCCCCCTGCTAAAACATTTTTAATTTACTTTCTTTTGTTATTTTTTAGATTTTTGAAGTTTCAGAACTTCGATCATATGGTGTCGACCATATGGTATTCGAAGTTCTGAAACTTCATTAATCTAATATAGACCCTATAAATTATATTTATTAGAGTAGAGTGGGTTTTTTATTGTGTTTTGTCAAGGTTATGCTGTGTGTATTTTTATCTATTTGTTCATGTGCTTTCTTTTGGGATTCTCTGCAAGTGCTGATTCATTTTGTGGTGGTGTTGATTCATATTCTTTGGGAGATATCTCCTTTCTTCAAGTTGTTGCTATTATGGAGTTGGCTTAATTAGGTTCTGCAGTTGTGTAGTGCTTGTGTGTCCACATGGGGCATGTGGGTGTGGGGCTTTCCCTGCTGCTTTTTCTCTTTTTTATTTTTATGCTCAATTTCTTTCTTTTGAGTTTAGCACCTTTAGGTTTGTTCTTTTTAGTGTTCCAGGTGTGTGTGTGTGTGTGTGTGTGTATATATATATATATATATATCTATATATATATATATATATATATATATATATATATATATATATCTATATATATATATATATAGATATATATATATATATATATATATATATATATATATGTATATATATATATATATATATCTGTGTGTGTATATATATATATATTTATATTTATATATATATCTATTTTTATATATATATATATATATATATATATATATATATATATATATATATATAAAATCTATATCTATATCTATATACCTATACCTATATCTATATAGTGTGTGTGTGTGTGTGTGTGTGCGTGTGCATTTGACCATACATACATTTGTTCAACAGATGCAGGGGTTTTATTTAATGTCAATAGTATGGATGGTGGAACAGTAAATATGTTAATGGTATGGGATGTTGATACAGGTAAGTGGAGATGGGGCAGGGTAGTGACAGCGTGTATGTCTACATTTATGGGAGTTAGGGTCAGGGATGAATGAAGGATATGTGTTGTGTGTTTATGTGTGAGTTTGTATTTCAAGGTAAGGGTAAGGTTTAGGTTAAGGCTTCAGTTAAGGGATGCATGTAGTGTTATTTATGTGTGTTTGTGTATGTTTGTGTGTCTGAGCCTTGTGTAGTGGAGGTGTTACTGGAAGGTTTAATGCTGGTAATGTTTAGGGTTATGGTTGTGGAAGGGGCAGCATTATGGTTAGAGTTAGCAACCATTACTAAAGGTGGTGCAGGGGCAGTTATTAATGAGCTAAAAGATAGAATTGGAACTAGGAAAAATGTAGCGGGCTTAATTTAGCTTCTGAAGCCAAGGATAATTATAAGTCATTCTATAGTCACATTAGGAAACTTTGAAATAACACCCAACAGTAATCTGAACTTATCCACAATTTCACCACCACTCACACTCTGTAGGTATAGCACACGTACAGTCAGACAAATTTAGGGCAACATTTATTTCTCAGTCAACTATGTTAATTCCACAAATTCCAAAATCCCTTGCACTTCCTAATATCACAAAGGAAGTTATATTGAAGATGGTGTCAAAGACCAAACATTCTACTTACATGGTGCCTGAGAGTATATCTCTATGCCTAATAAATAGTGCCAAACATATGCTTCTGAAACATCTCCTTAAATTGTTTAACCTGAACTTATATATAGGATTAGTCCCCAAACTAGAGTGGTGATTCCCACTACAAAAGTGTTACCTTACAAAGAACCTAGAAATCTGTTGACCCATTAGCTTGACTAGTCTGCTTTACAAAGCCATAGAATATATTATGTCTGAACTTGTAAACCACAGTATTAAAAGCTTTATCAGGTTAAACCTATATCAGTTTGCCTTTGCCAAAGGGAGATCGTACCTACTTAGTTTAGTTAACTTCTTTGAGAAGATCACACAGGTTTTATACAGCAATGATTGTATACACAGTTTATTTTGATCTGTCCAAAACATGATGCAACACTATCCCTCATGCTGGCATTGTTATTAAGTTAAGACCCTTAAAAGTTGATTTGTACATGATGTATCCTAATGCTCAGTACTAAGATCCCTCCTTTTTTGCATTTACTTTTCCAATTTACAGTTTGGAAATCAAGACCTTCAGTTAGCTAAGTCTGAAGATGGCTGCAAACTGTGATCATTGTCAACACTTATTCTAACACCCATTGATTACAGGAGGAACTAACCCTGTAAAAAAGTGATGTATGAAAAAAGGGCTAAAATTAAATGGAAAACATGTAGTATGTGGTCTGTCTCTTTCAGTGTACACTGTACAGTGTATCCAATACCAGACTCTAAAAATAATGTTGTCAGAGTAATATAACCTGGACCAATAAGTTAATTTTATTTCCTTTGGCCTCCTTGTATCAAAGTAGTCAAAATATCCATGTATTTAGCGCAACTAATATCTAAAGGGTATCATCTCAGTCAAGTGAATTTATCATCCCTCTGTAAGCAGTTGTTATTAAACCAATTAAGAGTTAAACACCACCTTTGTAATGTACCTTTCTAGACATATTAAGGAACTGAAAAAAATCTCCTGAGGTTCCTAATCAAGAAGATCATTGGTATAAAGCCCATGAGCCACGAGGAAAGGCTTGAAGTGGTTTACTTTTACTTGGTTTCTTATAGGCTCTTGTGAGGTGATCTGTGCCTTGAGTTCTGTTCCTTTAGGGGTCCTGTCCTCCTTCATCTCTTGCATCTCCACAAGTCAAGTAACTCCACTAATAACTGAACTACCAGCACTTAAATAAAACATTTTACAGTTTTATTACCCAACAATTACTCCTCCTCGGAATCACACCCCTTGTAAGTTAAACAAGTTACAAGCTTTCCTGTATAGTAAAATCAATTATGTTATATTTAAATGTACACCAAGTTTTGATTTAACATATTTGAGAACTCATATGTAATTCTCTCACCATAGCTATATACTTACTGACACTGAATTAAAGATGTGATTATTAGATGCAGTCATTATCTTGGAACCTCATTAGGAAGCACTGCAAGGACCGCATTCCTTATATAAGCCTTTTGGTTTTGATCTTGTGTATATCTTCTAGATTCTTTACTTTCAAGCCTTTTTGCTTTTAGCTAGGTCAAGATTTTAAAAAAAGTGTTTATTTCAATGGGTTAC
The DNA here is from genome assembly GCF_019279795.1 of Protopterus annectens. Taxonomy (NCBI): domain Eukaryota; kingdom Metazoa; phylum Chordata; order Ceratodontiformes; family Protopteridae; genus Protopterus; species Protopterus annectens. The sequence continues at coordinate 846,223,643 of NC_056745.1, forward strand.
TCTGTGATTTGGTTTAATTTCTATATTTAAAATAAAAAAAAATAGATATGTCACTGCATGCACATGCCTTTTGAACCATGTGACCTGTCTTATTGTGCCATCCAATTAATAAGGGTAATAAAAAAGATAGAGGATAAAGCTTCCTGAATATATTTGATGGAGACACACAAGAGTTGTGTTGGCATTATTTCATGAACCAGTAATGCAAGTCAGTCCAATGCAGATAATAACCCATAATAAAGAAGCTAGACATATGTGGATCACCTCGTGTCATCATTAATGGAATAATTTTGCTTTCAATAAGAACAAAAAACCTGAAGCAAGCAGCAGAACTGGCCCCAGCAGGGCAAAACACATGCGTTTTAATTTCATTTGGCAAGCTCTGATTTGGTTTCATAACTGCAAAGACATTAAAACACAGCTGCACATATCTGCTTAAATTTACATGTCAGTGGAGATGAAAATTAATTAAATATTTTACTGTAATGTGTATGTTCTTCAAAGCCTTCAGATCACATACCAATCTCTGTCTTTAGTTTCCAGCTCCAGTGAAGCTTTTTCAAAATACCCAATTCATGCATCTAGCAGATCTCTCTATCCTTTTTAATAATATTTCTGGGAATGCTTCAGTGATCCATGTCAAAACATGAGTGTGGGCCTAGAGACCACACTTTAATTTACAGCAAAAGCTTCTGCTGAGCTAAAATTAAATAAATGTTACTCTTCCAGAACATAAGTAAAGAAAAAG
>NC_056745.1:846226890-846294390 GCF_019279795.1 Protopterus annectens
GATGTTGTTTATTAGACCAAAGTAGACTAACAGGGTGATAGGAATGGAGAATAGGAGTAAAAGCAGGGCAGTCATCAGATTTGTGAATATTGTGTGTGGAAATGTTCATCGTGCATACAGCTGCAGTAATCACAGATGGGTTTTCTGCCGTCAGGCGGGTCCTCGGTCGGCCGAATTCCAAAGTCTAGGTCCGGCGTCGGTTGTTGTCGCTTTCTTTCCTGACGTCAGTGCGACAGGGGTATATAAGACACAGCCGACGCCATTTTCTTCAGTCTTTTTTGCCGCGCGGTGCCTGAAGCAGAAGCAGTTCGCAAGTGCCAGTCGGCCAGCTCCTGAATTTACGGAAAATTGGAAACCGAAGTCTTCTTTAAAGCTAAGTACCCTGTTGGGGAAACTTTTCTTGCCTCAGACCGATGTCAGACAAAGTTAACAATTGTATTTCTTGTGGGAATACCGCATAAGGATTTCCATTCCCTTTGCATACCTTGTTTAGGCCCAGACCACGACGTCTCGGGCTGTCGCTTTTGCGCTACTTTCAATAAACGCACTATTAAGCATCGGGCGGTGTTCGCCCAACACTTTTTTGGTAAAGCCTTTGATTATAAAATGTCGTCGGAGACTCTGACTATTGTTTTGTCCAAAAAACACAAGGACAAGGACCGACACGCAAGGTCCGCGGTCTCCACCGACACCACGCCAAAATCGGCTACACGTGGTCCGGTTCTCAGCGAGATGCCTATGCAGCCCCTGACTACCGACGACACTTCTTTGACGGTGTCTTCTGTAACCGAGACCGCAGGTACCTCGGCCCATACCCAGACTACAACCACTGAAGCCACTGTGAGTGCTGAGCCTCCTAATGTGGACAGGTCCACTTCCACCCATGGTGTCTTTAGACCCTCATCTTTCTTTTCCATTCAGGCCTTTACTAAGTCCAAATCAGCCATGTATCCCAAGAGGCCTGTTGCACAGGGCCCATCTCCAGGCCCCATGCCTAAAAAGCAGATGCTTAAAATGGCTGAGGATTTAATTACTCTTATCAGGGGTTCCCAACCCCCTCCAGACAAGAGACCCAGAGTGGAGGAAGATTCTCCCTCTTCTGACCAGGGCTCCATTTTTTTCAGAACATTCTGATGTAGAGGAACACTCGTACTCCCCTTTTGAAGATTCTGATGCAGAGCAGTCCATTCCGTCAGTATCTCCCCCAGAGGATTTTTCCTTTGGGGAAACCTTGCACACCTTGAGGGAGCACTTCCATTGGGAAGGCCAAGACTTTTCTGATTCCAAGAAAAGACTTAGGGAATTTCTTTTGTTACCTCAACACAGACCTCTGGCGATACCTCCTGTCTTGGACATACTTGATGATGTTTACTCGGAGGCTTTGCCTTAATCCAGATTCCCTGCCTCCTGCCCCAGTCAAGCCTGATAGGTACTACAGAGTTCCTAACTCGCACCAATTTCTTTACAAAAGCCATAATGCTGACCCTGAAACCATTTCTCAAGGCCCCAAGGGAATGAAGGCCTCTACTGCTAAGAATCCACTACCTTCCGAAAGAGAGTCTAGATCCTTAGAAAGGTGGGGAAAAAAGGTATGTACCTCGGCCACCCTAGCCATGAGGGCCTTAAATTGTCAGTTCCATATGCTTAAATATCAGCAGTTTCTGTTATCACAATTAAGAAATAAAATGTCTCAACCTGAACAACCAGATATGAAGGAGTTGCAGGATATGATGCATAGTGCAGAACAAGTGGGTAAACACACCTTACAATGTGGCTATGATGCCTTAGAGACCTCAAGTAGAGCTGCTGTTACAGGATCAGTCATTCGTAGACATGCCTGGCTTAGGGAACAGATCTTGCCTGATCATGTTAAAGCTAAACTACTAGATGCTCCTTTACAAAAGGGTGTACTATTTGGTACGAATGCTGAGGAGATACTACGGAAAATGGAAGAAAAAGCTAAATCTATGCAAACTGTCAAAGCTTTTCTACAGGTTCAACCACCACGTTTTAGCAGAAATTGGCCTTCTAAAAACTGGTCCTTTCCAGCCACAGACAAGCCCCAAAGAGGTAGATACAGGCGCACAAGGGGCAGAGGACAATCTCAAGGATCATATAGAGGCAGGCAATGGCAAACTCCAGCACCAAGAGGTGGCGAAGACAGTGCACAACAATACAGGAAACAAACCCAATGACTTCCTCCTTTTCATGCCAAGCAAGTCTCAGCTGGTAGCACCCCTGGGAGGAAAGCTGGCATTATTTACAAGAAATTGGCATATTATTGCAACAGACAAATGGATCCTGGACATTATAAACAGAGGCTACAGATTTCATTTTCACACTCTTCCAAAAATGAGAGGCATGCCAAACCTGCCACACAATCAAAGGGCAGAGGCACAAATACAAATTTCAAAGCTCATGGACATGAAAGCTATTCAAGAGGTACCTACTCACAAACAAGGTCAAGGTTTTTATTCCAGACTATTTCTGGTACCAAGGAAAGGAACCGACTGGATACCCATTTTGGACTTATCCATCCTAAACACATTTCTACTCGTACCAAAATTCAAGATGCTCACATTACAGCAGCTTCTTCCCATGCTGGGCAAGGAGTTTTGGCTGGTAACATTGGACCTCAAGGAGGCATACCTGCATGACCCAATCAGACAAAGCAGCAGAAGATACCTCAGATTTCTTGCAGGTTCAATCCACTATCAATTCTCTGCATTGCCCTTTGGCTTATCTACTGCACCCAGAGTATTCACGAAATGCCTGGCATCAGTAATTGCCTACTGCAGACTTCAAGGGATACAAATTTACCCATATTTGGACGACTGCCTGATCCAAGCGGACAGCAAGCACATACTTCTGGAACATCTGGCTTATGTAACACGGTTATTGAATTCTCTGGGATACACAGTCAACAAAGAGAAATCCAGGCTAACACCATCTCAGAAAATAACTTTCCTGGGTGCCAACTTGGACACAAACACCCAGATGGCCTATTTCACGCCAGAAAAACAGGGGCAACTAACTCAGTACTTCAAAATGCTAGCAAATTGTACCAGGCTCACTGCAAGGAAAATCCTGCAGGCTCTGGGTTTCATGGCATCTTGCATTCTTTTAATCCCATGTGCAAAGTTGCACATGAGGAAACTTCAATGGTACCTAAAAAACCTATGGTCTCAACACAGCCACAGTTTGGAAACAATAATACCAATAATCCCATGTTTGCAAAAGGAATTTCTATGGTGGGCCCAAGCATGTCAAACAAACACAGGTCTTCCATTCTGCAAGCCTCAAGCAAATCAAGTCATCACAACAGACGCCTCAGACTATGCCTGGGGGGTGCACATGACAGACAGGTGCATTCAGGGCAAATGGTCCTAAAAGGAAAAGCACCTTCACATCAATCAAAAAGAAATGCTAGCAGTGATAAATGCAATTACAGCTTTCAAGGACCTCCTGCATCCAAGGCAATTATTTATAAGAACAGACAACACCACAGTAATGTGGTACATAAACAAACAAGGAGGAACACATTCATACCCCCTGTGCAGACTAGCCATGTCACTTTGGAACTTGGCTCTGGAATGGCAAATCGAACTTCAAGCACAGTACTTGCCAGGTTTGGAAAACACGCTGGCAGACGATCTAAGCAGAAATATGACAGACCCACACGAATGGAAGTTGCATCCTCAAGTGTTTACAAAGATAATCCAAGCGTGGGGAAGGCCAGACATAGATCTCTTCGCCTCCCACAGGAATCATCAATTGGAAAAGTTCTGTTCAAGGACCTTTCATCCAAAGGCCTGGAGAGTGGACGCCCTTTCTTTCAGTTGGGCAGCATGGACAGTTTATGCTTTCCCACCTTTGCCTCTTCTGCCCAAGGTGCTCTTGAAAGCAAGAGCAGACAGACCGAAGATGATACTGATTGCTCCAGACTGGCCAAGACAACACTGGTACCCACTCTTGAGGAGCCTAACGCATACTCCTCCCTGGTCCCTACCTCTAATGCCTCTTCTACTGACTCAGCACAGCTGCAAAACTCTTCACAGTCAGCTGAAAACACTCAATCTCGCTGCATGGAAAATTCCTTAACACCACAACAGACCCTACTCTCCAAAGAGGTGCAGGATGTCATTTTGGAGGCCAGAAGGCCATCTACTAGAAAGGCTTACTCCGCAAAATGGAAACGGTTTTGCTCTTGGAATGAGAAAAAAGGCCAGGATCCTAGAAAACTGAATTTGCCTCAGATATTACAGTATCTAGCTGAGCTGTTGAACAGTGGACTTTCATTTTCCTCCATAAAAATTCATGCCTCAGCCATTTCTGCAGAATTCAACACTGATCCACCCTTATTCTCTCACCCACTCTTAAGACAGTTCCTCAGAGGGGCTAAGAATATAAGACCTCCAAGGAAACAACCAATACCAGCCTGGGATCTTAATTACATTCTAGAAAAATTAACATTGCCTCCCTTTGAACCAGCTGCCTCAACAGATTTGCAATATTTGTCCTGGAAAACAGCTTTCCTTCTGGCCATTACCTCAGCTCGTAGGGTTTCGAACTACAAGCCCTCATGGCTGTGCAGCCCTTTCTCATCTTCCATCAGGACAGGGTTTCCCTTCGAACCAACCCATCATTTATGCCTAAAGTGGTATCCAGGGTAGCTTTAAATCAAGCCATACACTTACCTACCTTTTACCCCAATCCTCAAAACAAAGGGGAAAGGCTGCTACACTCCTTAGACATCCATAGACAGCTACGTTATTATTTGGACAGAACAAAGCCTTTCAGGAAATCAGAACAACTTTTTGTGTCCTATGCTGTGGGAGCTCAAGGGAAGCCAGTTACCAAACAGACAATTTCAAAATGGATAGGCCACTGCATATGGTTTTGTTACTCCTTTCATGGAAAATCTGTCCCTACAGGCATCAGATCCCACTCCACCAGGGTCACAGCTACCTCTACAGACTTCCTCAGAGGAGTTCCCACCAAAGATATTTTGGAGGCAGCCACTTGGAGTTCTGTGCATACCTTCACCAAACATTACCACCTGCCCTTATACTCCAAAACTAGAGCAGGCTTTGCCACTGCTGTGTTGCAGGGCATTCTGGCTCATCCCAGTTCCAACTAGTGCCTACCACCCTGTGCGTAGCTTTGGGATTCTACCCATCTGTGATTACTGCAGCTGTATGCACGATGAACATAGTACAGTTTTGTACCTACCATAAATGTAGATGTTCAAGTGCTAATACAGCTGCAGTACAGGTTTCCCTCCCTCCTTCCCCTCTTGGTAAAGGCCTAGGGGCTAACCCCTCCTCATACAACCTGATTGGGTTATCCTTCTATGGTATATTTGCTTGCAACTACTGATTTTTGATTATATTGCATTGCATGAATATATATATATATATATATATATATATATATATATATATATATATACACATAATTTATGTATTGACTTCCTTCTGGGGGCACCTGACATCTGGGGCAAGAAAGACTGAAGAAAATGGTGTCGGCTGTGTCTTATATACCCCTGTCGCACTGACATCAGGAAAGAAAGCGACAACAACCGACGCCGGACCTAGACTTTGGAATTCGGCCGACCGAGGACCCGCCTGACGGCAGAAAACCCATCTGTGATTACTGCAGCTGTATTAGCACTCGAACATCTACATTTATGGTAGGTACAAAACTGTACTATATGCTGTATGTGATCTAAGTGGTGAGGCAATTTGAGCAAGTTCAAAACCTTAAGGGCAATACAGTGGTGGCTGCAGTATTGTTTGCTGGTGGCAAATTTTGCAACCTTTTTATAGCATGCCTCCAGCTTATTTTTAACTGTAACCTGAAGGCTGGTTAGGATGGTTGTGCTGTAAAATAGAGATGGGAGAAGGTAGGTAATGGCAAGAGTGGTTTTTGTGGTGTTGCTAATGGAGTTTTTATGCTTGTAGAACATTACTAATTTTTAGTGAGGCTTCTTTATATCCGCGGTGGTGGTGCTGCGGTAGCGTTGTCACCTCACAGTAAGACGCTGTCCAGTTCGACTCTCAGCTAGAGCATCTTCTGCGTGGAGACATGCATGAATGGGCGTACCTTCGTTGAAGGTTGTGCGTCAGGGCTGGCAACTCGGTACATAAAAATCAACTGCCAATCATTAGCGGACCGGAGTTCCGCTGTGGCGACCCCTAACCAGGAAAAGCCGAAAGACACAACAACAAGTGAGGCTTCTTTATGTTATTCTTAACATGCAGGTCAGATTTAAGGCTATCTATAGTTACTCCATGATGATTTGTATGGGAGACTTTTACGTTCAGTTTTGTTTAGGGAAAATATTTTGAAATTCAGTTTATCAGATGTGTATGATTTGAGGGAAAATAGCAGTAACTTTGTTTTTTAGGGCTGAGTAGTAGCTGGGCATTATTGGAGCCAATTCTCAACTGAGGAAAAAGCTTCTTTCGTGATATAGAGGAGTTAAGACAAGTTATTAGATGCACATATAAGTGTACAATCATCAGCATATTGTAAAATAGACACTGGACCTATGGGATATATAGGTCATTGATAAAGATATTAAAGAAGATGGGACTAAAAATAGAGTGGAGACTTGCAGGTACAGAGAGAGAGAGTTTTCTGCCATTTTACAGACTGGAGCATGTCAGTTAAAAAGCTACTGAGACACAGTAATGAGGAAGAGGATAGTCCAAGCCGAGACGGTTTATACAGGAGTTTAGGTCGAGAAACTGTATGGAAAGTTTTTAACAGGTCAAGGAATAAGGAGGAAATACGTTTGCCTGAGAACCTACATTTGTTTATGGTGTCAGTGAATTATAAGAGAGCAGTAATTGTACTGTTGGTTGGTTGGAAGCCACGTTGGGTGGATGTTAAGAGCTATTCTTATAGAAAATAGTGGAGGAGTTGTTTCTGAATATATCTTTCAAGAATTTTTGAGAGAGGTGATAATATTGCAATAGGCCAAAAGTTAGTGATGTCAGCCTGGATGCCACCCGTTGGGGTGGAGTAATGGAAGTGATAATGTGCGTGGTATGTTGAGAATATTAGTCTTGACCTAACTTGTTTACTGAATTACTAGGTCTGGGTGTTATGGGGGGTTGGTAGACGCTTGGGAATGGAGTGAAGATTTTTTTTTTTTTTTTTTTTTAGTTTGGTTTGTAATGCTTTCTATGAATTCAGTATTCAATAAGGTTGCAAATTCTAGTGGAGAGCAGTTGTAAGAAGGGTTGGGTTCCTTATCTCAGTCAAATATAACAGGTTATATATTGATGTCCAGAATTTTTGGGGTCATTTTTATATTGAAGTTGTAGATAGCCGAAATATTATTTCTTGTTCCATAAGCTGAGAATGTTTTAAGTTAGGAACCTATTCCTTCGGTGACTCTTGTTTTATTTTTATTTTTATTTATTTACTATTCTGTATGCTGGTCCAAATTAAGGTCCTGTCTACAAGCATTTGTAGATTCACTTGTTTTGCAAGTAAGTAGTAGGACAAATAGGACTGAGTCTTTTTATATCTCAAAAAGTGAGACGTGTCATCTCACAGCAGGTGCACGTTTATTGAATATAAAGAGAGTTGTATTAATCTTGTGAGATAGTTGAAACATTTAAATCCTTTCATTTTTTTTGGTTAATAATCATTGGAGTCTTTCCAATTGAGCAAGAACCTTAAATGTATACATACCAAAGGGGGCATTGCATTTGATGATGACTGTGATAAGATAAAAGTACAGTGCTAAAACGACTGCTTTGGATCATGAAAATATTCCCTTGGAAGTTATCTTGGCCATATAAAAGGATTTTCTGACTATGCTGGAAATATAAACTAAAAAGGACAATGACTGAAAAAGAAAGTAAATAAATAAACGCATTTTATTTTTTTCTTTATAAGCTGTTTTGTACCTCTTAGAGACTTTATCAGACTGAAGTGTTATTACCCTCCCCATTTACAAATCAATACATCACATGATCAATGCTTGGAATGCTTCCCCTTTCAATAAATTTTAAAGTGTTGAAAGTCATTCAGTCCTTGATAACTAAATACATGCAAAAAACCTACCAGCAGTATTCTTTCTAATTTAAAAGTTCATCTGCATCTAATCTATGTTCATAATTTAAAACAGTATAAATAATAACAAAATATAACTCTTGTTCTTGCTATATACTGCTGAATGCTTTGCCATAGCATTCTTTTCATCTGACAATTCTATATCATGCATATATTCATACACCCTGAAATACAGTTCCCTTGATGTTCTCCCCACATAGAATACATTACATTTTGTGCACAAAGTCACATAAACAACATAACTTTGTGTTTGGTTTTCTGAGTAAATCAGAGGAATCACAGATATAAGAAGCACTTGTTTACAACAGGTTGATGCAACATCTTATCTGTAAAAATATCCAAAGCTTCATTTTGTTTACCACTGCACACTGCAGTCGATCATATGGGCAGGTTGTCCAAGTCCTTATGTATTTTAGGAAGGTTGTTTTGCTGAATTTGGGCATACTAGTCATAAAAAAGTCAACCAAGTTGTGGTTAGCCCTTCATTAATCCATTTGTAAATGTAAGAAAGAACCTGTAACTTCTTGGAATGTAGGACCACTTACCTTTCCTATGATATTTGTCATCACTGAGCATTTCATTACTCTTATCTTAGTAATTAGCAGCATTGTACTTCTCTAAGAATATATTAACTACAGTAAATTAAATAATGTGTCACGTTCAGTAAAATATTACTAGTGAGATCACGTTTGGAGGTAGGAGACATCCAAGTTGATGTCAGAGTTAATGAGCCTTATTACTGTTGCATAGAAGCTGTTCAAGAGCCTGGAGGTCCTACAGCAGATGCTGTGGTTCCTCTTGCCAGATGATAGTCTAGCAAACCAGCCAAACGTTGGGTGTGATGTATCTCTAAGTATTTTGTATGCTGCCCTAGTGCTTCTTGTTGTAAAAAGTTGTTGCATGGTTGGAGGAGTTGTGCCCCTTATCTTCTCCACAATCCTCACCACTCTTTGAAGCTTCTTCCTCTCTGCCGTACTACTAATTCCATACCATGCAGTAAAGTTGCAGGTGAGAATACTTTAAATAGCTCATTTATAGAAACTGGATAGAGCATTCAGAGTAATCTTTGATCTTTTGTGCCTTCTCAGGAAGTGCAGGCATTGGTGACCTTTTTTAATTATCTGGCCTGTGTTCATGGACCAAGAGAGGTCTTCTGAGATATGTAACCCCAGGAACTTTGTAGATTGAACTCTCTCTACTACCTCACCATTGATCTCAAGTGGCGAGTGAATGTCTGGCCTTTTTCTGAAGTCAATTATAATTTCTTTAGTTTTGTTACCATTCACATCCAAGTTGTTACTTTTGCACCATTTGATCAGAGAGCTGGCTTTGTTCCTGTATTCCCTCTCATCATTATCCTTTACGAGACCCACTACAGTGGTATTGTCTGTGAATTTGATGATATGGTTATTGGGAAATTTCGCAGTGCAGTCATGGGTAAGGATGGTGAATAGTAGAGGACTAAGTATACATGCTTGAGGCACACTAGTGTTGAGTGTAGTGATACCTGATGTGTTGTTACTAGCACATGTCTTCTGTGCATACCTCTCAACCTGGAAACATCAGAAATCTGGACAAGGCCCATGAAAAAATAGGTACAAATCTGTACGCTGATTAACATAAAATTTGAGTACATAATTACACAACCCCGCCCACTTCAATGGAATTGTGGGATACCAACATTCAAACGCAAACTGAAGGACAGAACCAGAATATAGAACCAAAGTCCTCCTGTATCCATTCCAGTGCCCAATTACCTGGCTATTTCACCCCCTTTACCATAAACACTAATGTGCGCATAATGTGTGCATACTGCTTTACTTCTACAATGATTATTTGGATTTTTTTTACATTTTATAGCACAACGGTGTACAAACACTAATAGACATCTGCTAAAAAAGCAATACTGTCTCACAATGAAAACAGACTTGGGATTAAAACTTCTCTGCCCGTGAAACTCACATTCATTGAAACAGCATTGAAACCTACACCACATCAAAGAAAATGGATCTGGCCAGTGGTGGATAAAGATTACCTTTGGGCTGTTTTCAAATCAGAGGCCACTTGCACACAAAACAAGAAACATACATGCGTTCTGTGATACACCTTCCTGACTTTAATTACATTCCTTGTATAACACAGCGCACTTGTCAGACTTAAGTTAGAGCACATTTTAAATGTATTGTTTAAACATTTTTCCAGTAGACAATGAAACAAAATGCATGAACCAATAATGACAAAACTGCCCTATTCAGAACATTTCAATCATAAATGTCTACTTCCACACACAATTGCATTTTAAATGTTTTGTTTGAACATTTTTCCAGTAGGCAATGAAGCAAAATGCATGAACCAATAATGACAAAACTGCCCTATGCAGAACATTTCCATCATAAAAGTCTACTTCCACACACAATTGCATTTTAAATTTATTGTTTGAAGATTTTTCCAGTAGGCAATGGAACAAAATGCACAAACCAGTAATGACAAAACTGCCCTATTCAGAACATTTCCATCTTAAAAGTTTACTTCTACACACAACTGCATTTTAAATTTATTGTTTGAACATTTTTTCCAGTAAGCAATGAAGCAAAATACATGCACTAATAATGACAAAACTGTCATATTCAGAACATTTATATGATAACAGTCTACTTCTACACAGACACACACACACAAAAAAAAAAAAAAAAAATATATATATATATATATATATATATATATATATATATATAAAAGTATAGAATCACAATAGTGTAAGCCATAGGCATGTTGCACAGCTTCTTGCACTTATTTTCAATTGGGAGGGGGCAAAAGGCCAAAAACTAGGGACACATTTTAAACATTGCTTGTATAATTTTGGAAAGTTGCTTGAATAAAATGTTGTGTTACCACCGTGCATTTCACTGCCAAGTCTTGAACCCAGAACCCTGTGCACTACAGTCAGAGCAACATACCACTAAGCCAAATCTGCAGTTTCCTGAAAGACAGGAAGACAAACTTAAATAGCTATCATTTAGTGAATTCAGTTCTCACTTCTCACCATAGCTCTCAACCTTTTAGCACAAAAAAAAAAAAAAAAACAGAACAAAGCCAATAATGGGGGAATGCAGCCCCAAAATATGGACACATTTCAAATACTGATATTATAAACTTAAAAAATTGCTAGAATAAAAGATTTTGTTTTACCATTTATTTTCTGAAGAATATCAAGTTTGAAATTGAAAATCCTGAAAACCAGAGATTTAACGAGGAACAGAACAAAAATGTGAGGCATAAATTCACAAGTGGTGGTGCCAAAGGACTTTAGGCTCTTTTTACCTGTACCCAAGGTACAGAGTTTGAGCCTGAGTACCTCTAGCCACCAGATGTATTCTGTTGGGGCATTTTCACATACACACACACACACACACACACACACACACACACACACACACACACACACACACACACACACACCACATAACCTCTGTTAGGTACCTTAAAAGCTGCAAAAGCGTTAATTCTGCCTTTAACTCCATGGCTTACAAAGAGGAATCCTGTATTCAGTAATGTTCTCCCAGTACAGAAACTCGGGAATTTTCGCGACCCATTACTTGGACCCCAAAACTCAGTAAAAACCTAGTAATTTGGGATGGTTGGGAGGTCTGCTTCTGTGGTCTTGCAATCAAGAAGTCAAAGATCCAGTTGAAGAAGCTCTTGTTGATGCCAAGGATAATTAATTTGCCTATGAGTTGCATCAGAACCACTGCATTGAATGCCGAGTTAATGTCAATAAACAATAGCCTGACATAGTTGTTCCTATCTTCAAGATGTTCCAGAGAGAGGTGCAGGGCCACCTATATGGCATTTGCAGTGAATCTGTTTGGCTGATAGTCAATCTGTAGTGGGTCGAAGGTCGGTGGCAGAGCTTCTGACAGATGCTTTTTTACTATCGTTTCAAAGCATTTCATGACATTTGAGGTTAGAGCCACTGGTCTGGATTCATTTAAGCAAGTTGGATTGGCTTTTTTGAGGAGTGGGATTATATTAGTTACTTTGAAGCATGCTGACACTCTTTCAAGAGGCAGGAAGGTATTGAAAATATCTGTAAGGATTAGGTACAGTTGATCTGAGCATTCTCTTAATACTTTGCCCAGAATGTTATCAGGGCCTGCAGCCTTCCTGCAGTTCACTTTCTTAAGCTGCCTTCTCACTTCCCCAGGGGTAAGTTTGAACGCTGTCTCATTCTGACAAGTGCGTAGCTTTGCAGCCTTCAGGTTGTTCTTCTTCTCTAATCGGCCATAGAATGAGTTCAGACTGTCCAGAAATTCTGTGCTGTCATTGCACTGAACAGACTTGATCTTGTAGTCAGTTTGCTGCTGAATGCTTTGCTCCTGGTATCCCTCATGTCCTTGAAGCAACTTTGTGCCTTTCTTCCATAGTCCCTCTTGGCTTCTTCAATGCCCCTTGCTTCATTTAGACCCACCTTGTCCTTGCCCCCTGAATGCCTCATTCCTTGCCCTGAGAAGCTTATACACTCTGCTAGTTAACCAATGTTTCTGATTGGCTCTGATTGTAATTTTTGTGGTTGTAGATACATCCTCCAAGCGTTTTGAAATATATGCCATTGTAGTGTTTGCGTATTTGTCTGTGTTCACATGCTGAGTGAAAGTGGCTGCTTCTCTGAAGGTGTCCCAGCAGGTATTATCAAAACAGGCCCTGAGACTTCCATTGCCCCTTCATTCCAGACACTGACAAGTTTCTCAGTGGGTTTTTCTCTGATCAGCAGAGGTTTGTATGCGGGTATTAATCTTATTGAAATATGATCAGAGCTACCTAAGTTTGGCTGCTGCATTGCTTTGTATGCTCCCTTTATGTTGGGGTAAACCTTATCAAGGGTATTTGCTCCCCTTGTGGGAAAGTCCAAAAACTGATAGTAGTGGGGTAGCACCTCTCTGAGATCCGCTATATTGAAGCCCCCAGCTATCACAGTCAGGACTTTTACTTTGCAGCTCACATATGGAATTGTGCAGTATGCTAAGTGTCTCGGAGGTATTAGCACTAGATGGTATATACACAGCTGTTACATAGACTCCGTTAAACTCTCTGGGTACATAGAAATGTCTGCATTTCACTATCAAGAATTCTACATTTAGTAAAAAATATCCAGGCTACTTCAAGTTCTTCCAAGTTGTCTCTTCTTTACTGTGATTCCAGGCACAAAATTACCCCTTGCGTCAAGAGGCCAAGTTCAATTATTACCAGGGCTATGGCAGACTATTTATACACTAGATAATCAGATGATTGCTTGTTCATAGGTTCATAGACTAGAACTAGGCTAACTGCCCTTGTGGGTTATCTTAAGCCTAGCCAATTACCCCATGTAAAAATCAAGCCCTGCACTATATGTCTGTAAAATAAATACCTTAATCATTACTCCAACCTCTCATCCCTATAGATTAGTACTAGGCTAACTGCCCTCAAGGGCCCCTTTAATCCTAGCCAGTTACCCAATGTAAAAATCAAACCCTGCACTTTCTATCTATAAAGTAGATACTTTAACCATTAAGCCAACCTCTCACAGCAATTTATGTGGGAATCTTTCTGACTAACACAATAAGTTTATGTAGCTGTTTTAAAAGGAGACAAAACATTTAAAAAACACTCTATGTACAACATTATTTGTAACCATATTATTTACAAGATGTTAAGACATTAATTTATGGAACACATTTTGAATTTCTGAAATACTTTATTGATATAATATAATGTACATCATTTTGACACAATATAGTGCAAGTTCTGACATACTATATTACAATATGTATACATACATGTGTGTGTGTGTGTGTGTGTGTGTGTGTGTGTGTACATATCAACAGATATAGATATGTATACATGCACAAACACGCACACACACATACACACACACACACACACACACACACACACACACACACACACACACACACACACACACACATATGCCCACAGTCATGATATGAATAATTATGTGAAATGAAAGTACCTTTTTTATAGATGTCCTTTGCTAATGCTTAAAAACAGCATATACACACATTAAACCTTCACATAAGTACATAAGTACACAGATGAAGCATTAAAACCAACAGATTTCATGGAAACCAATACAAGAGTCAGTATAATCATCAAGCTTTGCCAAGTAAAGAAAGGCCTAGATATCTGACTCATGCTTGAAGTGTTTGCTAGTTATACAAGCTTTTCCCGTGAGATAACACTAGCACAGCTCTAAGTATTCTCAAAAGAAAAGGATAAATAATAAAGCAGCACACTAAAACAAGCTTGGATAATGGCTTTAGAGAATATTTTAAGTTGCAGTAGATAGTACTGTTTTTTTTTTCATTCCAGAATGTAGTTACTGTACAAAATGCATTAGTAACAGGAATGTGCATAGCAGCTGTTCTCTCTGTAGTTAGCTCTTCAAAGTAAGTGAGGGAGTTATATTTAGCTTAGGCTGTTTTACGTAGCTCAGCTCACCCAGGGCATGTGTGACACAAAAGAAATTGCTGCTCTGTGAATGTAATCTGTTTTATCTGTACATTGTTACAAGGGTATAAGGCATGAACTAACAGAGATAGAAAGGTTGCAATTTATATTTAAAAGAACAGCATGCATTGATGAGACCAGAGTTTACTTTAAAAAGTGCATGTTTCTTCATTTTATGTTATGCATTGCAAGACACACACTAATTGCACTGTATGCTTTGCTTCACTTATTTTTTTCCATATATACTACGTGTATAGCTTAGCTGTGGTTTGCAAACAGCAGAACTACAAACAGTAAGGAGAATATGAAATATTATTTTATCAGTCAATATATATATTCAGACACTTTTTTTCTTCTGAACATGTATCCTTTTTCTAACAGCTGTTTATTTTTTTCATTCATACACTTCCAGGTTATGTATTCATTTTACCTGAATATGAAAAATATGTTAAACTTGTGAAAGTGCACTGTTTCCATGTGAATAAAAGACCAGTGCTTATGTCTGTCTACAGGGTTATAAAGTGTAATACTCATTTTTCTTCAACATCTTATCATCATTCATACTTGCTTTCTTTATATCCTAAGAAAGTACCATTATGTAGGTTGAAGTTACCACAGATGTTCACATGATCACTGCTGCAGTACCCTTAGCTGTATGGTTTACATCCTGCCAAGGATAAAATGGCTGGCCAGCTTTTAAAGCTTCAGGGTACCTTCCATGCATACAAATTGTCATGCAGTGCAAACTAACTTAAAGACACATTTTGCGTGTAAAGCCCTTTACAGCTTTCCTACCAGAGAGACTGTGAGACTAAGCCCTGAAATGACAGTGCTAGGAATAACAGAAAATAAATGTCCACATCTTAGCATAAAAAGCACACCAAAAACAAGGGGATGGAGAGAAGGACTGCCCAGTGGAGCAGCTGTCATTAATGGAGATTCAGACTTTCTGGAAGAGAATATGAGCCAGGGTGGGAGGGTGTCACAACTTCATCATCAGCCCCCTATTTTCTACATGGAGTTGGGGAATCATGTTAACTGTCACCATCTTTCTCAATTCAGTGCCACACTCCTGCCTTCTTCGGCACTCATATATGACTGTCTCAGAACTTCTCTCACACAATCCATCCACCTCTTTGCTGGATGTCCTCGTTTCCTCTTACCTTCTTCCTGTCTGTCCCAAATCATCTTCACCAGATTGTCTTCTGCTTTTCTGCACATATGTTCAAACCACCGTAATCTGTTCTCTTTGATCTTTTTTGCATTTGGAGCTAATTTGGCTTCTGCTCTTACATCCTAATTTCTTCATCTGTCCCACATTGTGCATCCTGCCACTCATCTCAGGCACTTCATTTCCATCACCTCTAGTTTCTTTATGTGCTTTGCTTTTACTGCCCAGGTTTCTGTACCATACAGTAGTACTGGTTGCACCACTGTCTTGTGCACCTTGCTTATCAGCTTCTTTGGCATTCTTCTGTCATAGACTACACCTGACAATCCTTCCATCTGCCTTTGATGTCCTGTGGACTGCTGAGTAGCTGGCATCCCTTATGAAGGATGTCTGACTGTCTTCTTTATCTTTCTGTTTGCTTTACAATCTGATGTAGTTTCTTTGTGCCACCTAACGAGTCACTTTCCAGAAGTTAGTAGAGTGCCTCTGATGCCCTATTCTTTGCTATTGAAACTCCTTTATTAGCTACTTTGTTAGCCAACCAGTATTTCTTCTTAGCCTCAACTTCCAGGTCTTCAGCCTGGTCTCTGTTGACCTTAGAGCCTTCTCTGACCACTGCTTGCAGCAACCAGTGGTTTATGCTGTGGGCTGACTGTTTCACTGGGGATGATTTTGCAATCATTGATTCTACCCCAATGCCTTTAACTTACTAGGAGGAAGTCGACATGAGTTGCATGTTGGCCACTCTTG
The DNA here is from genome assembly GCF_019279795.1 of Protopterus annectens. Lineage (NCBI taxonomy): Eukaryota > Metazoa > Chordata > Ceratodontiformes > Protopteridae > Protopterus > Protopterus annectens. Next base: position 846,243,410 of record NC_056745.1, read on the forward strand.
CATTTGATCTTGTGACTGTCTGTCTTTCTGAATCATGTGGCTAGTATCAAGTGAACCCACATTAAGTGTATCAATTCTTAGTTCATGTTTGGCTATCCCAGGTAACCCAGGCTGGGCAACTAGACACCGGCCAGTAAACTCAGGGCTGCTGGGCTTTATGGTGAGCACACACTGGCTGGTAGGGACACTTACACCCCTCTGACCATTAACATGGGTCCCTGGCGTAGGTCGGATTCTCAACCCACTTGTCACTGGTAACTGGTAACTACCCATGCCCATTTGGCGACATTAGTCAACATGACCAAATCACCTAGAGCCATATTTTAGACCATCGAGTGGCTATCCCTGCTATGGCATGCAGTCTCTGATCCATGTTATCCTATCTTGAAGATACTGTGCACCACAGTAGATGCCCAAAGCAGTTGGTCTGTACAACTCTTGCCCCTATAAGACACCATATAGAGTTGGTGCTGTTGCTCACCTACAAGGCAATCTTGGACCCTGCCCTTCTAGAGATGCTCCATATCCACAAGTCTAGCTCCTTGTGCATTACCCGCTCAAAAGGCTTGAATGTAATATGCAACATCAACAAAACCTACTGGAGAGACAGGTTTGTCTCCCAGAGGCTGCCCCATCTCTGAAATAGAATTTCTATACATGTCAAACAGAGTACCTCGCTGATCCCCTTCAAGTGTAACCATGATGAGTGGATAGGAAACCACAAATTTGTCCCAGGAGTTCCACGAGTCCCTCATTGACAGGGGCAAAAGGTGTTGACTGATGATTCTTTTTTGGGGATAAACTCTTGGCTAGGCTTGAAAGGACTCCGGGGTCATTAGCCTAGTAATGTCCTATGATCCTATGACTTGAAACTGTAGTTTTATTGGCCATTTTGGGTCAATTCCAAAACTCCTTCATCTTCCTCTCTTAAAACTCTCTTTTGCGTGGTTTTGTGCATTTTTGAGCATAGCGCAACAGCGGGCAGCGCCGCCTAATTGTGTTTAAACTATTCCTGGCTGCACAAAGTCTGCTTTTCACTTTTTCCCTTAGAACTGCTCTATCTCTCAATTTAAACACCATATTCTCATTCTAAGGCCCTTCACTGGTCCAATTAAGTAATCCTACAAGTTAGCACTATTAAACCATAAGCACTACTTACTCTTATACTCTCTACGATTACCCTGTCCTCTATTGGTCCGTCTTAAATTCAGTTTTCCTATATTACTCTAGCATGTCCAAAGGTCAGTCAATGGTTTCCTCTGCAGCCCAGCTGGTGAATCTGGGAATTTTGAGGCAATGTTACAACTGTCTCATGTACACGGACAACCCTCTCCTCCTCCAAACAGGTTCAAATATATGTGAAAGATGCAACTATTTAGCCAAACTGGAGGCTGAGCTCTCTCATCTCAAAACTGGTGTAACCAGTCAGGAGGAGAAGGTAACCTCACACAACACAATTCCAGTATCACATAGTCCCACCACATCAGCAAACCAAACACATAAATACACAAAAACATACTTGGAAGCTCTAAATAAAAATCTACCTAAGCAACAGAGACCTCCAAAGCAGACATCCAAACAAACGCTACCTCAAAACAAAACACGCACAACACATAACCCACAAAGTCAGTGTGCCAAGCAGCCACAGCCCTTAAGGCTGAATAACACACCTGATACTCTTGTAATAGGTGACTCTATTGTCAGACACACTGACGTCCCGCTCACCAGGCTGAATAAAGAGAAGGTCATGGTGAGCTGCCTGTCGGGTGCTAGGATCCGCCACATAAGGCAAGCACTCAGGTCACTCCAAAGCAAATACAAATATGAGTCAGTCATTGTACATGCTGGTGTGAATGACCTGAGATGTACCTCCCTGGACTAAATGAAAAGAGACATAGAAGAGCTCTCTGATCATGTAGCCCAGGCTGGTATGACCCTGACCTTGAGCAGCATCTTACCCTCACCTAGAATGATGCCACAGTACAAAGACAAAATGATCGATTTTAACAATTGGCTAAAATTTTGGTGTCATTCAAAGGGGATCCAGTGTCTGTCAGCCTGGGATGACATGCTCGACAAGCCACGTTGCTTCGCTAGGGACGGCTTGCACCTTTCACCACTGGGCTTTTGGATATTGGCAAAGGCTCTTGCCACCCCCATAGTGCCTTTTTTAGGCAAGGCTCAAAAGTCAAACCCACCCCCATAGACAGCACAAGGAACAAGAAACTAAGGGTAATGCTGCTAAATGCCAGAAGTCTTAACCTCAAGATGCACACACTCGAAGCTCTCCTCAGTATGGAGAACATCGATATCTGTGCAGTGACAGAAACCTGGTTCAAGGCTCCAGAAAGCACCCCAGCACTACCAGGCTATACCTCATATCATGCTTTTCGGCCCCAAAACCCAGACCGAACCACAAAAGGAGGGGGAGTTTCCATATTTATCAAGGATATCCACACCTCCAGGTTAGTGGCATTGCACGAAGGATCGGAGACCATCCGTGTGCAACTAACAGTGGGCAAGACTGCTTTTCAGTTTATAGCATCCTACAGACCACCCTCTCAAAGTCAGGAATCCCACTCGGCTTTCCTGAAAACATTGGAGAACATGAAGATCTCTCCGAACACCATTATATTGGGCGACTTCAACTACCCAAACATTGACTGGGAGCACTACTCAAGCCCCATCACCTTAGCCCAAAGGTTCCTGGAAATTATAAACTCAAATGCTATGGAACAACTAGTCACCACTCCCACAAGAGGGGCCAACATACTAGACCTGATCATTACCAACATGGGGACTCTATGCTCCACACCAGAAGTATATCCCTCATTGGTAAGATCAGACCATAAATTAATTTCACTGGATGTCCACATCCCGACCCCACCCCCAGCCCAGAAAACCACAGTGAAAAACTTCTCAAAACTGAAGTGGAATCCTTCAAGGCCCCAGGGCCAGTGGAAACTACGGCCCAAACTGCAGAATCCTATATAAACGCATTCTACGGACATCTCCAGGAATGCATGGATCATGCTATCCCAAACAAAACCAAGACCCAATCATCCAAAGGCAGGCGTCCAGTCTGGCGGACCCCTGCCATAAATAAACTGTACAACAGAAGGAGGAAGCTACTACATGATAGAGCAAAATCCCTAATAGGGAAGGCATCTCTGATCAGTACTAGCAAAAAATTACGATCCCTCATAAAATCCTCCAAGGCCAGCTTCGAGAGAAAAATTGCACAGGACACCAAAGACAATCATAAGGCTTTTTTCAGTTATGTTAGAAACCTGGGATGCAACTCCCAGACTTGTTCTGAGTTGATTCTAAATGACAAAAAAAACACTGAACCCACAGGCATCGCCAATATCCTGGCAGACGGGTTCAGTGCAAACTTCTCCACCCCCTCCCCCCCAAAAGAGCAAGTATCTATCCCGGCAGAGGGCTGCCTCCCAAACATCTCTGATGCTCAGGTGAAGGCTGCCCTCTCCAAAGCAAAAAACACTGCTTCCATGGGACCAGATGGCATCCCAGGTTGCGTTCTACATGAACTCCAAGAGGAACTAATCCCTCAAATAAAACAGTTATACAATCTCAGCCTCACTACAGGATATGTGCCCACAGAATGGCGTACAGCAACAGTGGTCCCACTCCACAAAGGTGGAGCCTCTACGGACCCTGGAAACTATCGCCCCATAAGACTGACTAGCTTAGTCTGCAAGGCTATAGAGAGGATCATCATGGAGCTCATAAACAAAGACATTGGGGACCTACAGACACTAGATCCTACCCTGTTCGGCTTTGTCAAGGGCAGATCCTGCCTTTTGAACCTGGTTGACTTCTTCGAAACAGTCACCAAAGCCATAGATGATGGGAAGGTAGTCCACACAGCCTATCTGGACCTTGCAAAGGCATTTGACACAATACCCCACTTGGGCATCATAGATAAGCTATCCAGCTTAAATATAAACCCGTATGTCACAAGATGGGTCGCAAACTGGCTCAAAGACAGAACCCACAGAGTGAGAGTTGCTGGAGCCATGTCCGACTCGAAACTGGTCACAAGTGGCGTCCCACAGGGTTCTGTCCTGGGACCACTCTTGTTCGGTATATACTTTTCCGAGGTACAGGCAAAAGTGGGAGGACTATGGCTCACCAAGTTTGCAAACGACTGCAAACTGGGCGCCATAATCAACTCTCCAGCTGACACAAACATCCTTCAAAAAGGTCTCACAGAGACAGATAACTGGTGCCAGCACCATGGTTTAAAGCTGAATGCCAAAAAATGTATAGTCATACCCTTTGGCAAAAACAATGTGCCCACAAATTACCACATAGGCGGAAACCCATTAAGTACAGAGAAAGTTATTAGGGACCTGGGGACCCAAGTTGATAGCAATGTCTCCTTTGAAAACCACATTGCCAAAGTGGTTATAAAGACCTTCTACATAGCGCACCTCATCACGAAGGGTTTCACATCTAGATCAAGAGAGGTAATCGTGCCCCTTTATTCATCTCTCATCAGGCCCATCAACAATACAATGCCCCTTTTGGGATGTACCTTACCCGACACCTGCAGCAATTAGAAAGACCCCAAAAGTATCTCACCAAGAGGATCAAAGGTCTCAAACAGATGCCATATGCTGCTCGGTTAAAAAAACTCCAGCTCTACTCAGTTGCATACCGCCTACTTCGAGGCGATCTATGCCTGACATACAAAGCTATGTCAAATCCAGAATTAATGGACATGCTCCACCTCAGTAAATCTAAATCCCTTAGAGCCACATGCTCGAGGGACTTGAACCTCAGCACAGAAATAAATAGAACTTGCTGGAGGGACAGGTTCATAACCCAGAGGCTCCCTTCGCTCTGGAATAGAATTCCAGTTCATGTGAGGCAGAGCACCTCACTGAATCTCTTCAAGAAGAATCTCGATAGGTGGATGGGGGATCGTAGGTTTGTCCCAGGGATTACTCCCGTGTCACTATTAGACAGAGGCACAGTAAACTAAACCTTAAAAAGGGCACAATATACTCAAATCAAGGGGTGGCGTAAGCCATACAGAATCGGGCTAGGCTTATAATTGCAACAGGGCAGATAGCCTGGTATGAACCTATGAACCTATGAACTATGATCCTATTTGTTTTTTTAGGGACAGCTGGCTGACTATCAGGAAAACTGCAGGCAGTACGACAGACATCCTCTAAAGCAGACAAGACAGAAGGAATGGGTGCAGGTTCTGAAAAAGCCTTCTGTAGCAAATCATAGCATTTTCTGAGGGAATGAAACTCTCAGTGTTCTCCCACTGAAAACACTGGGGCATTCTAGCAATAATCTCAGAGAAATAGAATCCACTACAGGGAGAATCAGAAATTGAGCTCTCTTCTGAGTCTGAATCAGAAATCTGCAGAAAAAAACCCTGAATATGTCCCTGCATTTTCCTGTTCAGAGTCCGAATCTTGAATGTTTTCAGGAAAAGAAGCATCTTTTTTTTTCTTTTACTAAAAACTAAGAAGGATAAATAGCCTGAATGAAACCCTGATATAGTAACAGTAATCTACTCCTATCCAAAAAAAAAAAAAATGTATATATATATATATATATATATATATATATATATATATATATATATATAAACACATATACATATATATATATATATATATATATATATATATATATATATATATACATATATATACCTGGTGTTCTGTTCTTTTTGACAGAAGAAATGGGGACAAGCATGTTACTAATGGCAACTGCTGCTTTCTCAGGAATGGGCACAGCATTCTGACACAACAGGGAAACATTTCCTGTTCTGTCTCCCAGGACTGATGAAAGTATCTCTCCATTGCCACTGAGGGGACTCCCAAGATGCAGAAGACATGGCTAAACCCTAGTCTATATTGACTGTAAGTGGGCTGAGGCTGGCCTAGTGTGGTGAAAAAAGACTGTTTGCTTAATTTTTTCTTTTTGTGGCTTGAAGAAGGATCAACCATGGGAGCAACAGTCTGTTCCTTGATCAAGTTGAAAATTGTTGATTCTTTCCAGGTAAAACAATCAACAAATGCTGAAAAAACTACCAGTCCATAACAATTACTTTTTTGACAGAAAAAACACAGGAAAAGCACTTTCAAACAGTATGGCAGCCACACAATGGAAAATAATCACAATTTCTCCACACAGAATATGTTATCAGTTAGGTTACATTACTTTTAAATTGACAGAAAAAAATAGTGTTTGTTCAAAAGTATGTTACAGTCTTGAGACAGTCCATTAAAACACAACACTCATAGCGTTAAAATGCATTTCCCAAAGAGGGAAGTAATAAAACATCAGTAAATATAAGAAAATAAAAGTTTTATCTGCCCAACAAAGGAAAGCACAAGTCAACTGTTGCTCCTCAAAAGCATCAGAGGAGTGTATTGTTTGGTACCAGGAAAACTTTGAAAGGCTTCTTACCCAACCCAGAGCTCACCTCAAGCTGCTTAACAGTTTGGGCACATGGAAGGTGCTCTGAAGCTTTCTCCTGTACTGCTTGATAGCTCTTCCTGTATCAGAAAGTTAGTAATCATTTGCTTCCATGTGAATTAAACTAGGATTTTATTATAGTAGACCATGTCTATAGTTAAGAGTAGTAGAGAATATTGAAAATGTATATTGCCTGAATGAATCTTCATTGTGATAAAAATGAAGTACATTCTGAGTATAAATAGTAAATGAATACACATCTGCTGTAATGAAGGCCTGAGCAGCCATCTGATTGCATTGCATTGTATTTACTCTGCAAGCACACTTAGTTGGATGAGAAAAACACTTGTTCAGCTTTCGATATGCCTTTGAACAGGTTGTTCTGTATGTGGGGAGACAAATAAATGATATGATACACTACAAAATGCAAGCAAGTGGCAAGTCATATCCCTGGCATGGAGATGGAGGTTCTGCATGTCAGTTCTCTTCTTGAATGTACATATGATTAAGTACACACTTTAAGAAGTAATACAGAATAGTATTACAGAGCTAATTGAAAACAACAACTGTTACTCCAAGTCCTAATGTGAACAGATGCTCACAGAGGTTCTGCTGCTAATATAATGTCCTCTTTGTTACTTTGTAGTGAAAAGTGCAATGTAGTTAGTCCTAAAAGAAAGTGTCACCAGGCATCATTTAGTACCCGTTTTATACTGCTACTATGTCATTAGTCATGTACATATTTACCCAACATTCATTTGAAATGCATGCATTTCAACAAATGTATGTGAATCGGTTATGTAACAAAAAGATGAATGCACCTTAATTAAAAGTATGAGATTTTCTCTTTTTATTCGTAAGTAGCTGTAGAAGCTTACACTGTCTGCAATCTCTATTTATAGTTCAGATATCTCTGTTTCACATTTTTGGAGCATTAGTTATGGAACGAAGTAGGTATCACAGCAGTAAAATGCAGATACATTTCTAGTAATTCAGTGCTTCCTGATTTGCTTGTAATCTCACTTTAATCATTGTTATTGTCAGAATTGTTACTGGTTGCCTAAAGCTGTTGGCTTATGTAAGTATTTTTTGGAGGAGATAGTATGTTATCGCAAAATACGTTCCAGGGTTATTTCTGATGCTGAAATGTGTATTCATACTTTGAATTCGTACAGAACACATTCATATATGAGTCAGCAGCATAATGACGGCAATATTTTCTTTCAAAGTAAGCTACATTAACAGTGATGAATTAGCATGTGTTCTGCATCTGCAATCATCTCTCTTCTCTGGTGGGTGTTTCTGTGTTCCACCATTGGATTTGACATCCTTGAAACATCAGATGCCATCATCTTATAACAAAGGATTCTGTTTTTACATGCTCTGCACATGTGTCTGGAGCATAATAGTCATGCATTTCATAAAAGGCAGTTGTTTCTAAGACATAAACCTTTGTATTCCATTTATTAAAATGCATTATAAGTGAGATAGCAGAAGGAAAATGAAAATTTACATGGCAAATTGTCAAAGATGATACTAAACCAATTTATTACATTTGATCTGCTAGTCTTTTAAAGATATTTATGCATGTATTCTGAATATAAAATTTCCCACCCTCTAGTCTCCTTTATTGAAATGGTAAAATTTATAAGCATCTCAAACTGAGATGAGACTAAATGAATGAAATAAGTGAAAGTGCCTGTCCTTCATACCTGATATATAAACGTTGTGGCCTGATGTTTGAGAAGAAAGCCTTACTGAAGGCAGCCTAAAGCCATTGGAAATCCTGCTTAGATAAAGCCAAGTGCAGCAGGCAATAAACACAAACACTGAGAACATGCTTTAACAAAAAGTGGAGTGTAAGACTCATCCATATAGCTGCACATACTTTACAGAGACTGAAGGAAGGATTGCCACTTTTGAATTAAATAAAATCAAGGAAAAGAAAATACCATCAAGAAAAAGAAAATATCAGAATGGACAAGGATGCTAGAGACTCCCAGGACCCCCCTTTTGCCCCTCCAAATAAGTGAATAGATCCACATGTCAGGCAGAAGCATAGACAGAGATGACAAAAGAAACATTATGTGCAACATGAACATGGAACCAGGCTGTCAAAGGACAACCAAACAGGACAGGATTTTCACATAGGCATGGGACCACAAGTCCCAGACCCACCACTACAGAACCAAGCAAATCTACTACCAGGACTGAATACTCAGAAGGACAGAGAAAGCTTTGAACCAGCACAGAGGAATCTGAGAGTGAGTAACACACAGGATCAATACATCCTGAGGTCCAACCACAATATCATTGGAGGGACAGGCAAGGGAAACGGCATTTGAAGAATCTATGGTGGTAGCACTAACATATCACATCCATTGGATGTTTGTGGTCTGGAACTACTCAAAGTTCTCTCATACATCAAAAAGCTAGTCTTAGGAAAAGTTCTGACTTTTATTCCTTAGTGTAGAAGTAATTTAGTTGGTACTGCTATGTACCTAAAGTTTTACAACAGGAAATTGAATCTAAAGCTATTATTTCATAACAAGGAAGTGGATACAGTTAACGATACCACCCTTCCTGGACTTAGGAACTGTAATAAAAACTAGTACATTTTGCACCCCCATGCACCCCACCCTAGTAGCTTTCATGAATAAATGCAAAGCCAGTATCACAGAGACTTTAAAGAGACCTCCCTGGAAAATATTTTACAACTTGGACTAGTGGGAAATGGAAAATTTAAGGGGACTTTGCAGTGATAGGACCTGAATGATTATGAAGACTGACAAGGGTGGTGGCAGTCTAATCTGTGATGTCCATAGCTATCACCAGAAGATCCCCATTATGCTAGACAATAGCTCCTATTGTAGTGCCTCAGACTAAGATATGATCTTCGCTGCCTGTGAAACCATCCACTCCAGTCTGAAGGCCCCGAATGATGATAAACTCATGGGGAACAGATTACACACATTTCTGACTGTTCCATTCCCTAAGATTTCAAACTTCTTTGAAAAACTGAATGTGTCATAAAAAACAGCTACACCTGCCATACAGACATTTAGATTCTAGCAGAAAGGCCATGAAGGAACCCATAACTGTTTATTTAGAGGTACTGTTTAAGCCACTGGATGAGATAATAGATCCTTCATCCTTCCTGCCTTTGATTTTTTAAAGAACATCAGAGATATTGGGGTTGAGAAGGACTCCCTGCTTGTCAATGTTTATGTGGAAGACTTTGCTATGTGGCAAATCACCAGTACTGCATTCAGGTAGAAACTAAAGTATTCTGCTCAGACAAGGCTGCATTGCCTAGTGAAAGAAATAGAAGTACTAGGTAGACTCCTCTATTTACTACTTGTCAAAGGAAAAATATACTTTAGTTTCATAGTTTCATAGTAGTGTACTAGGCTATCTGCCCGGGGGCATTTATAAGCCTAGCCAACAGTGATGTGGCTTTACACCACCCCATACTATATAGTTGCGCCTCTCTAGTAGTGACACATGTGGGACCCCATTATTTAGTAAACTATACCTCTGTCTAGTAGTGACACTGAGGTGATTCCCGGGGTAAACTTGCGATCTCCCATCCATGCATCGAGATTTTTCTTGAACAGTGCCAATGAAGGGCTCTGTCTCACATGAACAGGGATTTTGTTCCAGAGTATGGGTAACCTCTGTGTTATGAATCTATCCATCCAGCATGTCCTATTCAAATTTGTGCAGAGGTTGAAATCTTTAGCTCGTGTGGTTCTGGTGGATTTGGATTTTTTGAGATGGAGCATGTCCATCAATTCCTGGTTGGACATGGCCCTGTATGTTAGGCACAAATCACCTCTGAGCAGGCGGTATGCTACTGAATAGAGCTGGAGTTTCTTTAATCTAGCTGGATAAGGCACATGTTTGAGACCTATGATCCTCTTGGTGAGGTACTTCTGGGGTCTCTCCAGTTGCTGCATGTGCCGGGTGAGATACATCCCAAATGGAGCATTATATTCAATCATGGGCCTGACAAGGGAGGAATATAGAGGTACAATGACCTCCTTTGATCTGGATGAGAATCCCTTCATGATGAGATGGCCAAGGTAGAATGTCTTTCTGACCACTTTGGCAACATGGTTGTCAAAGGAGAGGTCACTGTCGACTTGAGTCCCCAGGTCTCTGATTACTTCTTCCGTATTAAGTGGGTTATTGTCTACGTGATAATTTGTGGGTACTTTGTTTTTCCCAAAGGGGATGACTATACATTTTTTGGCGTTAAGTTTGAGGCCATGATTCCGGCACCAGTTGTCCGTTTCAGTGAGACCTTTCTGTAGGATGTGTTTGTCAGCGGGTGAATCAACTATGGCACCCAGTTTGCAGTCATCTGCAAACTTTGTCAGCCATAATCCTTCCATATTTGCTTATTAAAAATGATCAAAACACGGTAGGTTCAGGTTAAGGCACTTTAATCTTGCAGCAAGGAGACAGAAACGTCCTATTACAGAGTTTGTCTAACTAGAAACAGGAAATACTTTCATTTTTATACATTCTCTAACTAGACATGGCCTACCAAGCTGACGTAACAGATTACCAGCTTTTTCATCATCATCTGTTGACCATCATTCCCATGAATTTCTGCTGATTTATCAATTTTTGTGAGAAACTTCCTGAGGAAAACAACATGGCCTTGATTACTACCAGTTAGATACATGTTATGTTACCATTCAAGGTACTATGGCTAATTCAAGCACAATGCTAACAGTTCATTTCTCTAATAATCCTTTGTCTACTTTATCTCTAAGCTTCTGCAGCTGCACATGTTCTCATGCTTCGAACAGAGCTGATTGTCTAAAATCATTACATTTACAGAATACAGTATTTTTCATTCATTCGTTCCTGACCTAGCAGATAAGCACCTGCTTCTCAAGTACATTTCCAAAAGGCATAAACATGAATATTGCTGTGCTAGCAATTACTAGGTCAGAGGGCATCTTGCAAGTTTCAGAAAGCATACTGCAGTTTTCAAAAAGCATCTTTTTCAGTCTCATATGAAACTCAATTTATATATAACATAGTGCATGTAAAATAGAATGAAAAGCGTACTAATTCTTTTGATTATTAATTGGCATTAAGCATACACACATTAATACATATTTTTCTAACATTTCCCTCCTGTTAATACTTTTTAATTCTATTTTCAAAAAAGAATAAACAGTTTGCTTCTTTTCCTAACCTCTTCCAATTAGGATTTGCAGTTAAGAAAGTCATTCAGTTTAAACTTTTATGAAAGTGTTTCACATTCTAGCAGCTCTTCAAATTCAGTACTTTGATACATAGTCTCAGATACTGATATATCTATGAATTCTTTGATTAATTTCTTCATGCAGGGGATTCCACAACAAACACAAACTCCTATTAGGAGTAATCCTACCCCAGTAGCAATCAATATGTTCATTAGGATGGAACCCCACCCCCAAATACATTCTGGAAAAAGTCTGTCAGAGGGTTTGGGCCTGGTTTGGTCATGGCCGACACTTGCTGAATCACCTCGAGATGATTGTTAATCTCATGCTGATGATCAGGAATAAACGCACAGCATTCTTCTTTGATTAAAGCGCACGTCCCACCCCTCGCCGCTAGGGTTAAGTCAAGAGCCATTCGGTTTTGGAGTACTACAGTTCTCATGGCATTCAGTTCATCAGTTATTAGTTCAAGAGCTGAGAAAGTCGCATTACTCATTACTTCGGGAAGTTTAGACAGTTTTTGCAGCTCCCAAATCGATTTAACTGTACCATATGATGGTAATATACCTGCCCATGATATGACAGCATCACTCAAGTCCATGTGCGCAAGTTTGGTTCCCACATTACGATGGTCTTTCCAGCCTGCTTCGATCTGTCCCACTGGATTCTCAGGTTTCTTAACAGTCTTTTTGGTTACATCTCGGGTATTTTGAATACTTCCCTGAGGCAAAACTGCAGTGTGTCGTATGAACGAGACCAGGTATCCCAAAAAACAACTGCCAGACCAATTCTCAGGTAACCATTTATATGCTTTTTTACCACACACAAAATAACAGTCCTCTACTTTAGTTGTTACTTTGTTACGAAATGACTGCCCTGCATGAAACATTTTCTTATCTATTACAGATAATTGTTTAAAAAGTACAGGATTACGTTGTACCTGATCAAGAGTCTTATGCATAGATTTCAAAAATGAGTTATAATCTGTACTACAAGATCCACCTTAATCATTTGCTTTTGTATAACATTTATACTGTACGGTGACATTACACTTGCTCCATCCCACTTGGATGGTATCATTTTTGTAAAAACATACAATTCCTTTTTGTGTTACAGGCAAATACAGTGCTACCTTATCATGTGCTTTAATAGCAACTGTGTCAAAAACCAGATTTTCCCAGGTCTCATTGACCCCTAGGGGGATAGCCGCCATCAATAAACCCCCGTATGCTGTTGGTATGGCCGTGCAGACCCAGCAGTTCGAAACATTAAAAGTCTCAGCATACACACGTGTAATTGCCTGATAAGTGTTAAATTTCAGATGCCAGTCTATATTTGGCTCATTACGTTTAATCAGTCCAACTTTTGTGGCAGGAAAAAGGAGTGGCCACAACAAAAAGAACAATGTGATTAGCATAGCTATCAAAATGATCATGCAAGTTTTCTGAGGTTGCTCAATGTCTCTATTCACTCTGTACCTGGCCATTATGTTCTCGTTGTACAACAGTAACAAAGTTTTTGTCCAATTCAAAGTTCTTAACCAGTTTACAGTGTGTCAAATGAATCCAGGAAGCTCGCTCCGCAATCTTGACTGCAGTGGGTGTCGACAGTAGTACCTGATATGGTCCTTCCCACTTCGGAGAACTCCAGTTCTTTTTCTTCACAATCTTCACCCAGACCCAGGTGCCTGGGGCTACTGGTGCTTCCGATTTCGGTTGCTCTTTATCTGAAACAGAATTTAACTGCAACAGTTTGTTATTCAAAAATCGTCTCATATACCCTGCAAGTGAACTGTCAGCCTCTTGCTCTGCAGACATGAGAGGTTTCCACTGAGGTGTATAATATGCCCTCCCAAACAAAGTTTCAAAAGGAGTTAATCCCTTTGCATTTGGAACAGTTCTCATGCTCAACAGTGCTAGAGGCAAACAGTGCACCCAGTTCTTCTGTGTCTCACTCATCAATTTCCTAAGCTTATTCTTCAACACCCCATTATGCCTCTCAACTAATCCTGCAGATTGGGGGTGGTAGGTGCAGTGATTTTTTAACGATATTCCAAAATAACGACTAAGTTGTTGCACTGTTTGATTCACGAAATGTGTACCATTATCACTATAAATCTTTTCTGGTATGCCAAATCTGGGTATAATTTCTTTAACAAGGACCTTTGCAACAGTAGCTGCATCTGGATTTTTAGTTGGAAAAGCTTCCACCCATTTGGAAAACATATCTATAATGATAAGGCAATACTTTTTATTCTCACATTTATTCAGTTCTATGAAATCCATACAAATAGTATGAAATGGATACGGTGGTGTAGGGAAACTCCCTTGCTTAGGCTTCAATGCCCCTTGTGCATGATGCTTGTTACAAACATGGCATGCTGCACAAAAAATTTTTGTGTAGTTTGTAAATCCATACGTTGTAAACACTCGATTCACTAACTGTACCATCCCCCCTGTTGAGACATGGCTCTGCCCATGGCTCAACAAAGCTGCATATCTAAACAAGTTAGATGGCAAAATTGGTTTCTTTTCCTTAGATATGTACAGTCTCTTTTCAAGGATTGATCCTCGTTTTATCCACTTCTGTTTTTCTACATTTGTAGTAAGTGTCTGCATTGTTTTTAACATTTCTAAATCTAAAATCTCAGAGGGTTGTAATTCCTCACTCAAAAGAAAAGCTTCTGAGGCTGAAGCTGCCTGTTTCGCAGCTGTATCAGCCCGTGCATTACCTTTCGAAATTCTATCCTGTTGGTTAGTATGAGCTACGCATTTGCAAATAGCTACTTTTTGAGGTAACTGAATAGAGTCTAATAAATCTAAAATAAATTGCACATGATTAATTGGTTTACCAGTAGATGTTATCATTCTTCTATTTTTCCACTGCTGTGCAAAAACATGTACAGAAGAAAAAGCATACTGACTGTCAGTATAAATATTCACTTTCTTACCTTTTGCTAAGGTACATGCCCTTGTCAAGGCAATCAACTCTGCTGCTTGTGCAGATAAATTGTGTGGTAAAGATTTTGCTTCTAAAGTTTCAGTGTCAGAAACGACTGCATACCCCACTAGGATCTGTCCTGTAGGACCCCTCCTGCACAAGCCGTCTACATAGTATGTCACCTCGGCATCATCCAAGGGAACATCTGTAAGGTCTTATCTCGGTAAAGTCTTTTGCTCAATCTCCTGCAGGCAGCAGTGCGGTTTGCCATCTGCAGGGGTTGGGAGCAAGGTTGACGGATTCAAAGTTGTGCATCATTCACTTGTCATATGAGGTTGGCTCAACAGTATAGTCATACAGGAAAGATGTCTAGCAGGAGAGAGATATGCTACTTTTTCTTGCAGTAAAATAATTGCGACTGCATGAGGCGCTCTCAATGTGAGAGGGTGGAATAACACTACTGAGGCCGAAGCCTGCACTGCCATTGCAGCTGCAATTACCGCTTGTACACAGTGGGGTAGGGACCGAGCCACTGGGTCTAACTGTGATGAATAGTAAGCTATGGGGCGTTGCTTGTCCCCATGTTGCTGTGTTAACACTGATGTCATATAACCTTGCTTACAATCTACAGTTTGAAAAAATTGCTTATGATAGTTCGGTAATCCTAAAACTAAGGATGATGCTATCAGTTGTTTCAGCTTGCAGAAAGCTGCTTCTGCTTCTGGTGTCCATTGTAATAAATCCTGTGCTGCCATCGGCTTTTTGAATATCAAATTAGTCAGTGGAGCAGATTCCAAAGCATAATTTGGTATCCAACTCCGACAAAAGTTAGTAGTTCCCAGGAAGGACATCATTTCCTTCTTGGTAGTTGGTCTAGGTGCTTGTAATATTGCTGTTTTTCTATCTTCATCTAATATTCTACCTTCTTTGGATATTACATATCCCAAGTACTTAACTTGTTTTCTCCAAAGTTGTAGCTTGTTCTTGTTTACTTTGTGTCCTTGAGTAGCTAAAAACTGTAATAATGCTATGGTGTCCTCTCTACATTATTGCTGGGTTGGGGCTGTCAGCAGAATGTCGTCTACATAAAGTAAAATCTGACTACCTCTCGGTGGGATAAATCCCGCCAGGTTGCTTGCCATCTCTTGTGCAAATATTGTTGGACTTTCACAATATCCCTGTGGTAATCTCGTATATGTATACCATTTCCCCTGAAATGTAAATGCAAACCAATGTTGGCTGTCGGGGTGTATCGGTATTGAAAAAAATGCATTACTAATATCTACCACAGAAAAATACTTTTGCTGAGGCTTTAAATCATTCAGTAAGGTGTGCGGATCTGGCACCGTTGGTGCCCTGGGTATAACTGCATTATTTACAGCTTGTAAATCATGGACCATACGCCATTCCCCATTCGCTTTCCTGACAGGAAATAAGGGTGTATTACATGGTGAATTGGGAGATTCTATTAAGACTCCTTCCTTAAGTAAGGCTGCTATTATAGGTTTGATCCCTATCTTTGCATCCTTTCTCAAGGGATACTGTCTTTTCTGAGGTCTAAATGCTGACTTTGGCGTAATAGTAACTGGTCCTGCTGTTCGTATAAGTCCTCCATCTGATTTCCCTGCTGACCAGAGAATGTCTGGTATGTTTCACAAGGCTTTTTCCTCTTCTTTCAATAAGAGTAATACTCAACTATTCTCACTAGCCTGTGAGTGTACAGCTGGGTGTGTCTGTGTAATCCAATTCAATTTCTGCTTCTGTACTCCTTGTTCGGAGAGTTCTAATTCTGTCTGCTTTTCCCACCTTGTGACTTTTTCTCCCAAGTCTGCCCATTTCAAACTTTTACTCTTAGTTAAACTAACATGTGGCAATCGATTAGATTTGTAAAGTGCTAAAAATTCCTGGGGCAATGAACAGCTTACTACACTGTTTCCTTCTGTGTCCCAGTACAAGTTTCGTAACACTAGTCTGTTTGCATGGTTCTGAAACAATTCCTGCTCATATTCTTTATCAGGTCCTGGTCTACTACAGTAATATAGAGTACAATGCAACAAATGCTGTTTGTCAATGTCGAGGGAGGGGGATTTACTGATGGCTACGTTCATCAGTTCTTCGGTTACTGCCCCTGGACCAGTCGTAACCAAGTCCTGGCTGTACCAATAATATGTCTCACCCTCCGGTCGCACTACAAAAGTTTCCATTTGTCGCTGTGCTTCCATACCCTGCATGGTTGGAACTACGGCTATGCCAAATATCTGCAATAAATCTCTACCCAAAAGATTTACTGGGCATTTTGCAGAAACTACAATTTTACTTTTCTGGGTCATTCCTGAAACGGGGTCTGTTATTGCTATGTCATGGGAGAGTGGCTCCCGATACAGCTGTCCATTAGCTGCTTTTACTAGTATATAATCTGGTGATTCTGAATCTTCTGGTAATTTGGAAGGATGTATCAGGGTCCGTGAAGCCCCTGAGTCGCACAAAAATTTGACTTCCCTCCCCTCTACCAGAAGCGTCACTTCCGGTTTTGTATCTGCTAAGTAAAGCTCTAGGCTCAATAAGGCTAAGTCCAAAATTTCATTTTCCTCAACGTCTACAAATTCATGTACATCCTCTACCCCTTCTGTCACATCCTCTACCCTTGCTATCACATTTGCACTTGTCTTTTCCTATTTATTTTCATTCAGTGATTCCTGACTATCATATAGTCATTCCTCATCCTCCTTATTTTCTGTAGTCACCTTTTTATTTAGCCTGCAATCCCTTGCTAAATGTCCTTTTTTTCCACATTTAAAACATTCACCTCTTTTCTTTCTTTCTTCAAAATCTTCTGAATGTTTGTCAGATTGTTTATTTCCCTGGGTATTTTTCTTACCCTTTCTCCCAGTTTGTACTACAAATACTTCTGACCCATCTTCTGCTGAAAATACTTGAGTTTTCTTTTTCTTTGTACTACTAAAATGTCTTTCTGCATGTCTTGCATATTCAAGTAATGGCTGCAATCTACTCATACGATGATCTACCATGTGCTTCGTAATAAAGCTGCTAATGGGAGTTATACTACCTTTCAAGAATGCATTCTTTAGTTGTTGCTCATATGGGGAATCTTGTGTCTGGTTTTCTGGTATTTGCATTCCACAGTGGTTATTAAAACACTCTAATAATCTAGCATAATATCTATCAACTGTTTCACCTTCTTGTTGAATGCACTGATTAGTGCAAGTCCAATCAGCCCTAGGCTTCCATTTTTCAGAGATTCGGTCTGTCAGACCTTTCACTCTGCCATCCAATTCTGCATTAGTATGTGGGAGTGGTCTAAGCTGTGCGTCACGGGGATTCCAGTCGCCACTGATCATGTGCCAGTCTGGACCTACGATTTGTCTAACTACTTTTTCTACTTCTTCTCCGTTCAAATGGTAACTTAATCTCATACCCTGTAAGTCTTCTAAAAATTTACGAAAATTCACTTTTGGATGGGGAATTCCCTCTGTGGCTTTCCGGATATCTTCCGGTGTCCACGGTCTATAAACTGAAAGAGTCGGATCCTGTCCTGCCTGAGGATTTGGTACTTCTATGAGTGGACATATTTCTTCCTCACTCATAGCTTGTGATTTTCTATTTATTTCACATAGTTCAATCTCCCTTCTCAAGTCGCGTGTTTGAGACCTTGTCTCGATAGGATCCCTGACAAATAGTTTTGATGCTGTAGAAACAGCTGGGTATAGCGGAGGTGGATCAGCTTGTCCACTCGCTTCATATTCTGGTAAGGGAAGCGGAGGGGGCGAAGGAGGGGCCGTTGCTATTACCAAGTTATTATCTTCTTTGTCTAAGAACATTTTTTTGAATTTTAATTTTTTGTTCCCTGCGATTTGCTTCCTCAAGCCACCTATGTGCCTGAGGGACTCCTAATTGTCGTTGATTTTTTAATTGACCTTTTGTGTCTGTCTTTAGTTGCCTGACAAGTTTAATAAGTGCAAGTTTATCTAAATTACCATCGAATTTATACTTATCAACCCATTTTGTATAATACTTAATATTGTCGGCACGCTGTAATTGTATATATTTCGCGTCTTCAGTTAGGGGCGGGTCTCGGGAATTTTTCGTGCACTGATTTCCCATTGTTGCCTTAGATAAGCTGTAAATTGTTACGTAACCCTTCTTATCACGTGGTACCACGGTTCTACACCTTTTCACAGCTTATCTAGAATAACTGCCTACCTATTCTGTTTCCCTGATCTATGACAAGACAGTAACCTTTTTTTTGTCCCTGATCTGCACATGCAAATCTTCCTGACAAAAACAGTTCTGCAACTAGTCCCTGATCTTAAAAGAGAAATAAGGTAATTCCTCCTTACCTGACCCTCCGTGAGTTGATCCACCGGATCGTTGACTCATCTTCCAATCCCAGATCAGAAACAGTGGCTGGCCTCTTTCGAACGATAATTCAGTCGGAGGTCTTTCAAAACAGAAGAGCCGATTTGGCCTCTTCTCCGTACGGATGCATGCCACCGGGCCCAATTCTGACCTAGGCCTAGAGCGAGAGGTACTTTCCAGTCCGAAGGACCAATCTGTCAAAGGAAAAATATACTTTAAAAATGATCAAAACACGGTAGGTTCAGGTTGAGGCACTTTAATCTTGCAGCAAGGAGACAAAAACATCCTATTACAGAGTTTGTCTAACTAGAAACAGGAATTACTTTCATTTTTATACATTCTCTAACTAGACATGGCCTACCAAGCTGACGTAACAGATTACCAGCTTTTTCATCATCAACTGTTGACCATCATTCCCATGAATTTCTGCTGATTTATCAATTTTTGTGAGAAACTTCCTGAGGAAAACAACATGGCCTTGATTACTACCAGTTAGATACATGTTATGTTACCATTCAAGGTACTATGGCTAATTCAAGCACAATGCTAACAGTTAATTTCTCTAATAATCCTTTGTCTACTTTATCTCTAAGCTTCTGCAGCTGCACATGTTCTCATGCTTCGAACAGAGCTGATTGTCTAAAATCATTACATTTACAGAATATAGTATTGTTCATTCATTCGTTCCTGACCTAGCAGATAAGTACCTGCTTCTCAAGTACATTTCCAAAAGGCATAAGCATGAATATTGCTGTGCTAGGAATTACTAGGTCAGAGGGCATCTTGCAAGTTTCAGAAAGCATACTGCAGTTTTCAAAAAGCATCTTTTTCACTCTCATATGAAACACAATTTATATATAACACAGTGCATGTAAAATAGAATGAGGTTGGGAGGGTGGCCTAATGGTTAAGGTGTTTACCTTACAAACAGAAGGTGCAGGGTTTGAGTCTCACAAAGGATAATTGGCTAGGCTTAAAATGGCTCGCAAGAGCAGTTAGCTTAGTACTAACCTATGAACCTATGTTGAACCTATGAGTACAATGCCCCTTTTGGGATGTACCTTACCAAACACCTGCAGCAGCTGGAAAGACCCCAAAAGTACCTCACCAAGAGGATCAAAGGGCTCAAACAGATGCCATATGCTACCCGGTTAAAGAAACTCCAGCTCTACTCAGTGGCATACCGCCTGCTCAGAGGTGACCTGTGCCTGACGTACAAGGCCATGTCCAACCCGGAATTAAGGGACATGCTGCACCTCAAAAAATCCAAATCCCATCGAGCTACACGCTCGAGAGACTTGAACCTCAGCACTGAAATAAATAGGACATGCTGGAGGGACAGATTCATAACCCAGAGGCTCCCTTCACTATGGAATAAAATCCCAGTCCAGGTTAGGCAGAGTCCCTCATTGACTCTCTTCAAGAGGAATCTTGATGAGTGGATGGGAGATCATAGGTTTACCCCGGGTATCACTTCTGTGTCACTGTTAGACAGAGGCACAGTATACTAACCTCGAAAAAGGGCATAGCAAAATTAATTTAAAATGGGTGGCGAAAGCCAAACATACTCTGGCTAGGCTTATAAATGCCCTAGGGCAGATAGCCTAGTATGAACCTATGAACCTATGAACCTATGAATAAGCGTATTAATTCTTTTGATTATTAATTGGCATTAAGCATACACACATTAATACATATTTGTCTAACACTACTCAACCAAAACGTCTTCACATTTAACAACTGAGTCACAAAGAGGATATGGGCATAGAAATGGGAAAAGCCATGGCCCCCCAGCCTGGCCAACATAGCTATGGGTAAATGGGAAACAGAGGCAGTTTTAACTGTACATTCTAGTAGCACATCGATGTTACTATACATTTATGGATGATATTTTTATTTTTATTTTGTGGGAGGGGGACTTACACAAATCACAGACATTTTATGAATGCTTTGGCAGTTGTAGCTCATTCTTCTTTTTACCACCAGGCAGATGCCCATGGCTCTTTGTTTTCTTGACCTAACCATCTCCATAGACAGATTGACAGATAGCAACTACCTCCTATGACCTGTATAGGAAGCCACTAGAATGAACTTGCTGGTTTACCATAGCAGCATGATCCCACACACCACAAAGACGACCATGGCAAAGTCTCAAGGTGTGAGACTCGCAGAATTTTCCAAGGAAGTCTCTGCCTTCACTGAAAACATTGTAGATTTATGAATAGTTTTTGATAAAAGGATGCAACATATGAATGTTCCACACTATACTGCAACCCATAATGTAACTTAAACTAAGTGAGGACTCCCCTCACTTCTCAAACCATTAGGTTGACTTAAAAGAGACCTCAGGGATACTTACCTTCCCCTGGCTCAGAGGAGAGGAGTTTAAATATGACTCTGGTTTAAAAGGTAGACTACCAACAAATCAGTGTACTGCCATCCACAATAACTGGGACATCATAGACAACAGTAGACATCTTGAGAGTATCCTTGCACAGGCCCCAGGTTCACTTTGAGAAAGGCACTTAGCATAATGGACTTTGTAGACAGTAGCAAGGCAGGCCCTGGATCAGGCCTTAGAGACACCTACCAATGCGGACCTCTTTTTTGTAAATACTGCCCAGGTATAAGTGATGCAGATCAGTTTTTATGTTCCACCTATGGAAAGATATACCCGAGTTCCACTGTTGGAAACTCTGACTGTGAGGGTATGGTGTACAGGACACAGTGTAGGTCATACAAAGCTTTTTGCACATGTAATACTTTCAACTAACTGAAAAGGAAGATTACATAACACTTTTCCAAAATTAAACCAGAAGTCTAAGAAACTCCCTAGCAAAGCAGATACATGAATTGCAATGCCATGGAGGTTTTACTTTCAGCATTCTTGGCCAGATCCAGGTGATACCCCATTGAGCATCTTCTTTGTAAAATGTGAGTTAACATGTCAGGTTAGACTAGAGCCCCCTCAACCCTCCCCCAGTCTCAACATCAGCTGCTTGTGAACAGCATATTGGTCGTAACAGAACTCAGCCCCAAAAAAGTACCACTGAAGTTTTTAGAATGTCACAAGTGAGATTTGAATATCCCCATCATGTTTGATGCTTTCAGACCTCCTATGCTCACTGCAAACTAATTACTGAACAGCATGCATTTCTTAATTAAATGTAACCACAAGACATAATTTTGAGGTTTCTGAATGCCACATTTTACAGGTGAGATTTGGTTAGACTCACTGTCTTTGGAAGATGGAACCTGAATTGTACTACTACTACTCCAGGCACTACATTAATCATAAAAGTAGGCTGTAAGCTCCCTTGACTCATTTTTCAAAATACAGTGATTTAATACTAATAAATCAAGAAAGTCACATAAAAGTGGGCCAGATTTTCAATCTTATAAGAGTTACATGATGAGTCCCTTAGATGGTCAGTCTTTCTTGACTTTGATTCTGCCCAGAACAAGTGGGCTGTATGAAATTTTTAACATATAAATGAATTTTGCACATTATAGATGGATCTGATGGAAGTATTGTTAAAAACACCTGCATTAAGGACAGTGTGTTTTTCTTTATATATGTTTGGGTTCTTTCATATTTCTACCATGCAGAAATGCCCCTAAGCATGTATATGATCCCAGATAGGTACAAAACCTTATATGCTAAAATAAATGGAAATGCTTCACTAATCATAGTTTGTTAAATTCTAGCCAATCATGTTCTGTTTATTAAAGCCAACTGGATCCCATGCGTCTAGACTCACCCTCTTTACCATGAATTGCCTAAGTATAGCCGTCTCAATTGTTGTAACTTGTAATTATACTAAGTACTCACCTGTCTAATAAATAAAAGATCTGTTTAATAAAAACATCTAGAGTCATGCATTTTATTTTGTTGACTGGGAAAAATGGGAAGCAATATAAGGCACTGAAAGGGAAATTAGCTATCAGGCAGCACAGGTTAGAAGGCCAAAGCACCTGAACTCTTGAGAGGAGTGTTTTACTTGCAAAAGTCCTTCTGAAGGCTTTTTGTTGTTTGGATGTTGGAGAGCATGAGATTTTCCCATAACATAAATTTGATATAAGGTCCTTCCAACATCAACAGTATTCAAAGATATAATATCCTTCTATTCCTAGAAACAATGTGAAGTTGGTGGGGGACTGGAAATCTACAGTTGTAATAATCAGATTATATGGTCATGCAACATGAAACACAAAAGAGAGTTAATCAGAACACCCATGCCTTTCAACAACAATACAGATTACCATTTATTTTTGTATTTGTTATAATGTACCTTACGTGTTGTGTAAAAAAAACTCAGAAATTAACGGCCAGAAATCAATCAGAAATAATCATTTCAATTCAATTATCTTACTATAATCATTATGAGTGACTTCAATTACCTTGAATTGACTAGAGCAACTACACTAACAAAATCAAATATTCATACTGCATTCTTGAATTTCTTAACCTCGAATGTCTCAACCATGCTGTGAAAAATCCTGGAAGGGGATTAAACTATATCATACATATCTTCTTTACACACATAACCTTGTAATGTGCATTTCTTTGTTTTTTTTATTTTTTATTTTTAGGTAGGCCATGGCATGGTGATATTACCCATTTAAACAAATGTCAACTTTATGCACATCTCCATATTTAGAGACTTTTCAAATAATGATTACACCAGCATAAATAGTGCCCTCCATAATACTGACCAGGATATAATCTAAATGTCCTAGTAGATCATCCACAAACAACTTTACTACATTTCATAAGATGCCAGGTGGCTGCATCTTAAATCATGCACCCATCAAACATAAATATAATGCAATACTCAAAGAATAAGTCCCTATGGTTAAACTGCAAACTAACAAGCAAAACAAAAATAAGGTTCTACTCCACCTATAAAAGAACGCCAACTTAAAAAAAGTAAAACCAAGCTTAGACTTGCCCAAAAGTATTACCATTTCTACAAATCACAGTCATCTGTGAATGTAAATTTAATTGGAATATTCAGAATGTTAATAAAAATAAATTAGAGGCAATACTCCATTAATGCTGTGTCTTTGGGGAAGTGATAAATGCACTTCAAAGGTTAGATATTGCAAATTTCATTGTGAAGAAATTTAGTACAAGTTTTAAATGTTACCACAATTATGCATGATCATTGCCTTACTGCACTCAGAAGTTGATTACCTCCACCCTCAAACACATCTCAGATCAAATTAAAGCAACCTAGATTGCCTGGCATATTGGTATAAATGGATGGAGTCTGGACTATGGCGTAGAATGCCTGCATATGAATGGGGATGTGTCATTGTATCAAAGACAGTCCAGTCAATGGCAGATCAGGAGAAAATGTTTAACCAAATGCACTTTCTGCAGTGGTGGAGAATTCCTGGTTCTCCACTGTTGTGCAATCTCTGAGTAGTATATTTAAGTTTAGGGGGTATGGGTGTGAACTTTCTTAATTTGCTGAATGTGCTTTCAGATAAATGTCTTTGCTTGTTTTGTGATCAAACTGCCTGTATATCAATATGAATCCATTTGAATAACAGCTCAGACACTGGAGGAGCTGGGCAGGGAGGGGTAGGAGTGAGCAGCTTGCACAGGCTGCCCCATCTTACTGGAAGACAGGGCTGTGGTTTCCAGTCAGCCAGTTCTTCCCGCAAGAGAAGACTTGCCCAACACAGGAATGGGGAATGCAGGCTTGGTTATCCACAGCTGGAGGTAATAAACTTCATATGCATGCGTGTAGGAGCTAGAAAATGTTCACAGGTCACACCTTTAAGGAACGGAGTGTTTATGTCTTGTCTCCATGGATGGCATTAGGGCACCTCCATTGTTAGGATGTTGGTAAGGGCATAAATCACTTCCACAGTTGCCTGCATGGTGGACCCTTTCTTAGGTTCTAGCCCTCACTGAGAGATACTCAAGATGGGATGTACAGCTGGGCTTGAATATAAGGATGAGTCTGGATGGTTGGCTGGTATGGGCAAAGAAACAAATTAAAGAAGCCCTGGGTGGAAAAAAGTTATGTGGGCTCTGATAATACTTCCAGTAGTTGTCCTTAGTACTGCTAAGCTTGACATAGAATCCCATCATATCTTTTCAAACCAAATATTGTCACCAGGATTCATCCCTAAGATATTGCAGGAAGTCCATGTGGGTACTATCGCTAGGTGGAACTATAGCCCAGTAATGTCCCCAGTATCCTTTCAAGTCTTTGGAGAGGATCTTTATGGAATAAGTTCAGAAGGACATAGGTGATCTAGCCTTCTAGATATAAACAAGTATTAATTTGTAGAATACAGTTCATACCTAATGAACATAATTATTTTTTTGTGGGAGGGGTTTTCTATTTGCAAAATAACTTGACAATGTCCTGTGCACAAGGGTTCTTTACGTTAATTAACAACTATAAATAAATAAATATGTTAAAAATAAATGGATGAGTAAAAGAATGAATGGATAAATGTAATAAATTAATGTTACTACTCAAAACGCAGTTGATAAGAATGGGTGATAAATTTTCCAGACATCCTGATGTGCCAAGTAGAGTATTAGAAACATCATAGTCAGGCAACTAGTTTTTGGCAACTTTTCAAAATTTGGCTGCAAATTAGAGAGAATTGCTCTCTCCCTCTTAGATACCTACATGGTTGGACACAACCTGCAAGTTATGTAAAGATAATGGCTCAGCGCTAAAGATAAACTAATTCAACTTTTGGGAAGTAAGTGGTACCTGATATATTGAGCAATGGGAAAACACTACTAGAGATACAGTTAATTTATTTAATAGTTGTTTACAGGGAAAGTCTGACTTGGAACAAAGCCAATTTTCAGTGGATGCCCAGGGAGAAATGCTGCAGATGCATGTCTTTGTAATGTGGGAGGAAACTGGAGCACCTGGAGGAAACCCACATGGACACAGGGAGGACATGCAGACTAATTATGAAGGACCTCAATACAGTTACTGATAAGAGTCTCTTCTTTGACCAGCATGCTGTCAAAGTCATGAAAAAGACCTTCACCATAACTGACATAATAGTAAGGAGTACTGCAAGTTGATATAGGAAGCCATTTTTCAACTGTATGTGTAAACTCTCACTTGTAATAGAATACAGTCCATACACCTGACAAAATTCTTGCTTCATCTAGAAAGACACAGAGATTCCTCACTAAAAAGATTGAAATGCTTAGCGAACTAATTTATGCAGACAAACAGAAACAGCTGACTCTCTTTTAAGTAGCATGCCCTTTTTTGATGCAGGAATCTGTGCCTTGTTTTCCAGGCCATCTTTTTGATACTTTTTAGAAAGAAATAATGGGAGGGCTAAAATATGGAACAAATTTGTCAGTAGCCTTATAGTTTCATTAAAATAGTAAAAAAAAAATGTCATACATTTTTTACCCAAATCTCTTCCTTGTCTTTGGAATAAATTTCTGCTCACCTTAGAAGAACAGTGGTACTCCTTTCAAATCTTTAACATATACCTCAACAAATTCATGGGTACATGTGCATTTCAACAAAGGCAAGAGCAGTCAAGCTTTTTTAAGGCATTATGTCTTACATTTTTATATACCTATGAAGCTATGACCTGAGCTTATAAGTCAAACTAATGATGTGTACATCTGAGGTGTACTCAGTCACTGTAGTACACTTATCTATAGTTAGGAGTAGCATGAAGTTTATACCACAGCTACCTTTACTTAGAACGTACTCCTGTATCATCAGTCCTTTTAAAGTGCCTGCCTTATCTTCGTCTTGGGACTACAAACAAAACTACAGATGAAATAGAAAAGTACTTAATGCTATAACAAGTAATTCAGAAGTGATACAAAACACTTTGCTGAACAATCAGTGTCCACTCCACCCTATAGGATTCTTGCCGGGTAGCTATTATGACATGGTACAAAATTTTTTATCTAGTTAGTTTTTCTGACTCATGCAAAGCACAAGAAACTCAGATTTCTGTCTCAAAGGATGTCATGGAAGAATAATTCTGGTTAATTGAGTTACTTATTGTGATACATTGCACAAAGAAATGTTAGAATGAAACATGCAGCTTTGTTTATTTTTATTTATTTATTTTTGGGGGGCATTATTTTATTTATTTATTTTATTTTACATTTGTTTACTGGGATAATCTGACTGGATACATGTCCATTTTCAGCAGAGACACAGGGAGAAAAGCTCCGGAAACACATACCACAAACTTTTACATTTTTACAGTTAAATCTCAAAAATAATCACAAATAAATGCTTTCTTTTTTACAGAGAAGTAAGCAAGCAGATATACACAAAACCACTTAATTAAATTTTTTCACAGATGAAAATTTCTAGACAGTTTTCCAACATGATAGGGTACTTACATGCCTGGTAGGCTAACATGGTAGTAGATACATGAGGATCATTGGATTTACAAGATTAAAAACAGAAACAATAAAGTGTAGGCAGAAGTCCTCCATGTGCACATGAATGATGGCTAGAGTTAGTCTGGATTAGGACAAGGACATAACCATTGTTTTTTTAAAGTACTGAGTTAGATTTTTCTTGAATTGAAGTAGAGAGTGTTCAGACGTAAGATTAGCTGGAAGAGAATTTCAAGTTTTGCCAAGATTCTCTGGCCGTGTTGTTGGATTTGACAGTTTGAGCTAATAGTATTTCAGATAACTGAAGTGCACTAAGATTACTGTAGGGGTTGATGAGGTTTTTTATGGCGGGTGTTTTGTCTGGTTGGTGGATGGTCTTGTGTAGAACTATTAGTTGGTTAACCTGAAGTAGGTTGGGCAATTCAAGCCATCCTAGTAGATTTAGGTTAGGGCAATGATGAGTTCTGTAGGCTGCATCAGTGGCAAATCTAGCAATGTGATTGTAAGAGCTAGAAAGTTTATTAAGGTGAGTTTTGCTGAGGTTTGTAAATAGAGGGGAAGCATAGAGGAGGGTAGAGAGTAGATGCATACGAACGATAACAGTTCTGGCTAATTGCATTAGGAAGGGCTTGATTTTGTAAAGTGAGCCAAGTTTTTTATTAATTGTTTTAATAGTCTTATTGATATGTATATCAAGTTTAAGATTATTATCTACTATAACCCCTAAGAGTTTGGTTGAGGAATCTGGAGAAATAATGGTGCCATTGTTGGATTTTAATGTAAAGGTTGTAGGGGGAGACCTGCGAGTGGGGGAGAAAATCAGCAGTTTGGTTTTATTAGGATTTAACATTAGACGATGGTTAAAGGAGTACAACAGGTTTCTCTAATGTATTCCTCAACTTCACGGTCCTTTTCCTCCCTATTTACATTGTCCTCTGTAAAGCAACAACAATAAAGCATTTACAATTTTTATAATTCCCCTTACTTCTGTAATAGAAGCCTACCTTCTCATATTGAGATGGTTTCACTTACAAAATGATTCTCTCACGTTTGAATAAAGCTTGCTGGAGTCACCCAATTACTGACATCATCGAGGCCAGGCAGTGCAGGTACTTTTTTTTTTTTTTTTTTAATCAGTTCCCTCCCCCAAAGTGACATCACCATAGCCGTCATCTGATTCTAACTAAAATAATAAGACCCATCCATTCTGTGATGTCATGGCTCCCTTGTCCTTCCCCCAGCCTGAATGCTGTTCATTTTATTCAGTAGTAGTGTAGTAACACCGATGTTTGGAAACACAGAAATGTGGTATGCATACTTGTACATTCTGCACGGCAAATGATGCTTAGGTGGTGTATCGCTTGCATACTTCTCTGTTGTATTTTCACCAGATACTGCTAGTGTGCAGTGCGGGAATAGAAAGATTAAAACATTACCCTGGTAACAGAGGTGGCAGTGCAACATATTCATAGTGGCTTAACATGAGAGTAGCTCTAAGCAAGCACCATGTGAAACCTGAACAAGCACCTAGAATTATTCAGTGCGGCTTCCACACCTTAAGTCTGAAAATGAATTCACATACTCACATGAACAGGAGTAGCTGCATATTGATGGGTAAAGGTGTATGGGCATGTCGGGTGGTTACTACACTGCAAAACGGGTATGTAATGGTGGAGATATTTGGAAGGCATGAGCAAACACACCAGTATATTAAAGCCATAGCACCAATTGAACTGGAGGCTGGCAAATAGATTTAGTAAGGGATTTTGTCCATGCACAAATATATCAACAGTGATTCTTTGCAGTGGCATCTATTATCTGAGTCAAGGTAAGTTAACCTTGATGTCCTTTATTTAAAAAAAAAATCAATAAAAAATTTACTTTGTTATAAGTGACTTCTGGACACAAGAAAAAGGAAGGGGAAAATATAGCAACGTGGTTTGTATGTACAAAGACAAATCCAGGGACACTGCAAAAGGTTTTTTTTGCAAACCAACCAGTGGAGTAAAAACATATGAAGGCAAACACTGCATACCAACACACTTTGCACATGTAAATCGCAATTTTTAACAAGGTGGAAGCATGAAGTGATACCTTAACACTTAAATTAAAATTAATAAAGATCTAAACTGGGTTAATAGTATAAATGTTTTATTCTTTAGCTCAAGGAGAGGCTGGACTCTGCCCTTCTGAGTTGGGAATTAATGGTTAAAGGCTTATAGTGCCTGCATATTTGAACTGCTTCTTACTGAAATTGGTACACCTTGTTTGCTGTAGCATAGACTAGATCCAGGCCTGCTGAATCTAGCTTTGTTTGTATAACTTGAGCACTAATCCAGGCATTCTTTAAAGTATATTGTATGTATTACTGCTTGGTAGTAACTTGATTAAAGTGTAGCTATCATTCTAAGTCTTTTGAATTAAGCACTTGGGCTTCAGACCAGTTGTTTTACATTAGAAAGGTTTGTGGCTTGCACTGTGGTGGCAGGACAGGTAGCTTGCATCCTTCTAAGTTGGGAACTGCTGATTGAGGGCTCAGTGTCTGTTATTCTAAAAGTGTATTAGTTCTGGTTTAAGCACTTGGGCTTCAGGCCAGTTATTTTACATTAAGAAGGTTCATGGTCTGCACTCTTGTGGGAGGAGAGGCTGGACTCTGCCCTTCTGAGCTGGGAATTTCTGGTTAAAGGCTTATAGTGTCTGCATATTTGAACTGTTTCTCACTGAAATTGGTACACCTTGTTTGCTGTAGCATAGACTAGATCCAGGCCTGCTGAATCTAGCTTTGTTTGTATGCTTGTTGTTGTTTGCTTGTTATTTCCCTGAAACACTAATTCCACATAAAACACGGCTTTTCAGTGCTTCTGTAGATCCCTAGTGATATCTGCATTGCTTACTGTACTTATTTCCTTGTTTCACTTGAAAGAAAGTTACTGTTTGTCGTTTTTGCATTTAAGTTACCTGTAACACACTGCATTTAAGTTACCTGGCACTTGCTCACTAAAGCAATTATATAAGTCAGCATTAATAAATTAAAAGCACTACACCCTCACAAACTCCCCTTGAGTACCTTGTTCCCCATCGGCCCTTTTTTCAATTATAAAGGAATTCCCAATACTATTCTAGCATGTCCAAAGGTCAGTTGTCAATCTCCTCTCCGGTCCAGCTGGTGAATCTGGAAATCTTGAGGCAATGTTACAACTGCCTCATGTACACAGACAACCTTCTCCTCCTCCCAACAAATTCCAACACATGTGAGAGATGCAACCATATAGCCAAACTGGAGGCTAAGCTCTCTCAACTCAGTACTGGCGTAACCAGTCAGGAGGAGAAGGAAACCACACTCACTACAATTCCAGTCTCACATAGACCTACCACGACAGCAAACCAAACACATAAACACACAAAACATACTCGGAGGCTCTAAATAAAAATCTGCCTAAGCAGCAGAGACCTCCAAAGCAGACACCCAAGCAACCGCTACCCCAAAACAAAACACGTGCAACACATAGCTCAAAAAGCCAGTGTGCCAAACAGTCACAGCCCTTAAAGCTAAACAACACACCTGATACACTTGTAATAGGTGACTCTGTCAGGCACACTGACGTCCCGCTCACCAGGCTGAACAAGGAGAAGGTCACGGTGAGCTGCCTGTCGGGCACTAGGATCCGCCACATAACACAAGCACTCAGGTCACTCCAAGGCAAGCACAAATATGACTCAGTCATTGTCCATGTTGGTGTGAATGACCTGAGACATACCTCCCTGGACTACATGAAAAGAGACATAGAGGAGCTCTCTGAGCATGTAGCCCAGGCCGGTATGACCCTGACCTTGAGTAGCATCTTACCCTCACCAAGAATGATGCCACAATATGAAGACAAGATGATCAATTTCAACAATTGGCTTAAGTATTGGTGTCATTCAAAGGGGATCCAATGCCTGTCAGCCTGGGATGACATGCTCGACAAGCCACGATGCTTCACTAGAGATGGCTTGCACCTGTCACCCCTGGGCTTTCGGATATTGGCAAAGGCTCTTGCTACCCCCATAGTGCCTTTTTTAGGCAAGGCTCAAAAGACAAACCCACCTCCATAGGTATGACAAGGGATAAGAAACTAAGAGTAATGCTACTCAATGCCAGAAGTCTAAACTTCAAGAAGCACACACTCGAAACTCTCCTTAGCATGGAGAACATCGATATTTGTGCAGTAACAGAAACCTGGTTCAAGGCTCCCGAGAGCACCCCAGCACTACCAGGTTATACCTCATACCATGCTTTTTGGCCCCAAAACTTGGACCGAACCACAAAAGGAGGGGGGAGTATCAATATTCGTCAAAGATACCCACACCTCCAGGTTGGTGGCACAGCACGAAGCAACAGAGACTATCCATGTGCAACTAACAGTGGGTAAAACTGTCTTCCAGTTTATAGCCTGCTACAGACCACCCTCCCAAACCCAGGAACCCCACTCGGCCTTCCTGAGAACACTGGAAAATATGAAGGTCTCTCCAAACACCATTATATTGGGCGACTTCAACTACCCAAACATAGACTGGGAGCATTACTTTAGCTCCAACACCCTAGCCCAAAGGTTCCTAGAATTTATAAACTCAAATGCTATGGAACAACTTGTTACCACTCCCACAAGAGGGGAAAACATACTGGACCTGATCATCACCAACATGGGGACTCCAGAGCAGAAGTGTATCCCTCACTGGTAAGATCAGACCATAAACTAATCTCACTAGATATTCACATCCCGACCCCACCCCCTGCCCAGAAAACCACAGTGAAAATCTTCTCTAAAGCAAATTTCACACTCCTCAATACTGAGGTGGAATCCTTCAAAGCCCCCGGGCCTGTGGAAAATACGGTCCAGACCGCAGAATCCTTTATAAACGCATTCTATGAACACCTTCAGGAATGCATGGATCATGCAATCCCAAATAAAACCAAGACCCAATCCTCCAAAGGCAGACATCCTGTCTGGTGGACCCCAGCCATAAACAAACTATACAATTGAAGGAGGAAGCTACTACATGATAGAGCAAAATCCCAAAAAGGGAAGGCATCTCTGATCATTATTAGCAAAAAACTACGGGCACTCATAAAATCGTCTAAGGCCAGCTTAGAGAAAAATTGCACAGGACACTAAGGATAATCACAAGGCTTTCTTTAGTTATGTTAGGAACCTGGGTGGGAATTCCCAGATATGCTCAGAATTAGTCCAAAATGACAAAAAATACACCGAACCCACAGACATTGCCAACATCCTAGCTGACAGGTTCAGTGCAAACTTCTCCCCCCCCTCCCCACCAAAAGGGCAAATATCTATCCCAGCTGAGTGCTGCCCCCCTGACATCTCAGATGCTCAGGTAAGAGCCGCCCTCTCCAAAGCAAAAAACACAACATCAATGGGACCAGACGGTGTCCCGGGCTGTGTCCTACATGAACTCCAAGAAGAGCTAAACCCAAACATAAAACTACTGTTCAATTTCAGCCTTACTTCAGGATATGTACCCAAAGAGTGGCATACAGCAACAGTGGTCCCTCTCCACAAAGGTGGTGCCTCAATGGATCCTAGAAACTATCGCCCCATAAGCCTGACTAGCTTGGTCTGCAAAGCTATGGAAAGGATCATTATGGACCTCATAAATAAAGATATTGGGGACCTACAGACACTGGATCCTACCCAGTTTGGCTTTGTTAAGGGCAGATCCTGCCTCTTAAACCTGGTCGATTTCTTTGAAACAGTCACCAAGGCCATTGACGAGGGGAGGGTAGTCCACACAGCCTACCTGGACCTCGCAAAAGCCTTCGATACAATACCCCACTCGGGGATTATAGATAAGCTCACCAGCTTAAATATAAACCCCTATGTCACTAGATGGGTTGCAAACTGGCTCAAGGACAGAACCCACATGGTTAGAATTGCTGGAGCCATGTCAGACTCCAAACCAGTTACAAGTGGCATACCACAAGGCTCAGTCCTGGGACCTATCTTGTTCGGTATATATTTCTCGGAGGTACAGGCCAACACGGAAGGACTGTGGCTGACCAAGTTCGCAGATGACTGCAAACTGGGCGCCATAATCAACTCTCCAGCCGACACAAGCATCCTCCAAAAGGGCCTCATAGAAACAGACAACTGGTGCCAGAGCCATGGCCTCAAGCTAAACACCAAAAAGTGTATAGTCACCCCCTTTGGAAAAAACAAAGTGCCCACAAATTACCACATAGGTGGTAATCCATTAAGTACGGAAGAAGTAATTAGGGACCTGGGGACCCAAGTTGATAGCAATCTCTCATTTGATAACCACATGGCCAAAGTGGTTAGAAAATCATTTTATATAGCCCACCTAATCATGAAGGGATTCACATCTAGATCAGGGGAGGTCATCGTGCCTCTTTACTCATCCCTCATCAGGCCCATAATTGAGTACAATGCCCCTTTTGGGATGTACCTTACCAGACACCTGCAGCAACTGGAAAGACCCCAAAAGTACCTCACCAAGAGGATCAAAGGGCTTAAACAGATGCCATACGCTGCCCAGTTAAAGAAACTCCAGCTCTACTCAGTGGCATATCACCTGCTCAGAGGCGATCTGTGCCTGACGTATAAAGACATGTCCAACCCGGAATTAATGGACATGCTGCACCTCAGAAAATCCAAATCCCAACGAGCTACACGCTCGAGAGACTTGAACCTCAGCACTGAAATAAATAGGACATGCTAGAGGGACAGATTCATAACCCAGAGGCTCCCTTCACTCTGGAATAAAATCCCAGTCCAGGTTAGGCAGAGTCCCTCATTGACTCTCTTCAAGAGGAATCTTGATGAGTGGATGGGAGATCGTAGGTTTACCCCGGGTATCACTTCTGTGTCACTGTTAGACAGAGGCACAGTATACTAACCTCGAAAAAGGGCATAGCAAAATTAATTTAAAATGGGTGGCGAAAGCCAAACACACTCTGGCTAGGCTTATAAATGCCCTAGGGCAGATAGCCTAGTATGAACCTATGAACCTAGGAACCTATAAGACCTTACTGGATGTGATTGCAGTCAAGTAAGGCCATGGCTATAGTGCAGCAAAAAATGTCCCATCTAACAAAGGAAATGCTAGAGCAAAGATTAAATTACATGAGTCAAGCACCATGCTGAGATCTGCCAATCAATGGAATTACCAGGTCAAATTACCCTCAGGACTTTGACAGCTAGGGAAGCTAAGTGTTATGGGGAGGGGAGAAGTAAATGGACTGGAATTCATTGTCTCACAAATTAGTGCCATTTAAACTAAATTAGAAAAAAAGGCAGCAGTAAACAGCACTTTGAGTGTGTTCTGTGACATTTGCACTGTTTCTGTTTTAAGTAGTCATCCAGCAGCAGGGAATGTTACTTACACTGTTCTATTTTACTCAGTACTTTGTACGCATGCAACATCTATGAAATGACAGGAACTTTAGGCGAAAGGAGGCCTGCATGATGTAACATTTTTGAGCCAAACAATGATTTCTGGAATACTGGATGGCAACCTGATTTATCCAAACCACGTCAATATGCCAGCCTCCAGGTGGTCAGAGTCTGGAATTACATATAAAAATATTTAAAATCCTGTAAATAATCCCAGAGTGCTGTTAAAGTGTAGGAAACATCATGTCATGATGTTTTAAACATGTTTTTTGAGTCTGTGGGTGCAGTACTCCTTTAAGGACCCGATTTTCAACTGTGTTAAAAGTATTTTGGGATAGAGTCTGTAACTCTGTAGGTGAAGAGTTTGAGCATATTAAAGTGGAGTCATCTGCATATTGGATGTATGTTGCATTTGGGATGACCTTATACAAATCATTAATGAAAATGGAAAACAACAGTGGGCCTAATATGGATCCTTGTGGTACACCTAGGGTGTTGGGTAAAAGGGTGGAAAGTTTGCTCTTCCATAGGACAGCTTGTTGTCTACCACTGAGATATGATTGCCCATTGTGTTGTCTATGACTGAGATAAGATTATCCACTGTGCTGAATGGCTATATGGCCATGTGTAGCAGAGGTTTAACAAATGTGGGGCAAAAGGAGAAGGGTTAGGCTCCGCAGATGCAAGGAGTCAGGGCAGTGTGATAGGCAGTACTGGTCTGAAGCACTTGAGTACTCTTTGTGTGGCCTTTTGTAATATCATCATTCAGAAATGAAAGCTAATACTGCATTTTCAGTCAAGACTGAAAGTCGCTGTGCTCCATGTGTATTTAAATCAAGTGGGTTGCTACACTCTAACAGTTAGAAGATGCTCACTGAGAAAATCAAGAGCATAAATCATTTTGACACTAAGAATTTCTAATGCCTAATCATAAAAACAATGCAAACTGTCTCAAAGACATGACCCTCTTCTTGGTATCATACTGATTACTAAGAGATGACCTCCGCCTCAAGTATATATCCTCAACAGATCCTATCTTGTCTTACCTGTTATGCATTTGCATTGGAAGTGTAATGGGTGGCCTAAACACCCACTTAAGAGATCTCAAAGTCTTTTAAAAGATAAGTAGAGTAGGTATTTATCACAGAGAGTTCTGCTTCTTTCACTGTACATAAAGCAAAGCATTTATATTACTCTGTTCAAACATAATTTGGATAGCCGACTCGCCCTTGGTTTAGCAACCTTGTCACACATGGATGCAGGCAACAAGTAAATATTGCAACATCTCCTTCTTCTGTCAATCTCTGGCTTATTTGTGCACAAAATATAAGAGATAAAAACTACTGATGAAATGTAAGGCTTCTTACTAAGCTTCTTAAGATCCTCTTAGTATCTAGGCATTTTATTTTGCTCGTCAACTAAAAGTTGAAGAGGACACCAGATCATAGAATGGCACAAGGTGCCACAGTAGTTGCAGCACTTCATTTGAAAAAATACTATAAATTGTGGGAATAACAACTTCTTAAACTTCACCTTAACTTTGTTTTAGTGCATAATCCTAATTACTTTTACACACGTTTCAGTGAAGCATGAAAATAAAGTAAAATATGAACACAAAGTAAACATTACAAATATGAAGCATTATTTTATATTTTGTGAGCTATGTTTGCTACCCCACTGTCAATAATCCAAATCACAGCCATGGATTAAGATATGGATATGTTGCTTATACATGTAATCAGAGCTGTGACTAGATTACCTTCCACCCTGAACAATTCTCCACACCTGTGCAATCCTCAACTTATATGGAGAAGAGAGCAAAAAAGGCTTTTTTTTCCTCCCTCTCCGTAAATATAACAACCTGTTTGCTACAACTGTAACAAGGAGATCACTAGTTACACACTTCGGCTGTAACTGCAAATGCAGTATTGGCATTTATAAATAAAATATAAAAAACACACATTGTGGAAAGCAAAAAATATATATATTTATTAATTCTTGCTTCATAAGCACTTTTGTCTCTGTAAATGAAACTTCATCAGACTGAAGCAACAGTTAAAACACAATTCTTCATTTTAAGGAAAACTTTAACATTTTCTTTAGCTTTCCTTCCAGGGTGACTGTAAGCATAAAGCATCACTGCCATTTATATTCGCTCCAATTCAACTCTTTATCTGCTTCGAATCTTAAGAGGAAGAAGATAAGGTGTAGACAAGGAATGAGTCACATGGCTGATTAGTATTATAATTGCATTTTAACTTTTGTTTCAGTCTGATGAAGTCTCGTTTATAAAAATAAAAATGCTTACAAAGCAAGAATTAATACATTTATTTTTTATTTTCTACAGTGGGATGTTTATGTTCTGTTTTCAGTATACTACCTCCTGACATGCTATGTATATGTATTATTTTATTACTGCACGATCAGTACCTACCATTCATGTACACTGACAGCTTGCACTCAGGTTAGCTCTGCTTCTGGTCTACTGTGCACTTGCCCCCTGTGTTGCTTATATGTCTCACCACTTTGTTGCATTAAAGTATACGTAACATAATACAGCAGTGGACAGCTATGTGTTCTTCGCACTGATCACTGGGATTTCAGCTATTGAAGACCTGATTTCTAGCCTAACTACTAAGCTCAGCAGCCTACCTCCTCCAAGACTGGCAGAACACAGAGTTGGCTGTCAGGACTTGTTGTTTGTAAATCTGATAGCCATATACACTGTCATAGATATTTTTTGCTGCAGTTTGCATCATTTGTGCAATTTTTGTTCAGCCATGGTTCAACCTTGCACTGTCTACTGTAGAGCACAAGCAGATAATAATTCCAGTGGGGAACATGTTCCTTACCATTTATTGTCATTTATTAGCAACTGTTTAATTCTGTGAAGTCTCATAGGATTGGATTCCCAGAAAGATATTTTAGGACACGTCCACCAATAATAGGGAAGGCAGGGGCTCTTGCAGTACAGACACCTATAAAAAAGCTACTTAGGTCCTGCACATGATACGGAAAGTAGGGTGGACTGTCAAAGGCTTACTCCCAAATGTTTTAAGAGTTCAGTATGTTTCCTGTAAAAAATTTGGATTAAGAGTAAATTAAATCCCTGACTCATACTGCCATGGTATCATCCCATTCATCTTCCACCCTGGTTATTCCTCCCTAAGACGTTAGATAAGTGATTAAAGGAGAAAGCAGTAAGTGACTGGGGGAATTCAATGATGGCATCAGCCATGTTTGTTTAGCTTGAGGATGTAGAATCTAATGAGGTGCTTTCACAGTCTCTGGCCTTGACATGCCAGAGATTAAAAGCATTTGGCAAAACCCTTTTGGAGGTCATTAATCCTGAAGTTCAGAGTGTCCCACTGAACTGAGAACTCTCATGTGGAATTCAGGTCAGATACCCTACCCTAGACTCTTCTGTCTGTAATGCTCTTTATTGTTTCAAAAGTGGAAGATGGTGCAACCACTGTTTTAATCAGGGAGGACATTAAGGGTTCACACAGTGAGATCCAAGAAACCCAACCTCAATACTTGGACTGCAGGTTGCAGCCCAATTTAGAAGGACTTAGAAGTTAAACACTTGGTTCCACATCTAGCTCCCTACTGATACCTAGGGATCCAGTAGTAGCTGACTCCCCAGCCATTCCCTCACTCATTCCCAGGTTATTTTTAAGGAATAGATCTCCTTATCTCAAGGGTTGCTTCAGACTTTGCAGTACTTGCAGCCAAGTGCAGAAAAGCCCTTAGTGTCTGTAGTTCCATCTGCCAACAGAAAGAGAGAATGCTTCTCACAGATTCAAGATGATTCTTCAGATAGTTAGGGGCAGAATTGAACTACTCCTCCAAAATATCTTCTCCCCCAGGGTAAAATACAGACATTGTTGACACCATGTCCTCTGTTTAACTCACCAAGGAAACCATTAATAGACTCTCTTTGTAGGATCAAGGACCGATTGATGTGGGAAGTCAATGAGGTATCAGAGGTATCAGATGCCCAAAAAAGATGTTTTGAATTACTGGGTCTGGATGCCCAAACCTGTGGCAGTTCCACCATCATTGGATACCTTAGATCTTGCAGTCTTTGCAGTCTCCATAAAAGTAAAATAAAATCCTCCATCCACTAAGAAGCACAACAGCTTCTACAGGGTCCAAGAGTCCCCTTTTATAAAAACATTGTGGTGGATCTAGAAATGAAGTCCGTGGATTCAGGCACTCAGAGTCTTTAAGCCATCTGCAAAAAAGTGGGTTTTGCAAGTGATGCCAGGTAACAATACTTATAATGGTACACATTGACAAACAAGGAGTGACCCATTTTTGAACATTGTGTAAGCTGGCCATGAGTGCCTGAGAAAAAGCTGTTCAGTCCCAGATGACCATAAAGACAGCCACCTCTTGTTCCAGCTGGACTAACAGGCCAATCAGCTGCAGGTTTTTATAAATGGATGTTACACGGTGCTGCTTTTCTCTAGTTTCTTCACATATAAGGCATACCAGAGGTAGACCAGATTGTCTCTCCAAGGAGCATGCTGCTCAGAAAGTTCTGCTGTAGAACAAAAACAGTTTCTGGCAGTAGATGCCATCTCCTTCAGATAGATAGGTTGGATTCTGCCTGCATTCCATCTTACTTACCTTCTCCTAGATGGAGGAGGGAGATGGTAATCTCTTTAAAAGTACCTTTTGACCCAGAGAACATTGGTTCTCCCTCATAATTCAGATGTTCAGGGTGAAATCTCAAATGATGCCTTGGGAAATGGTTTTCCTAAGTAAGGATGATGGGACTTTGATACACTTCAAACTACTGCCTGGGCAATTTCATTTCTTGATTTTTAGTGACCAGTTCACTGATAATGTTTTGACCATACTTAAGAAGGCTTCCACAAGGAAAAGTAATTTATTTACCAAAATTAGTTTATTCACCAAGATAAGCAAGTTTAACACCAAGTAAAATTGTAGTTTTGTCTTCCAAATTGCCAAGACTTCCTCAGAACTCATCTTTCAGTATTAATTTGGAAAACAAATATACAGTTTTACTTGGTGTTACTTGTTTATCTTGGTGAATAAACTACTATCCTTTAATATACCAGTGCATTTTTGCATGATTGTATTATATGGAATGAAGAACAGAATTATATTATGGTTACACTAGATGTAAAGAACTTATTTACTGTCATTAGCAATACCTATGGCATATCAGCCATAGAACACATACTATCACAAGTAGTTAAATTTGAGCTTGATAACATTAGGCTAATAAGTGAGCTGCTTAAAATAGTGTTAGAAAGTAACATATTTATGTGTCAAGATGCATATTATTGCCCGAAGCAGGGGGTGGCTATGGGCACCCCCTGTGCTAACACTTATGCAAACTTAGTGCTGGGTTACTGGGAGAATTAAATTATATATAGAGGACAACATCCATGGAAGGAAAAGTAAATTTTCAATGTGCATTTTGTGGATGATGTTTATTTGCTATGGGGGGTCGTGGATTTACAAATATTTGTTGAAGATTTGGAATCTACGACCACTTTCCTTAGATTTATCATGCAGTATTCCAGTAAAGCTTTGGACATTTTGGATGTAAAATTGTTGAGGGATGAGAATGGAGTTTTGGACACGACCTTATTCAGAAAAAAACTGTTGGAAGAATAGCATGCTATCTTATGACAGCATGCATCCAAGATATACGTTCAATGTTATAATAAGAAGGCAGGTTGATAGAATTGTACGTATATGTACACAGGACACACATTTTGAAGAAGAAATAGACAAGTTAGAGAGTAACCTCTGTCAAAGGGGATACAATGAAAATAGAGTTAAAGATGCTATTACTAAGAGTAAACAATACAGAAGTAATAGATCAAGGCCTTGGTTCTCTCATAGACAACAAGATGGAATACCTGTTCAGTCTAGAGCCTCACAGATGGATAATGTGAAGCTAATGTTAACATATAGTAATAATATAGGGGGAACATGTGATATAATAAAACAGAATTGGAATGTTTTGCTGACAGATGAAAAAATAGCCAAAGTAGTGGGAGAAAAAACTGTTTTTGTCTTTAGAAGAAATAAAAATCTGTATACGTACAATTCTATCAACCTGCCTTCTTATTATAACATTATTATGTCGTGAAGGGAAAACAGAAAAATGTAGGAACGATTTTACACAACATGCAAGTACACGAAAATGCAGAAATTGCAAAGCATGTGAGTATATTGTGGGGGCAGAATCCTATGTACACCCTGTATCAGGAAAACAGCATCATTTTGATTTGTATGCAGATTGTAGAACAAAGAATGCTGTTTACCTGGCTGTCTGTCAGGACTGCAGCTCACTCTCTGTAGGAAAAACTAACTTCTTTTTTCTTTTTTTCTTTTTTCTTTCAGCTGTTCCCATTAGGGGTCGCCACAGCGGATCATCTGTTTCCATTTCTTCCTATCCTCTGCATCTTGCTCTGTCACACCAACCACCTGCATGTCCTCTCTCACCACATCCATAAACCTTATCTTAGGCCTTCCTCTTTTCCTCTTACCTGGCAGCTCCATCCTGCATGCTGGAAAACAGAATTTTGAACTATTTGTCCTCTGTAAGATTAAAACATGAACACAATGCACTTTTCAGCACATTTCCAAGTATGAAAATCATAAGTTTAAGGTTATGGTTATACAATGTACAAATAAAAACAAAAGGGGAGGTGATTTGATTAATGAGACACAGTTGAATGAAACTAAATGGATCATTGAGCTAGCAGCATATAAGACCCCAGGGTTAAATGAGGTTTTACCTTTAAGACCTGCACTAAAGAAAATAAGGGTGTGGTACTGAATGATAACTGAAGAGCGATATAAAACTGCAGTTTCATTTGAGTGTGTATCTGAAGAAGGGCTTGGTCCCGAAAGCGCTCATTCCTATGTTTTTAATTGTGTTTTAAAGAAAAGTTTTGAAGCTGTTCAGCGTGGTGGCCAGTATCTGCTTTTTTCTTCTTTCCTTTCGAATAGTATAGTAAATGTACAGCATTGCTTCACAGGCTGATGGCATCTGCCGAATAGTATAGTCAATGTATGGCATTGCTTCACAGGCTGATGGCATCTACCAAATAGTACAGTAAATGTATGGCATTGCTTCACAGGCTGATGGCATCTACCAAATAGTACAGTAAATGTACGGCATTGCTTCACAGGCTGATGGCATCTGCCGAATAGTATAGTAAATGTATGGCATTGCTTCACAGGCTGATGGCATCTACCAAATAGTACAGTAAATGTATGGCATTGCTTCACAGGCTGATGGCATCTCCTGAATAGTATAGTAAATGTATGGCATTGCTTCACAGGCTGATGGCATCTACTGAATAATATAGTAAATGTACGGCATTGCTTCACAGGCTGATGGCATCTCCTGAATAGTATAGTAAATGTATGGCATTGCTTCACAGGCTGATGGCATCTACCAAATAGTACAGTAAATGTACGGCATTGCTTCACAGGCTGATGGCATCTCCTGAATAGTAGAGTAAATGTATGGCATTGCTTCACAGGCTGATGGCATCTACTGAATAGTATAGTAAATGTATGGCATTGCTTCACAGGCTGATGGCATCTCCTGAATAGTATAGTAAATGTATGGCATTGCTTCACAGGCTGATGGCATCTACTGAATAGTATAGTAAATGTACAGCATTGCTTCACAGGCTGATGGCATCTCCTGAATAGTATAGTAAATGTACGGCATTGCATCACAGGCTGATGGCATCTACCAAATAGTATAGTAAATGTATGACATTGCTTCACAGGCTGATGGCATCTCCTGAATAGTACAGTAAATGTATGGCATTGCTTCACAGGCTGATGGCATCTCCTGAATAGTATAGTAAATGTATGGCATTGCTTCACAGGCTGATGGCATCTCCTGAATAGTATAGTAAATGTATAGCATTGCTTCACAGGCTGATGGCATCTACTGAATAGTATAGTAAATGTACGTCATTGCTTCCCAGGCTGATGGCATCTACTGGATAGTGTAGTACATGTACGGCATTGCTTCACAGGCTGATGGCACTTTGTGCATCTGCACTTTACTTGCATTTCTTACTACCAGCTTTAGTGCAGCTAGATGTTGAAAATGAAGGGATCTGTGCTTGTCTGATCACTTAAGGTTTTGTACTCCCCATGCATATGTTGTTGGTAACTGTACTGTGCAATGCTTTCACAATTCTTGCCCTTGAATTTCAGTGAAAGATTCAATTATACCCAACATATTTTTGTCTCTCCATTTCTAATAGCTGTGCTTTTAAAACTATTTGCAGTGTATTTGTATAAATACCACACTTTA
The DNA here is from genome assembly GCF_019279795.1 of Protopterus annectens. Taxonomy (NCBI): domain Eukaryota; kingdom Metazoa; phylum Chordata; order Ceratodontiformes; family Protopteridae; genus Protopterus; species Protopterus annectens. The sequence continues at coordinate 846,286,547 of NC_056745.1, forward strand.
ATACTGTGAGCATCTTTATGGAATGTGCATATAGTTTGCAGTTACCTTCCACTTTTGTTGCACCTCTGAGTGCTTCATTTGCTCCTGATTATTTTTAATCCTTGCCAGTTGTGTGCCAGACATGCACTTAGAGTTGCTGCAGGTTTCTTATTTCTTCAGTATGAGTGCTTCTAGTATTTCCCCTCCCCCAGCTCCTGGCAGGTGTGAGAATAATCCTATATTTAGCAAGCATGCTTTGCAGGCTTCAGAAATATGCAAGCTCTAGTTAAGCATATCTGGTAACCCACTTTACTCAAAGTTTGTTTATTAACTGTGTGAAGGAGGTAAAATAAAATCTGTAGTTCTTAAGTGTGAAGGAGGTAAAATAAAATCTGTAATTCTTAAATTCCATTAAAGGAGGGATTACAAAGACAATTCTTTCAAAGGTATTCAAAGCACACAATTTTAAAGCATGTTCATTATGTACATTATTTTTTTAATACTGTATTGTGGGCCCCTGGTCAAAAACGAAGCTTAAGGAATATATTTAATATGGTTAGCAGTACGTAAGTGGATGTATAGCAAAGATTTACTGTCATTCTGTGTTGCTGCAGCTCAGTTGTGGCAAATCTGTTTTGCATGTATTCATTTGTGTTGTTTGCCATCCAAAATCACTACTCCTGTCAAAACAGCAGTCACTGCCTTGGAAGGCAGCTGTACTGCGGTATGAAGTCTGAAATTCAAATGTTTGCCATTATTTTCTGACTTCAGCCCTCAATGATTTGCCAACGATTTGCCAGAAAATCACAATTTTATGAGAAACACCAAAAATATGAGACAAAAATCAGGACATTCTGTAAAAAATCTGTACAGTTGAGAGGTATACGTCAAGCTTAGACCTCATTAAGATTTTACAGGTTGTAGTTAAATACTTCTTATTGTTAAGGAAATGAATGCTGATGAAAAGCCTCTTGCTTTATTAAGTGAAATATGGTTAAATATAAAATGCGTCCCTTATTTTAGTTATTTTCCTTCTGATTGCTGGCTTTAGTTGGGATTCGTGATCATAGAAGTTGAGAGGTATGTGTTGAGTCTTGCTCTGCCTCTCTTTCTCTTCTGTATCTCTATCGCCCTTTCTCTCTCTCTGTCTGTCTTTCTCTCACTTAGTTTCCCTATCTCTCTCTCTTACACACAAACACACACCTTATTTTATTCTCTTTACGTTTTTTTCTTATTTTACACTCACTAAACAGCAAAGGCACATTTACTGAGCATAAAAGTGGCTACCCTTTCCTTTTCTTTTCTTTTTTTTTTTTTTTGTTATGTTACTATTGTTTTTTTCAATCCATTCTTCATAGCAGCTTAATATGTTGCCATAAAGAGGCAGACTTGTTCTTTACTGGGTGATATCTGTACATTAATACCCTGTTGGAGAATGTTTGTTGTCCAGTATACAATAAGACAAAAGAAGAAGGAAATAGACTGAAGCAGACTAAAGAAATGTTTTATTGTTAAGTGCTTTTGTCAGTGATAAACCAAGACTTCCTCAGAACAAATGCAACATCTACTACTCCATTTACGCTTATATATTAAAAACAGGTCAACTGACTATCTAAATTAAATTGAATAACTGAACATCCATCTATCTTCTTAGCATAGTAAAATAAATACAAAAATACAAAACTTATAAATCAAACTTAACCCCAAAGGGACTTCGTAGTTTGAATTTTCTAACCGGATTGGTTTGTGGGTCAGCTTTGCATCGTGAACTGATCATCCTGTTAAATCAACATGGATGTAAACTACTTGAAGTTTTGGTAAAAGACAATGATAGGAAAGTTAATATTCTTAATATGACTATTAATGCTCTGAACGATCGTTTCAAAATTATTTGTGCTTTGAATTCAAAACTAATGAGTACAGGGCACTGTTTGTTAATGTGGACAAGACTGTTAACATCAAAAAGAAAAAAGTAAGAAATTGGAAAGAGACCAGATAGACTATGAGACTGGGAATGCATATCCAAAATCAGTAGGGAACAGCAACGGTAGACAGAATGACATAGAAAGGGAGAGTATTGATGAAAGGTTCCCCAGGGAGGTTGAAGAAGAACACCGTAATAGTGAGAATGCACCATTAGGGACTGTGCCTCTGAGGAGATCAGAAAGACCTTTGAATCAGAGGCAGTAAGCACAGGACCACCATGGACAAACTATTTGCCTCAGCTGTGCGATTCACTTGATAAAGGGGAGAACATTCAGAGGGAGGGGGACAGGGAGGGGGAGGAGATGGTAACGCACAGTGATGATGATATATGTAATATGGGGACTTCAAGATTTACAGTTTAAGTAGTTGCGAGATTACTCTACAATGGGACAATTTATTTCAAAGGGATATTACATTTGTTCTAATTCGAGCAGCAAAAATTGATAGAGTGTTGTTGGTCCTCAAAATGTTTGTGAGAAAAATTATTTTTTGTTTTTATTTTGAGGTAAGCAACAAAACAGTTTTGTCTATATGTTGTAAGAGGTCCAGCACTTTCAACCCAGCTCTACGCCCAATTGTACATTTATTTGAAATGATTTGTGCAAATGGTATTAGACAGCTACTTAAGAGCTAGGACAAATTATGTGTCTAATTTGAGTCAGGATGAAATGAAGTTACTACATGAAATTGATAACAAGTCCATTAGCGTTATCAAACTTGTTGTTATGGACAGTCATTACTATGCTAGTAAGATGTTGTTATTTTTGTATACTGATAACTATGATGAGGTATCTATGAACAAATTGAACATTGCATATGGACACATTGATGTTATATTGAATTACTTACTTTTAAATAACCAGGTTACTATCAGTGAATTTCAATTTTTGAGTGTTAGTTTTTCCCATATATCCACAATCTTTAGTATTCCCAAAATCCATAAAAACATCATGGATCCCCCCCCCCTTCAACTAAGGCCTCCAAAACCTTCCCTATAGCTAAATTTGTGGATTTTCATCTGAAAGGATTATTGGCCAAGTTTATACACATATTGAAAAATTCTTGGGATTTTTATAATCAAAATTTCTAAGGAACTATTTTCTGGCCAATTGATTTTTGCTACAATTGATATAAAAGACCTTTTTGCAGTCATTCCTCATTACAAGACGCTGGAAATGCTTTATGATTTTCTTTGTAAAAATTCAGGGTTTGAGCATTCTAGAACCCTGATGTTCAGGACCCTTGTGGAGATCATTTTAGAGAATAATTTTATTACCTTTGACAATCAGTTGTTTAGACAGAAAAAGGGTGTTGTGATGGGGGCCACTTGTGCCCCTGACTTTGCAAATATTATGTTGACACAATGGGAGGTCAGCACCATTTTTCCATCAGAGCTTTTCCAATATTGCTGCTATTATGGGCAATACCTGGATGATATCATTATTTTCTGGGATGGAACTACTGAACAATTGGAATAGCTTTTTGAAATTTTAAACCTTAGTACTGGGTTTCTTAGGTCCACTATGGATACCAGTGAGGAGAAAGTTCGTAATCTAGATATTTTACTTTTCAAGGATAGAGTGAATAAACAGTTTGTGTCCTTCTTGTATAGGAAACCAACTTACTCTAATTCTTTGTTATGCTTTGAGAGTTGTTACCCAGTACATCAAAAAAGATCCCTGGTTAAGGGACAATGTGTCCTGTTAGCCCGAATGATTAGCGACTAAGGTTTTTTTCAGAGTGAGAGCAACACCTTGAAAAGTATGTTTATTAGGAGAGGGTACTGGTAGTTTTTTTGGACCCAATTTTTGAGGAAGTATCCCAGAAAAGACAAAAGGGGCATTTCTTTCCCCTATTAGGGTTAGTAGATCAGGAAGACTACATTTTATGGAAAAACAAAAGCCCAGAGAGCATTACCCCAAAGACTATAGTAATGCCCTTGTTTTATCCTATAACTTACATTTTCAGGGCATTAAAGATATTATTTTTAGGAACTGGGGTATTCTTGAGGCCGATAATGATCATTTAGCCAGGGTAGGGGCTAAACTGGTACTGGTTTATAGAAAGGACTTTTGCTTTAAAAATTTTATTGAGAGAAACCTGAATATGGGCTCAAATGGTGGCATGAGAAAATGTGGTCATTGTCCCCAGTGTAAGTACATTATTGTGCAGGATGGAGTGTACATATAAAGGTTTTGGAACTGTGAAGCAAAGACATAGGTTTGATTGCCACAGTAAGGCCCTAGTCTGTGTGGCTATATGCCAAAGCTGTGAATGCCTTTATATTGGAAAGACCATTACTAGGTTTAGAAAACGTATTTGCCAACATATATATGACATTCAGAAACTGAATGAGAACAATGCTTTAGTGAAGCATATTTGTAATTTTTCAAACTATATGTTTAAATTTACAGCCATTGATCAAGCTGATGGGGGACCACGAGGTGGACAGATTGACTTATTTCTAGAGTATAAAGAATTAATGTAGCAATTTAAATGTAATGCCACACATTGCCCAGGTCTTAATGGTGTTACTTCTATAACCAGTGTTCTCAAACTTAAAGCTGATTTTTTTTTCTAAGGCCTTATAGTGTATGTTCACAACTGAATCTATAATTAGGCTTAGAATTTTCATGTATGTGCACATTCATATTGTTAAAATTACATTTGGTTGTATGTGTATCCAATAGGGGTCCTTGCTTATAAAGACTCCCATGTGGTTTAATACTTCAATAACATCCAGTTTAATTTTTTTTATTTCCATAAAGATTCTATTCTGTGTTAGAGATGAAATTTTATCAGTGTTAAAGTTTGCCCTTTTTATTATACATAAGGGGGGGTTAAGTTTGATTTATAAGTTTTGATTTTTGTATTTTTATATTTGTTTTACTATGTTAAAATAGCCAGAAGTTCAATTATTTATTTAATTTAGATAGTCAGGTGACCTGATTTTAATATGTAAGCGTAAATGGAGTGGTGGAAGTTCTATTTGTTTTGAGAAAGTCTTGGTTTATTACCGATGAAAGAGTTTAACAATAAAACATTTTTTTAGTCTGCTTTGGTGTGTTTCCTTCTTCTTTTGTCTTATTGTTTACCAATTCGTGCTTGGATTCAGTTTTATATGTTGTCCAGTATGGTATCAATGTACATTTTGACCATCATCTAAGGGTTCCTATTATGATCGAAGATGCATTCTTTCTAATGCGTCTTGATCAAACTTGAAAGCAGGAAAAGGCAAAATAGCAGAACGGTATATACGCAAATTCTTTCCCTGGGAATGAAATCTCTTGTCAGCTTCCATTACTTTGCCATTTTCGTCACTGTAGTGCGATCTCACAGTTGGTATATTTAAGTAGGGGGGGATGTGGGAGGCATCCCCACTTTATGTAATGTTTTATAATTTTTTTTTTGTAGAACAGCTGTTCTAAGCATTCGAGATTGTAAGCTTTTGCTTACATGGATTCGATAAATCATTGTTCACTTTTTTAAGCGTTCGATGATTTAACATAGATCCCTATCTAATGAGTCTTAACTCACTGCAGATATCTGTAGGGAGTTTGGGTGTTACTGAAACCCAGGTCACCTTTGGGAGATAGTCAAGTGCCACACCCAGCTGCCTACTGACCTCAGTTATAGTAATGCATGTTTCACTTTTACTTTTTTTCTTGAGTGGCATTAATCTGCTAGTTAGTGTGTTACTTATGGCATGCATAATGAGTGACAGTACAGGATCAAGATTATCCTCACCATTTTTTCTTGCATTATGCATTACATAGAAACATGAACTTTCAATTCTATTGAACAACTTGCCAGAGTACTGCTGCTATCCATTACTCCAGAATGCATGTGGGTCCCTTATTCTATATTCCAAGTCGCCAGGCATTTTACAACTGATTTAGTGGCTTACACATTAACACTGCCTCTGATAGTGTGCTTCAGTTCCCTAATATCATCACTGTAAGAAGGTTTTTAAGGCAGTCTTTCATAGTGATCAACCTTGCTACTACTGATGCCCCTCTTTCCACCTTCTATTCTTTAACGTTTTGCTATTTCCAGAGTAATGCAGTGTGTACTACTCCGTTCTCTTTTCTCTTTCTCATTCTTGCAACTTGCTATGACTCTAGTAGCTCTGCCTCATATTTAGTCTACCAAAACCCTTTTCCATGTATGTCTATGCGAACTCAACAGTATACTTCAGAGATGGCCTTATTGGTTTAGAGTAAAGTGAAAGCTTTAAATTCCACTGTTCAGGTTTTGGACTCATGTCGGCTCACCAAAGATATTTATAAAGAATGCTGTTTGGTATAGAAAAAGTTGATGAATGTTGCTTTCTGCAGATTCAGCAGAAGTCTTTTAGGCCCCGTGTACATCCACACCACCAACTGTTGTATACCAACTCTGAGGTTGTACACCAGTGGTGAAAAGTGTAACCTCAAAGATCACCAAATGTGGTTTTCTGCAAATATTTCTCTGCCAAACAGCATTCATTATAAATGGTTTCAGTGAGTTGACTCTAAACCCTGGCTACGCACCTCAGCAGTCTGCTGAACTACAGCATTGCCTTTTCTCTTTCCACTACATAATTTGTTTTAGAAATGGGCAATGCACATTTTGCATTACATACTAGAAAACAATCTCTCCCTTTAAAAAGCTCATTGAGTTTCACTGTTGGATGCATCGTCAGACTGTGGCCATCACACCAGATTTGGAGATGTAACTGTACAGGATTATTTTATTTCCCAACACTTTTTATTTGATTACTCATTTGTTTAGCAGGTTTGGCTGGTCTGTTGACTGCGTTCAGTCACAACCCTCTCTAAATGTCAGTTTAGTTAATATTTTCTGAGCTTTACATTGCATACATTTATATTGATTAGACTATAACAGAATTAGTTTATAAACATATTTTAAATTTCTGCACGTCTGCACACATTTTGCTAACTACATGGAAATGATGAATTTGTATTGATTTATACAGTTACATTTGGCATTTGTTAGGTTGTCCTTTCCTGGTAGTTACTACAAATCAACCCGGCCATACAACAGGTAAGGTCAGTAATGCTTTACATTTATCAGAGGAGAAAACAATCATTTTTTATTTTACATCCTGTTTTTTGTGACAGGTATGTTTTCCTTTTTCTTTCTTCTTTTTTTTTTACAATAAATATGGTCCAATAAGACTTAAACATTATTATAGAGCAGTTATAGTTGATCCTTTTTTAAAGAATTTATTTGTTTAAAATATTTGTATCTGTATAATTTAATGAATTTGACATGGTCATTTCATAGTTTGACGTCTGCATTTTTATGTTACAATGAGCTGTACATGCAGGCATATACACATGTTTATATGAGAATTAGGTGGCTAGCATGTTTGCTGTGCTAACATTTTCATCAGCTTCATGGTTTAGTACCAAATGGTGCAGATAGCCTACTCTTTGTCTTTGAAGGGTGGACATGAATAGCTTCTCTTCAGGTGCTGCTGCATCACGTGTTTACTTTATGATATTCATTTCCATTTTGAATGGTTTGTGGCAGAAAGTTGCAAATGGTGTTGTTGGTAAAGCTCTTGCCTCCTATATCCAGTACATTTTGTATCATGTCAAGTGTTAGAGAGGTTTCAGAGTTTGACTACAGCTACTTTACTGACTGTAAATCCCTCGGATGTCTGATCCTAGTCAAATTAATAAATAATAATGGCCACAATAATGTACTTCAAGCTTAATGCTGGCAGACTCATGTAGTTAACCCAGTCTAATCCCCACACCACATGAATGTGCCAACCAGTTGCAGCTACTTTAATAACTATGCACTACTCACACGTCTAGTTGTGATAAAAGGAATTAATAAATAAATAGCTGCTGTATCAGCTTGATAAT
>NC_056745.1:846296890-846326890 GCF_019279795.1 Protopterus annectens
GTGAAATTGTAATATTCAGTTATAGTGAATTGTAATATTCAGTTATAGTGAAATTGTAATATTCAGTTATAGTGAATTGTAATATTCAGTTATAGTGAAATTGTAATATTCAGTTATAGTGAATTGTAATATTCAGTTATAGTGAAATTGTAATATTCAGTTATAGTGAATTGTAATAATCAGTTATAGTGAAATTGTAATATTCAGTTATAGTGAATTGTAATATTCAGTTATAGTGAAATTGTAATATTCAGTTATAGTGAATTGTAATTTTCAGTTATAGTGAAATTGTAATATTCAGTTATAGTAAAATTGTAATATTCAGTTACAGTGAATTGTAATATTCAGTTATAGTGAAATTATAATATTTAGTTATAGTGAAATTGTAATATTCAGTTATAGTGAAATTGTAATATTCAGTTATAGTGAATTGTAATATTCAGTTATAGTGAATTGTAGTATTCAGTTACAGTGAAGTAACCAGACACTTTTAAGGGAGCATGAAAGACCTGGCAGAAAAGGTTCATGCATGCACACTGCTGTATATTTACCACATAAAGCAACATCCATTAAATAACCAATAAATGTGTATCCGAACATGTGTGGAATGTTTATGTATCTCCTTGTCATCTCTAGTGGATATTCTGAATATACAAGTTCCCAAGTAGAAAGCCATGCTTCCAGAAGCTAGTAAATAACTGATCAATCATAACATAGAATCTATTCAGTGGCAAATGAATACAGTTATGTGACTGTGGTTAAATAACTCAAAAATGCATACTGCAGTTACAAATACTTAACAATGAAAAAATATAAAGGACCATTAACACTGCAGAGGTTCTCTTTCCAAAACTTGATTGTGTGTTTACATACGTCAGTTGAATAATGACCATACGAGGGTGACTTTACTAAGAATTGACAGGAGTATGTATAGGTACATTTTTTAACATATAAGGAACACAGAGAAAATGTCCTACGTTATCATACCCAGGGTTTATGGCCAGAATGTTCCAATTCATAACAATTCAAAAACAGAAATGAGAAAATGTAATGCAAGACACTAGTGCCTCAGAAAAAGAAGAAAAAGTCTCTCGACAACACAAATAAAATTATACAACTTTGATACTTTTTTGCAACAGACCATCCTAAAGAAATGTGCTGCATTATAAGTGGTAAAATAACATGAATGGGGTCACAACAGTAAAATATTTCTCAGGAAAAAGTACATGACTATATCTAGAATTTCAGGACTCAAAACACATCTTCACAGTGTAGACACAGTAAAAAGCACACTAGTTTGCAGGTTCCTCACAAGATCATTGAAATAACAACTGTTAGTTTCATATGACTCAACGAGACAGCTGTTGTAAACTGATCATTTCAATACCTAAGGAAGAGCACAAGGAGGGAATGTCAGCGGTTGCAAAAATACAAATCGCCAGCCTTAGAAAATTCTGTCATGTTTGCTGTTTATTTTATTTGGCTTAAAAACTATTGTGAAAAGACCAGTATCAATTGTCAGAGTAATTAAGGATAAAAATTAAAGCAGATTGGTTCCACAGAGTCTGTAACTTAGTAAAGACTCACACTAATGTCATTATATCCAAATAATAGGAAAAAACACATCTTTTCTTTGTGTTTAGCATGACTCGTTTAATGTGTTTTTTGTAGTAGTAGATAATAACATATAAAAAAAGCACAGACTGAATATGTAGACTGATCTTGGTGAATTAAAGCAGGAAAGAAAGATGAAAGGCAAGATAATATGCAAATATATATATATATATTTGTGTGTCTGTGTATACATATATGGGTCTACATCAGTTCATCGAATATTCACTTTAGCAAACCTGACTTCATCGACCCCAAATCACACAACTTCACTTCCACAAACATTCACATCAGTGAAAGATTTAAGTAGGGAAAGGAAGCAGTTGGTCAGCAGCACATCTTTCCCCTTTTCCCGACTACAGTAATATATATAATTAGGGGTGTGTGGGGTGCACAGCCCCCCACTTGGGTGGTTTTGACATACTGTGGTGTGTGTTCCATTGTGGTGTTGGCAAAGTGCTTTCTTTCCCTGATGAATAGTCCTGAGTGGCTTAAAGCTTTGTTGTTTTCTAATAAATGTATTCTAATGGTTGGACCAGTGGTTTATTACTTTTGACTTTCTTACCCTGTTCAAATCTTTTTTCTATGTGAACATTCACGAAAGTGAAGTTCGGTGGTTTGGGGTCGATGAAAGTCAAGTTCACTGAAGTTATTCTTCACTGAACTGATACAGATGTATATATACCTATATATATATATATATATATCTATATATCTATCTATATATATATATATATATATATATATATATATGTATATGTATATATATGGGTCTACTGTAAAAGACCGAAAATCCATGTGTTCAAAAATGAATAGTGGATCCTCGGTTATGCGAAAGTGCACTTAAGTGAGAGTGCACTTCTGCGAAGCACGGTTCAACGGACCATTCAGGGAAACTGAAGTACCGAGGCACACTACAGAGGGGAATAGGGAATTTACCTGTTCCCCACTGTAGTGCGGTCTAGGAGTTGGTATATTTAAGTAGGGGGGTGTGGGTGGTGCAGCCCCCCACTCAGTGTAGTGCTAGTAAGTGTTTTCTGTTTATTTTTTTTATCTTTTTATTGGTTCATTGAACCGAGTTTCGTGAAAGTGCATTTTTGAATAAGTGCGCTTCCGTGTAACTGAGCTGTCTACTGCTCTTTTTCAAATAAGTGGTATTCGATTAAAAGCAGTAGACCCATATATATATATATATATATATATATATATATAAACATATATATATATATATAAAACATATATTTTATATATATATATATATATATATATATATATAAAATATATGTTTTATATATATATATATATATATATATATATATATATATATATATATATATATATATGTATATGTATATGTATATATATATATATATATATATATATATATATATATATATATATATATATATATATATATATATATATATATATATATGTATATCTAGAGAGAGAGAGAGAGTTTTAAGGTGTAATTTTATGTCAATTATTAGTGAACTTTTTTAAAATTCTTTCCTATTTGTTACAGATAACGATGAGATTTTAAAAGGCTTTGCACGCCTTAATGATATTTTCTAATCACAGTTTCTACTGTTAGATTATTTTAGTTTGGCAGTTATTGCTGTATTCTGGCCTCTATGTCTCTGAGTATGGTTTTTGCTTTCAAAAGTAATGGCCATTCTGAGAGGCATTTTATAGTCTGTCTGTTAATAAGACACTAAGGAGCACTGAAACATTTGCAAGCCATATTCAGTGACTACGAAAAAGGTATTTGTTGGTCCTTTCTAAGTATTGCCATTTAAGCATCATGGTTTAATGCTTTCTAAGTTTTTTACTACTGTTCATACCTGAAAAACTGCTTCAGTTTCACTGATTCAGGAACTTAAAATAAGTTTTTCTGTACCGAGTGCAGACACTTGTGTGATACTAACCTCTCCTGTGCCTCCTTTTAATTTTTTTGAAAAGCTAAGGGGATATTTCTGATAATCAGACACAGAAATGTAGTGGGTAAACAGCTGGACTTGGAAGTTCACATTCCAGTTAGATATGTTCAGAACTACTGTCAGCATCTTAATTTGCAGAAAAAATACACTAAGCCACCTTCAAATGTTATCTTCTCCATGATTGTATAGCTACGTCTCCATATAAAATTATTTTTTTTATAATTGATTATTAGTTTCATTTCCCTCTTTGGTTTTAAAGCTGTTTAGCCTTGAGTAGTGCTTATTACTGTCGTACAACAGGATTACCTTGGAGACGAATTCAATTCAGATGTTTCAAATGAAATCAGATTGACAAACTTGTACAGTGTGACTGGATGATAATCCTAACAATAAAATAAAATTATATTGTTTGCAGAGTTGCCACCTGTCCATTTTTTTCAGACTATCCAAAAATATAGAACCCCCACTCCGTTCTCCAGTATTGGGTGCAAATACCCTGGTTCTGTAGGGGCTTTAGCTCCATTTAGGTGCTTCCATATTTTCCAAGGTTCAGCGGTGTTCATTTACGAGGTCAGTGTGGTAAGCGCACTGACAAGGAGCGTCAGAAATAAGCAAGCACTGCTATCTGGTTTGTTTGTCCTCTTCAACCTCTCATTGTCATTTGTTTATTGGAAGACTTCTCTGTTTAAGAAAGTCAACCAATCGGAAAGATGCAGTTCCGAAAAGTTTGCAAAAAAGCTCAGGAGCTCAAAGCTCCTGGTTTGTATCTTTGTTATATTTTTTCTGAAAGTCAAACTCTTTTGATCTTTGGTGTCAACATTCTTGTTCAAGAAGCAGTGACAAAGCCTAAAATTAAGGAGACTTTTTAAATACTACTCTAATTCACATATAAAGGGAATAGAACATTGTTTTTCATAAGAAGTAGTAGCAACGAAGAATGTCTGGTACTACATATTGCTTTTACTTCCCAGTGATTTACTTGAAACTTAAACATTTAGTCAAAGGAAGGGTAAAAATATGAAGCAAAGTCAGGGACGCTATACAAAATCTGGGAAAGTTCAGACACTTGGATAATAGTATTGCCTTCTAAATATTGTATCCTTTCATACCGAATTCAGGGTTGCAGTCACAGGGGCATCTAGTCTGTCTCACTACTCAGTGTGCAGAAGGCAAGAATGATGTTTTTGGTAACTTTTGGGAGACAATACCATAACTCTCAGCATGCTTACCATTTCTGGACAATGCCAAAAGTAATGGGTGAATAAAAGGCCCAACATCAGTGACAGATTTGAAATCTTACAGGGCGACAAGTTTTGAATCAGCATGCATTTCTCTGAACCATAGGAGTATGAAGCTCTTAATGTCTGGTACTATTGACTGACTACAACCTTAAGTAATTTACCTGATAATCAAAAATTTTATGAAAGACACGCCTTAATGATATTTTCTAATCACAGTTTCTGCTGTTAGATTATTTTAGTTTGGCAGTTATTGCTGTATTCTGGCCTCTGTGTCTCTGAGTATGGTTTTTGCTTTCAAAAGTAATGGCCATTCTGAGAGGCATTTTATAGTCTGTAAAAATATATGGCAAAATCAGGGAAATTCTCCAAAATCAGGGACAGTTGAGCGGTATAGATGTTATTGTGCCATAGCAGTTGTCATATCTCTCAACTTGTTTGCTCAAGAACTCCAGACAAAGCCAGAAATAATGTGGGGACAAAGGACCAAAATAAGTGACATGTCTGAAATATTATGCCGATTCAGTTAAAAAACAAATTGTGCTATTAATATTTTATCAGAATGCATTTTCTAAACAAGAAGAAGTATGATACTGTAACGTCTGTCAGTACTGACTGACTGTAACCCTCAGTGATTTACCAGAAAATCAAAATGTTTACAATAGACAGGGACAAGTATAAGGACAAATTGTGGACATTCTGCAACATTCCAGACATTTAAGGGATACTTTGGCTGCTCATGTAACTGTGATCTCTTCATAACTGACTGGAGTGGCTGCAGAGTCACTGCCCCTCTCTGTATGCCTGGTGGATGCTGAGAGGAGCAACAGCTGTGAGATGCAGCACTAGACAATTCATTTTTGAGAAGGCCCTCTACTGCTACTCACAGGATAAGTGGAAGTTATGGAATGTTTATTTTTATGTAACTGGTTAGTGCAAAGAGTCTTAACAAGGGTATGACTTTAACCCTGATGTTGGTTGATTACTATGAAGCAATAACTGACATGGTTGATTGTTAACTGTGAAGCAGTCAGGGATCGTGCATGACAGGTGCAGTGTCTAGCAATGCACTTGTATGCTGAAGTAAGTGTAAAAATAATCTTTACTGTGGACTGTGCTAGTATGTCTGTGTGTGTGTGGGGGGGGGGTCAGAGTGCTGAAGTGCATATACAAGCAAGAAATTGGTCATGATTTTATTCACCTTCCATCGCAGTTAATTATGCTGTTCTACATATGTGCATTTCTCAGCAGCAAGTTGAAATATTTATTTATTTTACATTTGTTAACCGGGGGTGTCTGACAGAGCCGAAAAGGCTCTTTTCAGCAGAGGCCCGGGGAGAAAAGCTCCACAAAGAAAAATTACAGACACATTTAGTTATTTAGACATGATCAGTATACACACAAATTACACAAGACGTGTTTTTACAGTGGTATGCGGCTCATAAACAGTTACAGTGGAGAGAACAAACAAAAAAATATTAATTTTAAAAATAAAGGTAATAGATTTGTGGTGTACAGCTGAAATTTGGAACATAGGTAGAATACATACATAGTACACAGGTACAGTACATACATTGCAGATTAGCCAGTGTTTGTGAGTAAGACTGAAAACTATTATTAAGTGCTCTAGATTTAGTATGTATATGTTATCTGCTTTCACTAGCCTGGGGAGCAATCATGACACTGCCAACTTTGCTTGAGATGTTGTCTGATGAGCTCTTTAAAGGAGGCTTTGGATGATGTGTTTTGAATGCTAGTAGGGACAGAGTTCCATTTTTTAGTCACTGAACTACTATATAGTGCATCTCCAAAGCTATTGTAGCTGTTGGTGACTTCTAGTAGTAGTTTGCTTGATGATCTAAGAGGCCTTTTGGCTGAGTGATGTTGTACTACATTTTTGAGGGCAGGACACTTATTGGGGAGGTAATAGATAGAAAGACAGAGGCAGAGCTGATTGTAGGTTAGGAGGTTGGGCAGTTCAAGCCAGTGGAGCTGTCTCAAGGCAATACAGTGATGAGTTCTATATGAGCAATTTGCAGCAAAGCGAGCAATTCTGTTATAGCAGGCTTCCATTTTGCTTAGTTCAGTTTTGTTGAGATTAGTCAGAATGGGAAATGCATAGAGAAGGGTGGATAGAAGTTGGGAGCGAGCAGTGGCTGATCTTGTGTTGTTGGTAAGAAATGGTTTGATACGGTAGAGTGACCCCGGTTTGGCATGTACTTTTTTAATAGTTAAGTTGAGATGACTATCAAATTTTAGGTGGGAGTCTATGGTTATTCCCAATAGCTTAGCCGGTGCCACTGGAGCAATTGGAGTAGTATTTGTGGAGTAGATAGTGAATTGACTGTTAGTGTTTTTGTTAGAACTACTTATAATCATAAGCTGAGTTTTCTTTGGATTGAGGATAAGTTGGGCTTTGGTAAGGTAGTTTTCAACATCAGAGAATGCTAGTTGAGTTTGCAGGAGAGTGGGAATATTTTGTGCAGCACAGATTGATAGTGTCATCTGCATACTGAATTATAGATGCATGCTGTGTGGAGTTATAGAGGTCATTTGTGAAGACTGTGAATAGTAGTGGTCCTAAGATAGAATCCTGTGGGACTCCTATAGTTATGGACAGCTGAGGGGAGAGAGAAGTTTCCCATTTCACAGCTTGGTACCTGTCAGTTAAGTAGCTTTGGAACCAGGTAAGAGTGGAATTTGATAGATGATATTGGTTTAGTTTGTTTAGCAAGATTTAGTGTGAGAATGTGTCAAATGCTTTGGACATATCCAAAAAAGAGTTGACATTTGTAGGCCTTCATTTTTGAGATGGTTTACTGTGTCTGTGAATTATAGGAGGGTTGTAGTGGTACTATGGGCAGGTCTGAAACCATGCTGAGTAGGTGACAGGATGTTGCTGTCTAGGAGAAGTTTAGCATCTGGGTATGGATGCATTTTTCTAGGATTTTGGCCAGAGGGGAGAGTAAAGCAATGGGTCTGTAGTTATTAAGTTCAGTGGAGGTCCCGCCTTTATGTATGGGTGTAACATAAGATATTTTCCAGAGTTTGGGCACATAGTTTTCAACAGTTGATCTGTTTATGAGAGTGGAGACTGGGATAGCAATAGGATGTGCTGTGAGTTTCAAGAAATAGCTGGGGAGTAGGTCGGCTGCTGTTGATGAGGTTTTTAGTTTGGAGAGCATGGTTTTGATTGAAGTGGTGGAAACTGTTTTGAGGGTAAAGCTTATATTAGTGTTATTTGTGTTGGGGGGGATAGTGAGGAAGGAACTGTCCTGTGATACTAAGGATAGAATTGAGTTCACAAAGTGGGAGTTGAATTGTGCTTCGATTGGAACTTTAGTGTCAGGGGTGGTTGGTTTGGGGGTAGCCTTTTGGGTGGATTTTATTAGTACAGCATTCTCCAGGACAGACTTCCATGCCAAAGAAATAGATGCTCAAAATGGCCGAAGATCTAATTACTTTGATCAGGACCCCCCCCGATAAGAGGCCTAGGCAAGACACTGAATATGATTCCTCTGATCAGGTTTCCATTTCCTCTGTCTCCTCTTCAGAATAGGGATACTCTATTCCTCCCTATGAGGATTCTGATGCTGAAGAATCTATTCCTTCAGCTTCTCCTCCTGAGGATTACTCATTTGGGGAAACCCTGCATACCACGAGGAAGCATTTCCACTGGGAGAGCCAAGATTATTCAGATTCTAAGAAAAGGCTTAGAGACTTTCTTTTACTACCTCAGCACAGACCTCTTGCTATTCCTCCTGTTCTAGACATTGTAGATGATGTATTTTCAGAGTCTGGCCTGTCTCCCGACTCTTTACCTCCTGCACCTGTTAAGCCAGACAGATACTACAGGGTTCCAGATTCTCATAAATTTATATATAAAAACCCTGCTGCTGACCCAGAAACTATTTCTCAGGGACCCAAAGGGGTCAAGGCTGCTACTGAAAAAAAACCCTGTCCACTCCGATAGAGATTCTAGGGCACTGGACAGTTCTGCTACCTTGGCTGTAAGGGCTTTAAATTGTCAGTTTCATATGCTTAAATATCAGCAATACTTAATGTCTCTGTTAAAACAGAAAATGTTGACAAATTCTAAATGTTCTGAGAACAAGGAATTGCAGGATTTATTGCATGCAGCTGAACAAGTGGGAAAACATACTTTGCAATGTGGTTATGATTCACTGGAGGCCTTTTGCAGGGCCGCTGTAACAGGTTCTGTCATTAGAAGGCATCCTTGGTTAAAGGAACAGACTCTGCCTGATCATGTTAAAGCAAAATTATTGGATGCTCCATTACAGCATGAAACTTTGTTTGGTGTTAAGGCAGAAGAGGTGTTGAAGAAAATGGAGGATAAAGCAAAATCTATGCAGACAGTGAAGGATTTCTTACAGGTACAGCCACCCAGATTTAGCAGGAACTGGCCTTCTAAGAATTGGTCCTTTCCCCTGTCAGACAGGCCACAAAGAGGCAGATACAGTCACCCTAGAGGCAGACAACAGCCCCAGGGCTCATACAGGCCCAAACAGTGGGGTGCTTCTACCTCCAAAAGCGGAGAAGACAAATCACAGCCATATAGGAAACAGTCCCAATGACTTCCCTCTGCCAATGCCAAGCATTTATCTTTTGGCAGCACCCTTGGGGGAAAGCTAGCACTTTTTTCACAAAATTGGCACATGATCACCCAGGACAAATGGGTCTTAAATATAGTCTCTCAGGGCTACAGGTTCCACTTTCACACCTTTCCAAAGGCAAAAGGCATGCTAGACCTGCCCCACAATCAATGGGCAGAGGCACAAAACCAAGTTTCATCTCTCATGGACATGAGGGCCATTCAGCCAGTGCCACAACAAGAGCAGGGACAAGGATTCTACTCAAGACTTTTCTTAGTACCAAGAAAGGACAAAGCATGGATACCAATTCTGGACCTGTCTATTCTAAATACTTTTCTGGACATTCCGAAATTCAAAATGTTGACTCTGCACCAGCTTCTGCCCATGCTGGGCAAGAAGGCTTGGCTTGTAACTTTGGACCTCAAAGAGGCATACATGCATGTCCCAATCAGACAATCTTGCAGAAGATACCTCAGATTCATAGCTGGCTCAATGCACTACCAATTCTCTGCATTGCCCTTTGGCTTATCTCCTGCGCCCAGGGTATTCACAAAATACCTGGCACCAGTAATTGCATTTTGCAGGCAAAGAGGAATTCAAATATATCCCTACTTGGGCGGCTGCCTTATTCAAGCAGAGACCAAAGACATTCTACTAAAGCATCTGGTGTTTGTAAAAAGATTACTAATTTGCCTAGGGTACACAGTAAACGAAAATAAATCAAAACTAGTACCCTCTCAAGAGATAATATTCCTGGGTGCAAGCTTAAATACAACTGCCCAGATGGCTTATCTCATGCCAGACAAACAAAGGCAACTGACTTCTTACTTTGAAAGCATGACAACAAAGACCCAGTTATCTGCAAGAACAATTCTGCAGGCTCTGGGCTACATGGCCTCCTGCATTCTTCTAATTCCATATGCAAGACTGCATATGAGGAAACTACAATGGTACCTAAAAAGTGTTTGGACTCAACATTGCCACAGCCTGGAATCATTAATTTCACTCATTCCCTGCCTGCAACAGGAGTTTTGATGGTGGGCTTAGGCCTGTCACCACAACAAGGGACAGCCATTCACTTTACCCACAGCCAGGCAAACACTAACAACAGATGCATCAGATTATGCCTGGGGGGCCCACAT
Organism: Protopterus annectens; assembly: GCF_019279795.1. Lineage (NCBI taxonomy): Eukaryota > Metazoa > Chordata > Ceratodontiformes > Protopteridae > Protopterus > Protopterus annectens. The sequence continues at coordinate 846,307,435 of NC_056745.1, forward strand.
GGCAGGAAAATGTATTCAGGGCACATGGTCCCCAAGCCAAAGGCACCTACACATCAATCAAAAAGAGATGCTAGCTGTACAAAATGCCCTGACAGCCTTCAAGGACTTACTTCATCCAGGACAGCTGCTAATAAAGACGGACAACACCACAGTCATGTGGTACATAAACAAGCAGGGGGAAACCCCCTCTGCACACAAGCCATGATTTTGGGGAACACAGCATTGACCTACCAAGTACAACTACAAGCACAATTCAGCCAGGAAAAACAAATACTCTGGCAGACGAACTAAGCAGAAACCTCATGGACCCTCACGAGTGGAAACTAGATCCACAAATCTTCAGCATGATAACAAGGAAATAGGGATGCCCAGACATAGATCTTTTTGCCTCCCCTCACAACTGCCAACTCCAGAGATTCTGCACAAGGACTTATCACAAACAAGCATGAAAAGTGGATGCTTTGTCATTCAGCTGGAACAATCTTACAGTATATGCCTTTCCTCCACTGCCTCTCCTCCCCAAGGTACTCCTAAAGGTCAGACAAGAAAAGCCACAAATGATACTGATTGCCCCGGATTGGCCACGCCAACACTGGTACCCAATCCTAAGGAGCTTTTCCCAAGGCCCAGCCTGGACATTGCCTCAAATTCCTCATTTACTGACCCAACAAAACAATCTGATCCTCCACAGCCAACTCAGAACTCTAAATCGAGCTGCATGGCGGATACTGTAACCATTCAGTATACACCTCTCTCTAAAGCAGTTATGGATGTTATTTTGGAGGCCAGGAGGCCCAGCACCAGAAAATCTTATGCAGAAAAATGGAAGATATTCTGTGCTTGGAACCAGGCACAAGGAATTGACACGCTTGTTCCAAATATTCCTCAAATTTTACAATATCTAACTGAGATGCTGGACAAAGGCTTATCCTTCTCATCAATTAAGATCCATGCCTCTGCCATTTCAGCTCATTACAATACAGACCCACCTATTTTTTCACATCCATTGCTTAGGCAGTTCCTCAGAGGGGCCAAAAACATAAGACCTCCAAGGAGAGCACCAATACCTGCATGGGACCTCAATTTTGTCTTGGAAAAACTCACACTGCCTCCTTTTGAGCAAGCCAATACAGCTGAGATAAAATTCTTATCATGGAAAACAGCTCTGCTCCTAGCAATAACTTCAGCAAGAAGAGTCTCAGAGTTACAGGCACTAATGGCTGTGGAACCTTTTATTATCTTCCATCCTGACAGAGTTTCTCCAAGGACAAACCCAACATTTATGCCTAAGTTAGTGTCCACTGTGGCTCTTAACCAAACCATTCATTTGCTTACTTTTTACCCAAACCCACAGAATAAAGGTGAGAGACTTCTGCATTCTTTGGACATACACAGACAGCTACGCTTCTACTTGGACAAAACTAAAGCTTTCAGAAAGACTGAGCAACTTTTAGTGGCATATGCTGCAGGATCACAAGGAAAGGCTATCTCAAACCAGACTATTTCAAAATGGATAGGACACTGCATTTGTTTCTGCTATTCACAACATGGCAAATCAGTGCCTAAGGGCATTAGACCACATTCTACCAGGGCAGCAGCCACCTCAGCAGCCTTCCTTAGAAGAGTACCAACCAAGGATATTTTGGAGAATGCAACTTGGACTTCAGTGCACACTTTTACTAAGCACTACCACTTGCCACTCTAAATCCAGAGCAGGCTTTGCCACTGCAGTTTTGCAGGGCCTTATAGCCACTCCTAATTCTATTTAGACCCTGCCGCCGAACCTCAGCTTTGGGATTCAACCCAAGTTTAATGACTGCAACAGTGAAACACGATGAACATAGTACAATTGTGTACCTACCATAAATGTAGATGTTCGAGTGTATTCACTGTTGCAGTCCAGGTTACCCACCCACCATCCCCCTTTCTTTGCTGGGACTTATCTGTACTTCTCTATCCTATACAACCTATGTGGTGTATTTGCTTGTAGATGAAGGTATTGTTTATTTTAGTGCATGCTTTTTTAAGCAATGTTTTTTTTAGCCTACCCTTTTGGGGGCACCTGACATCTGGGGCAAGAAAAACTGAAGAAAATGGCGTCGGCTGCATCTTTTATACCCCTGGTACTCTGACATCAGGGAAGAGGTGACAGAAACTGATGCCGGACCAGGACTTTGGAATTCAGGATGACTTTGGGTAGCCTGCCAGCAGGATAACCCAAGTGTAATGACTGCAACAGTGAATACACTCAAACATCTACATTTATGGTAGGTACACAACTGTACTTTATTTGCTGCCAAATAATTGTTAGTTATGTCAAAGTAGCAAGTAGTTGCCCTACAACTAAAACTAACACTTTGTATCCCTACGGGAACCGAAGATGTAAAACTAAGTTATGCAGTCACACTAAATTGCCTGACTGAACGGAGCTGCATGCGAATGTACCGTTTCTTTTTCTTCTTTCCAGAATTATGCCTGTTAAGTTATGTGGATGATATTTCTTCAAAGTATCTGCAATCTTGATGTTATATATGATTGTATTACTGCTCTAACCTTCCTAGAACTGTAGAGTGTTGCTATTTCTCTCATATGATCGCTTGTTTTCGACTCTTACTCTTTGTGTCACTCATAAAATGTATGATTTTTCTGGTTAATAATGAGGAATACTGTCATCAATACTGCCAGACATTACAGCTTCATGTTTTTTTTATTTGTCAGAAGACGTGTGTTTCTGCCAAAAGCTGTTATACTGATAACTTTATTTGTGAATTAAAAACTGCCCGCTTTGCTTCATCCAGATGACAAGTGTGGTGCTGCAAAATTAGGAACTACTGCCTGTGGAAGAATTCTGAGGGCAGATTACTTTGAATGGTAAAAAATTTGGAAAGAAAACAAAATGCATGTCCACAAAGCAGGCTTTTTAATGTTGGAGAGATCAATCACTGGTTATGCTGGTCTATGAAGGCAAGCTTTATTTGCATGTGATCTTTAAAGCCTGAAATGCAGTTCTTAAGCACAGAACCATTGTTGATAGACTTATTTTGAAGTTTAAAATAAAATTACAGAGATCTGCTATTGATAAAATATTAACATGTTGGAAGATTTGCACCACCATTTCAGGGATGACTGCTGCGAAATTTGAGGCAATTTCTCTTTTCTATCCTTCATTAAGATGACTGAAGGAAGGGAAAGTATTGGATGAAAAAACTTGGCGCCTAACCACATTTCTTTATTATTACTGCACCATGGCAAACAGGAGCTAACACAAAACAGGATAGCGATCCTGCTTTCTACTTCAATAAGAAAGCCACGCCAATGCATGTTTCATTCAGTTTGGCTATCTGCAGTTGTGCTCAGATTATATTGTAGTAACATTGCCCACTTTTGGGTCTGTGGACTTGCAATAGTATTTCCATAGTAGTCATTTTACAAAAAGGTTTTCTTTTGACTGATTATTGATGTCTCAGTAATTCTGATTTGTCTGTTTGTGCTTCATGCTCTGATAGTGATTTTTCAAAAAAGGTTTTTTCTTCAGACTGAACCCTGACATGTCAACAATTGTGATAGCCAAGACTATGAATATGTGACCCTGACTGAGAGGATAACAAGTCAGCTCAACTTTTATTTTCATAGGCTAATGACCACCAGGACCTTTATAAGCCCCCAACCCAATCATACCTCTCAACCTCTTAGATCAAAAAATCCGGACAAAGCCATAAATAAAGTGGGACAAAGGCCCAGAAATAGGGACAATTTGTAAATATTGCTCTTACAAACTTAGAAAGTTGATAGAGTGTCAGGTTTTGCATTAGTATGAATTTTCTGAAGGATATGAAGTCTCAGACTCAATTGTCTGTCATTATTTTCTAACTTCAGTCTTTAATGATTTGCCACTAATTTGCCAAAAAAAACCCACCATTTTATGAAAAACAGACCAAACATATAAGGCAAAAATCTGGACATTCTGCAAAAATCCGTACATTTCAGAGGTATGAACCCAATTGTGCCCCTATATATCATGGGCATGTATCAGAAGGGGGTATGTTAGGAAGCTTTTAAATGCTATGTGGGGTGATATATTTGTCTGGGCATAGTTATTGTCTACCTCTATCAAAGACAAGGGGGACAAGATCCAGGGCGAATTTTTGATTTCCCATTCTCCATTGGTCATGGTTGCACTTAAATTTGGTTTGGGATGGAAACTGCTTCACATGGATGGGGGGTGGGGGCTGTTACATAGCATAGGGGTACTCGGAGTCATAAATGTGTCTCACCAACATGACCTATTAATGTTGCCAGCAAAATTTAAACCCTTTGATCCAGTGCTTCTGATGTTGTTTGTTTTGTGAGTGTGCAAAAAGGCCATCAGAGCTGGATCTGAGGATGCCTTGTATGCCAGACATAGATTGCCTGTCAGTAACCTGTCATAGACTGAGTACAGAGATATGGCTTTAAGGTGATCCATGTAGGACAATATATTCATACCATGGATTCTACTTTTAAGGAACCTATGTTGTCATTCTAGCTGTTGTATATATCTGGTCAGGTGTATACCAAAGTGGGCATTATATTCAATGATGGGTCTGATAAGGGTAAAAAATATAATTCTTAGGTTCATAGGCATATAACTGGTTATCAGACTGCAGACTATTACAAGTGTAGCCAGTAACCAGAGGTCAGAACAAAACCCTGTACCTTATATCTTTGAGGTAAAGACCTTAACCGTTATGCCAACCCTGTCTTGTAGTAGTGTCATTGGTAAGGTTGATTATGCTGTTCTCCCTAATCACAATTGGCAATGTTTAAGGCTGACATTATATAATCAAAATGGAGAATAGTTCAGGCTGTTAAAAGGGGAGAGTTTAATACAGCAATATGATAACAAGATTATTAAGATGATCTAGGTCACCATATTGGAGGAGTTTAATTTGTTGAATGAAAGAGTAAATTATATAAAATAAAGGATTACTGCAATAGAAAAGGAGAAATGTAGAGTCTATATATGGGAAAGTTGTAGGGATATGGTGCTGAATGCTATTATATTGTCCCGTAAAACAGAAATGTTTTCATCAAGCACTGATTGAGTGCATACGGGGGTGGTTGTAGGAATTTATCTATTCCATATATTTAAAATCTCCCATATTCCTAGCACTGGTGAGAAATGAACAAACTATTGTGATGTTGAAAGATAATTTTGGATAGGCATATCCTTTTTCACACTTTTGTCAAACATCGTACCTTCAACTAGTTTTCTTTTGACTTTGCCTTTTAGCCCTTAAGATTAAGTACCTTTTTAATTAAGCGACTATTTCTCATTACATGAGTGTAAAGGTAATCAGTTTGCAATTTTAACATTATACAAATATTTTTCCACGTATAAAAATAAAGAAATACAGTTTTTGGAATTTGTCTGTATATACACAGTTGTAACATAGTGTCTGTCATGCATGAGGACTAAAGCAACATCATTCCCTGTATTATAAATGTATTATAAATGTATATACTGGAAGAGCATTGCACGACGAGTATTAGCATTTCATCTGAGTATTCAAAACTTATTAAACAACCAAAATGGCAAAAAAACAGCTACAAAGCAACAGCTTCATTAACAGGCTTTTACCATATTAAATATTACCATATTAAATCCAGAATATATGAAGTGTAGAGCTTTGCTCTTGTAAAAGTCTTGTAAAAGTCAAGTGGCGTTGTAATTCCACAGCTTTAAAACATTTGTTCCCCTCAACCACCCTGCCGTGGATTCTTTTTTTCATGCCTGTGAAGAGGAGTTAATGAGAACAAGAATGTCTCAAAAAGGGAAACAGTTTTTCAATCTAACCAAAGAAGAAAATCAGGCAGTTAAAGACCTTAAAGAGAGGAATGATATTGTGGTTAAACCTGCTGACAAAGAAGGAGCCATAGTGGTAATGGATGCAATGATGTATGTACAATGGATGAAAGAATTATTAAGTGATTGAAAGACCTATTCCTTGATTAGTAAGAATGAACTAAATATTATGAAACGGAAGATCCAGCAGGTTCTTTATGACATGCTATTGCAAAGAGAGATTAATGAGTATCTGTATGATCTTTTTGTCACTGAGCACCCCACCATACCAGCTGTCAATGGATTACCAAAAATTCATAAAGATCTTAAACGTCCACCTTTATGACCAATTGTGGCTGGTAGAGGATGGTTGACGGAATCCATTTCTATGTTTATTGAACAAGAACTAAAAAAGATGCTACCTAGGGCCTCCACTGTGATTAAAGATACAGATGAGTTTCTACAACATCTGCATATAGCTCTAGAACATCGTGATGATCTTGAGAGTCTGCTATTGGTAACCCTAGATGTGAATAGTTTATTCACTTCCATACCAAATAATTATGGCATTGAAGCAGTAAGAGAATTTCTAACTGAAGAGAATGTAGAATCACATTTGATATGTGATCTTTTGGAAATCGTGTTGGATTATAAAGCCTTTATCTATGACAACAGCTACTACTGGCAGAGATGGGGGGTTGCCATGGGCACACCTTGTGCCAATAATTATGCAAACTTGATTTTAGCCAACTGGGAGAGAGCTTGCTCCACTTTTCCAGTATGCATCCCAGGCATATTTTCACTAACATTGTTGAAAATCAAATTGCAAGGATTTCAAAGCTCTGTACAGAAGAGGCAACCTTTCTCCAGGAAGAAGAGATGCTTATTCATAATTTCAGCCAACGAGGCTATGGAAAAAGAAGTTTAGAACTAAACAAGACCAGAATTAATAACATACATAAAGGAAAAGGCAAACCTTTTTATTCCTCCAAGGTTAGAGAAGGCGAAAGTACACCATCCCTAGCTATACGTAAAAGAACATCTAACTTAAGGGTCAGTTTGACTTACACTATGGACCATGATAACGTATGCCAGGTGATCAAAAAGTTCTGTCCGATTCTAACTTCGGACAAAAAGTTAAAAGAGATTGTTGGAGATAACCCAAGTTTCCTTTTCAAAAATAAAAAGAATCTTAAAAGGATTTTATGCTCAAATGATGGGAAATGCACCAACTACGCACATAATAATTCATCAGGAACAAAGAAATGTGGCTTTTGCAAGGTCTGCAATGTAATGAATTGTAGCAACACATTTAAGCCACTGGTTATTAAACAGACATTTGTTTTTCATGGATTAGCTAATTGCTTAACCAGCAATATTGTTTACATAGCTGCCTACACTTACTGTACATCATTTTATGTTAGAAAAACTAATATGAAGCTAAAGGAAAGAATTATCAAACATCATTCTGATATACGTAACAGAAAGGAAACAAATTATCTTTTCCTTCGTGAGCATGAAGGACATAGTTTTGTTTTCGTGGTCATTTCCAAGATACATTTTACTTCTAGAGAAGGAGACCTGACCAATCTGACTGAGGGAGAGGAAGCCAAATGGATAATGCGGCTGAGGGCAGACAACCCCCCTGGCCTTAATGGCTGTGTTCCTTTAAAACCCTTTCTTAAAAATAGACGAGCAATAAGTTATGCTTACTCATGACTTGCTTTCATTGCCAGAAACCTTAGGTATACTGACTTAGGCTCTGATGTCACAAAGAAATTGTTGAAATGAAACAAAAAGAAGCGCCCTAAATGATCATTCGTATTTTTATTTATTTTTTTTTTTTTCATTTTTTTCTCTCAAATCTTGGCTTTTATGCAGAGCTTGTTCGTTTAATTAGAACCCACTGAAAAAATTTTTTACTAATATCCCTTCTGAAAATATGTCTGAGTCTGTCTTAAATTTGTCAAACTGTGATGTTGTGTTTTAAACAAAGAGTTTTAAATAGAGTTTTAATTTCATGTTCATCGGAATGCTATGGAGGTGTGTACCAATGGACTAACTTGATTGGTCAACATTTGTTATTCATTGTAGGTTGTTTCATTGGATGATACCAACTTTTAAACACTGAACCGAGCTTACCTATTTGGATCTGAAGAAGACTTGAAAAAGCTGAAAGCGCTTGTCCGTTGTTTACATCAGAAGGGTTCTTCACTTTTATGTTCGTTTTTTTCTGTTTTTATGACATTCACATGCTTTAAAGCTGTAGAATTTCAACGCCACTTGACTTTTACAACAGCAAAGCTCTATACTTCATATATTGTGGATTTAATATGGTAATAGCCTGTTAATGAAGCTGTTTTTTTGCCATTTTGGTTGTTTAGTAAGTTTTGAATACTCAGATGAAATACTAATACTCGTGGTGCAACGCTCTTCCAATATTTACATTGTTTTTGTTCTGCTGAGCATTCTTTAGTGGAATTAATTTCTTTTTCTGGATTTGTATTATAAATGTTGCAGAAAATAATAAGTTTTACTACAATTCTAGTATAAAAACTAACAATGAAATTAGGCAAGAATGCATGAAAGTACAAAAAACTTTATTCTCACCATGCCATGCCTCGTCTGCAAAGACTTCAGGGGGAGTCAAACAAGAGCCACATATAAAATGCACATTTAGATGTCAAATACATTAATTTAGAACACTACTTTCATGGTTAATTTAATTATTTGCTTTAAATATTTAGTTTATTAAACTAGAGTTCTAGTATACCTTTACTGATATAGCAGCCAATAGGAAAAAACTTTATATTTTTGCTAAAAATTGTGGGATTGCACTCCCACTGTTAATTTAACATTGACTTTCCCAGTAATGAAATGTCAGTAAATAAGTAAAAAAATATAACCCAGTTCAGGTCAGAAAAAAATATAACCCAGTTCAGGTCAGAAATAAATAACATGATTTTTTTTTTTCAATATGTGATTGACATGACCATCCATTTGTCACCAAAACTTGCATTAGCCATTTTTCTGAAATAATTTATTTCTGTTAAATGAAAATGAGTGGCTAGCTTTCACAGAACCTGACTTTTTTTACTTTTTGCTTGTGTTTATGTTTGTTTTCTGGTATGAATACCCAGAATACTGCCCAAAAAAGGTGTCAACAGTTTCTTCAGGTATGCATAACTTATATGATTTTATTTGCATAATATTTTAAAAAAACTGCACTGCAGAGAATGTGGATTAATTAAAACAGGCTAAGAGAAAGTGACTTTGTAAGCTACTATTACTTTTGCATACAGTCTTGGCTTTTTCAGTCACTCAACTCAGTAGAATGAATTTCTCAAGTGAGTACTGTAATTAGATTTATGAATTATACAGTAAAATGAGAGATTATTTATTCAGCAGTTCCTATCAGAAAACAATATGACCTACATTCTTCTGCTTGTCTCATTAAATGAAAAGTGCTTTTACTGGGCAGTCACTCGTCTTTACTTCTTGTCATTTGTAAAGCGCGGCATTTGTGTTCAGTAGAAAATGGGATAGTCATTGTCTTAGATGCTGACATTCAAGTCACGGTGCTTATCATTAAGAAGTAAAAAGGTCCGTTGTATTAAAAGGCAGACTGTCACTCTATCAAATGATTATATGCTAATACAAACATAAAGGATAGCGACTTTGCCTGGCTGGAATACTGTTTATGGTGTAAAAGGAACTGACAAACTGTGAGTCTGCTAACAAACCTGTCAAATAAACTTTGCTGGAAATAAACTATGAAATACTTTGGGCTGGCAGTGTAGTCCATACGTTTGAGTAATACGTTATGAATACTGCCAAGGGGTTGTTTTGCATAGCCTTTACCTACATGCCACAGAAGCCTGACTAAGTCATATAGTAAAGCCAGTGCAATAGTAATTTTGGTAGAGCTAAAATAAGAAGCTGTATGAAGAAGACCCTGTATAACATGTTAAATGTTAAACACAAATCATAAAAAAAAAAAAAAAAAAAAAAACAAACAAAAAACATTCTTATATTTTTGCATTTTTTTTACTTTGAAAATTAAAGGTGTAATTTTCACACAGATTGTATTGATTTTATTAAATACTGCCAGTCTAGCTTCTAGTATAATGCAGAACCCAGCATGTTAAATGAAGTCTACTTGTCATCTGTTTTCTCTAAACTCGCACACTGTAGATACGTGACATGCCTAGAAAAGGCCTGTATCATCTTTTAGGGTTGCCACCTTTCATATGCCCAGAGTGGAACATTTTATTTTTTAAAAGAATGATTTTGCAGGACAAACCATACCCACAGCCAATGGAAAGGGTAGAACTTTTTTGTCAAAAATAAAGCCTAATTCTTGTAGCATTTGAGCTATTTATGCTGTTTCATATAACATTTACGTGTTTCAGATACAAAATAATTATTTTATACAACTATTAATGGGAACTTAGGAAATATTTTTCCTAAAATCTCAGGCTATTTGCCATTTTATATTTTTATTTTTTGACAGGACACAACTGCACAAATAGGGGTTGGCCTGCATGAAGAGGGACTGCCTCTTTCAAATCCAGTATTTGCACAGGATTGTAGTATAAAATGTTAATTGTAGTCTCATAGAATTACATTAGTTGATACCATTTTTAATGCAATTGCCACTGTGGTTTGTCAATAGCGATACAAGAAGAAATAATGCATAACTGACCTCGAGGAGACAGCTAAATGTTACACCTGGATTGTTCAAGAAGTCCTAGAATGCACAACTTGAACAGCTAGGACTTTGCAATGTACTTCTGTAGAACTGCAGAGATTATTAAGACTTAAAGATTCATATATTTTGAAATACACTGTTGACATATAAGACTCGTGAAGGTGGATATTTGAATTTTCTGGTTTTAAAGAGAAGAAATCTAACTTTTTTATCCGAAGAGTACACATTTATGTTTGTAAGAAATAAAAAAGAGTTAATTTCTGCCATGTGCATTGGTATTAAAGTAAATGACATTTTATATGGCATGAATTACACTATTCTGTGCAAACAAATCCACTACTGATAACGTTTTAAAAGCACTATAAGAATTTGTGTATGGAGACAAGAAGTATATGATTTGATAGAGGATACACGTATGGAGGAAAAATCCCATAGGCTTTTTCAGTACATGCCATCAAATCTTTTTGTTCTGTATGTGTGCTTGAATGGAAAATCTTTTATACAAAAGAATAAGTATATTATGCAGTTTTAGTTTTGAAAATGTAGGGGAAACCATGCTTCAAACAGCGTTTGAAAAAATATAGTCTAAACAGCTTTGCTCATTTATTTTGTGTATAAGAAAGTCCAATTCTGGCATACTTTATTGCTTCATGTATTAGAAATGCTTTACAAGTAATAGCAATTGCTTAAAATTATATTGGTGTTAGAGTGGCATGCTGACATGAGTGGACAGGGTCATGTAGCAAAGCAGGTGAACAGACAGGACAGTCACACACCTGATATCTCTTCTCAGGGGGAGTTTATTTGCTTGGCCTGCTTTACTTAAGAGCCGTGGAGTAGAGTACATTATAAGATGTCTGTATGCTGCCTCAGCACACTGTCATTGGATGTGTAGGGTCCACAGAATGGTAAGCCATGTAGTAGAACACCAGCATCTTCCAACGGAGGGGTCAGTAGTTGCCTGCCTTCCATTCTCACCTTGGCTTGCTGCACCTTAACTGTTACACAGAATGGTTAACATATCCTAGAAACAGGCACCACATATCATAATGTAAAGCCAAGGCTTTTGCAATCCAGTTAAGAAGCAGAATTAGTTATTTTGGAAAAGTGCGCTGAACATGGAAATCAGTAGACATGAAAAAAAGGTGCGTTTATAGCAAAGCACTTGATGAAAACAAAGCTGATTTTTTCAAGGTCAGATTTTATTTTATTTATGGAGTTATAAACCAATCACTATTATAAATTATAAAGAATAAAACAAGTAAACATTCACAAACAAGTAACAACAATGCTAAAGCACAACTATAGCTGAGGCAATTGGTTCAAAAAGAAAAGGGGGTGCAGATTCAATAAACCCTACATGGGCTGCTAAAGCCATGTCAGCATTGTGGCATGACATGCACATGATAGCGCACCATTTTGTATTCAGTAAGTGGCTCTACAGGCTGTGTACAGCTGTGCAAACACAGTAAGCATTGTGGTGTGCTAATTACAGCATAATTAGCTAAATTGTATCCTAATTAACCAATACAAGATGGAGGAACTACTCAACAAGCTATAAAGCAATCTTGTTGACTCAGTGCTGGTTTTCCCAGCAAATTCCAGAATCCTGTTGGAATACAGCCTTGGAAACAAGGCTATGCGGAAAGAATGTTAGGGGCTGCTGTTGCTCTTATTCATGTGCATGTGTAGCAGTCCCATGTCTATGCTGCTACTGTTGCCAATAGACCACGGCCAAGAAAGAGAAGGGTTTTTAGACCCTGTTTAACTTTTTATCATCTGCATGAGGTGGAAATTATAGAGAACTACAGGGTGGATAGAGACACACTAGACAAACTCTGCAGCCACTGTCATCCTGAAGTGAGAGCAAGGACAAACTAATGGGAACCAATATCAGTGGAGACTAAGGTATGTGTAGCACTTAGAATTTTAGCTACTGGAACCTTCCAGAGACCAACAGGGGACATGCTGGGGTGTCACAGGCATCGACATCCAGGATCCTCCATCAGTTACTAAATGATATGCTGCAATGTGCCAGTGAGTACATATATTTTCCCTGTACAGCTAAGTGCAGAGCCAGAACTATGCAGTTCTACCCTGTAACACATTACCCTGAAGTTATGGGTGCCATAAACTGTGCACATATAGAAATCAATGCACCACTTGAGGAACAAGGAAGGATGTACATAAATAGAAAGGGTTACCACTCTATTAACTGCCAGGTTGTGTGTAATGCTAAGGGAATCATCCTGAATGTCTCAGGCAGTTACCATGACTCACATATATGGCACAACCCTCAACTGTATGAGATGTTTACTAGGGGAGATATCCCACAGAGTAATTTGCTGGGGATGCAAGTTTTGCACTGGAACCGTGGCTGGTGATGCCCATCAGAAATGCACACGCATCAACTGAGGAATGTTATAATGAGGCACACACTGAAGCAAGAAATATCATAGAGCATGTGTTTGGACTGCTGAAGTTGTGGTTCTGGTGCCTAAATATATCTGGGGGTGCCCTGCAGTACACTGTCTGTACATGTGTTGAAATCTTCACTGTCTGTATAACAGTCCACAACATTATCCTAAGAAAACAGCTTCAGCAGGAACTGCAAGGGGTAGGGCCATATATCCTACCACCACTGGCAAGGTCACCGCACCACCACACAGGTGAGGAGTCAGAGGGCAAACCAACAGCCACTGTGGGTGTAGGCAGATGCAGATGTGCACAAAATGGCCTTGCACTGGCCATGAGACAATGGATGGCACCCATGCGCACCACCTAAAACCCTAAAACCTTCATCCTATGCACACACATTTAGTAACATTGATGCCAGGCAACACTCAACACCTTTACCTCCCCATGCAATAACTGTGTACTGCTAGCATCAGACGGAGTCAGCCCTGAACATAACTCTTGCAGATTCTAGATTTCCAAGGTAAGTGTCGCACCTAGAGTAGAAAAATAAATGTGTAAGAATAAAGATGAATGGCATATGCTTGCATACTCTTACTTGGTAATGTAAGTAAGTATATGGTGGGTGTTTTTACAGAAATTATATCAAGATGTGATAACACTGGCTTATGTGAATACATGTGTCCTGTATCAAATAATAGGCTTTATGTCGAAAATGTACAGATTTTCAATGAATGTCCACAATTTGGCCTCATATGTTTGTAATGGAAAATCATTAATGAGTGAAGTTAGAAAATGACGACAAATGTTTCAGTTTCAGACATCATATCACTCAGAACAAACGTAAAAACAGTAATGCAAAACCTATTATTCCATCAACTGTCTAAGTTTGCAAGACTACAATGTTTAAAAACTCTTTCTATTGTTGGGCCTTTGTTACATTTTTATTTATGGCTTGGTCCAGCTCTGCTGGTCTAAGAGTTTCTGTTGAAGTTTCTGTAATTTATGAAACAAAAGCATTCAATCATATTAAACTATTCAGACTAAACCTTTTTTTTTGGAATCGTTCCTGCGGTGAAAAATATTATTCATTGCTGGTTATTTTTAAACTGCATGGGAAGTGAAAGTTATTGGTCTAAGAGTTTGGCAGGCATGAATACATTATGCAAACCTGTAAGAAAGCAGTACAATTTGAAAAACACCATCACAAAAGCAGATATATTAAGCACTAAGTCAGCTATGCACCATGAACATCAGATAAAAGACTTGTGTATCCCTGAATCCAAAAGATAGAAAACAAGGATATGACACAGTTATCATCATTTGCACATGGTGTTATAAGGGTGTGGTGGTGGCAAAAGGCCTAGGCTGACACAAAATGTAGTGAGTGTAAGTAGAGAAACAGGCAGACATTTTGATAAAGTATCAAATGGCCATTGAGACAGAATGAGTTTTGTCCTATGTAACTCTAATATATGTGTGTCTGTGTGGGCACTCCAGCTGAAATTGGTGTGTGAGTATCTGCAAAAATGCAGCAAAGCACTGTGCTAACTCTACATGCTGGTATGTCAGACAGGTGTGAGCTGTGCATGGTAGAGGTGGCAGTTATTCGTCATTGTCCCTAACCCTGAGAACTGGCTTGCCAGGAGTTGCCCTGGCCCATCCAGCCCACAGTCAGGTGCACTGTTGCTACCTGTATATGTCTGATGCTCGCTGGATGAGCTGTCCTCATGAGTACACCCAGGACCATGAAACCATGGCCTACCACATCTGGGTATGGACATCTCAACCACTGATGGAGCAGTGGAAATAGTGCCACTACAGGAGCATGATCAGGCATGGCCACATTGGCTAACATCAGATGATGTGGCTGACCTATGCCCACATGGAAGCCATCCCTCTCCCAGCAGACGTTCCATCACAGACATTGCCCTTTCCAATGTGTCATTCGTCTGATCTAGTGAATTGACAACATGGTGGAGGCAGTCAGACATGGCAGCCTGTGCCACATCTACAATCCTAAGCATTTGCTTGCAGGTCTTATTGTAATGTGCCTGCACCTCCATGATGGCCCTAAACATATGTCGAGTAGCATGGAAAGACACACCTGGATCAGGTGGATGATGAATAGCAGGCCTCCTCCAAGCAACCCAGAGCAACTCTCCTGTGTGGCACCTCACCCACACTTTGGCTTCAGCCAGAGGAAGCAGGAACTGAAGCCGCAGTAACCACACTACCCTGATCAAGCATCTCACCCTCCACCTGTCCAGTATCTGAGGGCTTACTGAAATGGCTTTGCATAGATCTAATGGCTGTGTCTGATAGAATAGAGGGGATGGCTGAATGTCAAACTCTATATCAGATTCGACCTCTGCACCCCCCTCCCCGACTGTGATTGTGTTTGGCCACCATCATCAGCAGAGTTTGACAAATATTCTGATGTCAGGTGGTAAGAGTCGTACACTTCTACCATCAGGATCACCTATGATAATAAGCAACAAACACAGGAAAGAAATTAATAGCTACATTACTGCAGTTCAGCATATGTTAACAAACTACCACTGGTGCCAATACCACAGACGGTACAGCAGTGCACACACAGTCCTGACATCCACCTCACATATACTGATAAATAAATATTTCTGTGAAATGCTCATTAGTACTGAAATAAAAATGTATGGCTTACCATGAGCAGATGACTCCACATTTGCTGAGGAAAATGGTTCTGGAATAAGTTAAGCAAAATGTAAAGACACCATCATCACAATAATAACACGGGGGGGGGGGTGATCTTTATATATCCATTAACAATACATTTAACTGAAATCCCAAACCCATATGTAATAACCAAGAATGTGTTGTTAACTGCATCATTCTATAACTAGTCCCCCCAAAAAAAATATTAAATTAACTTAATTATGGCTTTCAATATTTTACTATACAAGAAATATTTAAAAATTGATATAGGTAACCCTACCTAGAAGTTCTTCCTGGGACATACTTCTCCTGCCTGAAACAGCAGCACCAACATCAGTCACATGCTGTTATACTCTTTCCACTGAGCTCTCTTGATACCTGACAAGGGACTCTTCGTTTGATGTCAGTGGTGGCTCTGTAGCAGGCTCCCCAGTAGTCAGCTGTCCACGTGCCACTGCAGCTGATCTCCTCTGGGTTGATGAAATCATATCAGTGGCCCTATGACGTACCTGATTACATGTCCTGCTGCATCCCACAGCAGTGTTCACATCGTTTACTATCTGGTTCCAAATTTGCATTCTTCCAGACATATCCCCACATCCTCTTGCAAGCAGAAAGGTACCATGTTGCCGAAATGCTTGGATGATCACATCGTTTTCAAGGTCAACAAAGGGGGGTTTGTGGGGATTGGGATGCTTGGGTGCCATAGTCCTAGGTGACATAAAACACAAAAGAAGATTACTATACATAAATATTACACAAATAAAAGCCCTGCTTAGATATAACACATATTATTAGTTTTGCAATATTACTCTCTGGAAAAAACAAACATATTCAAGTTATTCAAATATAAAGAGGTTATGTTGTTGTAACATATCACACAGTTACAGACAAACCAAGGTTTGATGCAAAACAAAGCAGTAATAATAGCAAAGTAAACTTCTGTAAAAACATTTTGATTGTGCCAGCACAAAAATGGAACTTGGCACCTACACTCACCAAACAACAGGCAAATGACATTTTTTTCTGAAGAAGGCAGATTTCTGCCAAAAGCGCTTATCGTTTGGTGGCTTAACCTAATTTTTATTCAGAATTATTTTTGCTTTATTGATTTATTAAAGTTCTGCTTTTAATCTTTAACCCTTTCACAGTTATTTTACCAGCCGTGGTAACGATTCAGGATACTACTTTAGTTTTGTTTTTTGACCTGATACGTCTTCAGCAGGTGTGGTCACATTTTTTCATTTAATCTGTATAACAGGATCAAGTATATGTACAATATATGCACATTGCAAGGATTACTTTGAGCAATCCTTACTTATAGTTTGTAATTTTTAAGAAGTGTACTTAAATATGAAAGTTGAGCTAAAATACTTTATTATTGTAATAATGTGTTGTATGTCACATGTGGTTATGCTAATCTTATCTATATGTTGTCAAAATCTTTCCAGTTCATCCATCTTTGACAAATTACAAAATTATTTACAGAGGGAGGTAGATCAACCCCCATGACACAGCCTACCCCCACTCCACCAGCTCCAGCACTGATGCCCAGCACATTTGGAACCCAACCTGGCAGCACTGTCTCTGCTTCCTCTGCAAAACCTGGCCTTCCACATCAGGTAGCACTACCCTGGCAGCTGCTGCTTTGGTACCATCTAGGAGTAGTGGCAGAGGTATGGATTTTATCACCCACTAGGAGATGCCAAAGTTGGTGCATAGGGTTGTGCAAAGCACTGCTGGTGCATGCCTACACTGGATAGAGAGGCTGCTCTCACTTATTGTCTATAGGAGAAGATGTCAGCCACTCCAATAGTGAGTGGAGTAAGGGGACAGGGATGATAGTCCTGAATATCAGGACTACATCATCACTGTCCCCATGTTTGATGGGCATGAGCATCTGTTGTCCCCTCCCTAACCCCAATCATGGTTTCCCCCAACCTGTCAGGTCCTTCAGCATCTCCATATTTTATCTTGTTTGTTCTGTTTGCATGTGCTTCCACACCTACCTTACTTACCTGACCCAAAAATATCTACATCTGTTACCCAACATTCCTCTCTTAATGAAGTAAAGAAAAAAATCACCCCATGCATAGTTCTCCACTTCACACACACTTGATTTGGTGCAATTGGCTATACAGCATGATTGCTTTGGTATCACCCCTCTTTGTTGAGGCTGTTGTGTCTTTCGGCTTTTCCCAGTTAGGGGTCACCACAGTGGAACTCCGGTCCGCTAATGATTGGCAGTAGATTTTTACGTGCCGAGTTGCCAGCTGTGATGCACAACCTTCAACGTAGGTACACCCACTCAGGCATGTCTACACACAGAAGACGCTCTAGCTGAGAATCAAACAGGACAACATTGTACTGTGAGGTGACAACGCTACCGCAGCACCACCACCGCAGTTACACCCGTCTTTGTTGAGGTGACAGTCTAAATTCAGCTAATATTCTGTACATATTTTCATATTACACTGTTGAAGAAGCTAAGATTCTTTCCTACCTACCTCCTGTACATTCCTACATTGCTTTCCCTTTGTTCTTCCCCCTGCCTACCCCCATTTCACCACTTTCCTATCTATCACACCTTAACACCTTTAATCTGATCAAAAAATAGAATCACACACAACACACATAAGTTAATAAAAAAGCAACAGGGCCCTTCACTTTTTCTTCTCTGTGCTTGCGTAGAGTTTGGCATCATGTTGATGCCTAGCAAGTGGTGTGGTTACCTCCCCACAATTCCGCTTAAACACGCTGCACTAAAGTAACACACAGTGAATGTAGGATAAAGAATTATTTCAGTGCATTATATATACATATTTACATCTATTAGATACACCTGGATTCAAACCCTGTATCATATAGGCACTAAATAAATCTGTTAATGCATTTACATCTGCTGCCACAGAGTCAGCTAAGCAGCAGGTGTGTTTCATATACTGAGTACTCTAAAGTTCCATAAGTGTAGCAATGAGGCCCACATTTGCTCACCCCTTAACTATGCAAAAACAGGAAAGCAGTATAAATGTGTATCTTTCATATGCAAACACTTTGCCATAAATCTCTCAAACCTGCTGCTCGGTGGTGCACTATGGAAAGTGCACAATAGTATGTGTTACTTATAGTTACTGTCTATTTAGTATTCATCCTATGAAAGTACATATAAAAACACAAGGGAAGGAACTGTTTAAGAAAAGAACACATATTTACACTGCAGGAATCTATTACCTCTACCCATGTACTTCAAACTTGGTCTCTTAGTATTTGTTCACAAACATATCAAGTTCTTATATACCATGCACATTTTTATAATGACAGTACACGTTCAGATTTTCCAGTACTTGTATTAATGTGGAGAGCTGTTTGCAAATAGTTTGCATACCTATCTTTTTAAGGTGTCCATGCATATTGGAAATAGAATAGCAAATGCTACACTTTGCATACTCATCATTGTGTTAACATGCAGATCTTTAATATTGTGACAGTTATAAATGGCTTACTATCCATTTCATACAGACCTACCAACATTGTCTCTCAAACATCCAATGATGATGTCATCTGTAATAACTTGATCTACAGCCTTGTAAAAGGCAGAATTGTGCAGTGGCACTTGAGTTAAGTACTGAATTCTCTACTCTATGTAGTTAGGTAGGTGCTCTAATCTCACTGCAGTCAACTAGAGTGTATGTGTCTGTCTGTCAAGTCTGAAGAGTATAATTGTGTATCCTGCAGTTATCACTACAATCCCATGGAGAACCAATATTTTGACAGTTGAACATGCCTATACATCCATTTCATTCAGGTCA
>NC_056745.1:846329390-846331890 GCF_019279795.1 Protopterus annectens
TGCATGCAAATGTGTGTGAGTGTGTGTTTGTGTGTTTCTTCATTTATTGACATTAGAGGGAGAATTTTACACCAGCATGTGGGACAATGCTATTAACATTTTCTCCTCACCAGACACTGCTGATGTCATCACTTATAAAGTTTTGTCCAACACTCTCCAAGTCAGACTTGTACTGTGGTGCTTGCATTAATTACATAGATCTCTAGTCAGTGTACTTATGTAGGTAGTGGTTCTGTTCTCACTGCAGCCAACTGGTGTGTGTGTGTGTGTGCATGTGTGTGTGTGTGTGTGTGTGTGTGTGTGTGTGTGTGTGTGTGTGTGTGTGTGTGTATGTGTTTCTTCACTTGATTGACATTAAGGAAGAGAGGAAGACACTATTGCTACATCCCATGAGGGTATTGTTAATAAACACCTAAATTTTCAGATATTTAATTATACCAACATAGTATTAAGTAAGGCACATTTTAGCCTGTTATCAAAACGAATGAAGTTCATCCCAGTTTCTGGTTTTAGGTTAGTAGATAGTGTCTGTGAACTCAAAAAATACACCAGAAAGCTAAATTTAGCCATTATGTTTAAAGATAAGGTCTGTGAAAAAGACAGGCCGAATAATAGGTTGAAGAAAAAAAGCAGTTTTATGCCTGTTATGAATCAGGAAGTGCTAAGCTATGAGAAATTGGTCACCCATGATTTGTATATTATGAATAAAAAGAAGAAAAAACCTAGGAATAACTTGACAAAAGAGGAATTGAGTGTATTAGACAATTTAACTACTAGTAATAGTGTTAGAGTTATGAAACCCGACAAGGGTGGTGGGGTCGTGGTTTACGACAAAATGACTTACAACACCAAAATACACACAATTTTACATGAATCAGGGAATTATGAGACCATTTCCCAGAATGAGTTAAACATAGCATACAGGAGAATTGACCTATTTATAGAGGAATTTCTTTTGGATGATAGAATTACAGAAGAATTATACAACTATCTTAGGGTGGATTTTCCATTTTTGGCCACGATGGTAGGCATCACTAAAATTCATAAGAATCTAATGGACCCCCCTTTTAGACCAATAATATGGGAAGTAAATCTAAAACATACCCTTTAGGGGTGGCCATAGATTACTTATTAAAACATGTATATGACAATGTTGAACATATGGTAAAAGATTTGTGGCAATTTTTGCGAAATTATCCCACATACTTAATGGATAAAGATTTAATATTTGCCTCCATTGATGACATTGATCTATTTATGTGTATACCCAAGGAGGAGGGTTTGGAGGCCTTCACAGATAGTATGCATAGTTATAGTAAGTTATCCAGTGAAAGAATACAATTGGTCAGTGACTTTATGCCTATAGTTTTGGACAACAATTTTGTATACTATGAGGGAGAGATTTTCAGACAGACAAAGGGAGTAGCAATGGGGGCCACATGTGCCCCCATATATGCTAACCTTGTCATGTTAAATTGGGAAGAGAAGTATATTTTCAAGAGTCATTTTTATAGTAAGATCAAATACTACTCACGCTTCCTTGACGACATTTATGTAATATGGGAAGGAAATCAGGAAACGTTTGGACAGTTTTTTGAATATTTGAATCAGAGTAGTAATTATTTGAAATTCACTTCACATAGTAACAGTATAGGGGTACCCTATTTAGACACATTAGTGTCAAGAACATATAGAGGGTTTCATTCCAGAATACATCGAAAAGAAACATTCACAAATTCGTATGTGGATTATAATAGTTGCCACCCTACAAAGACTAAAAGAAATATTTTTAAAGGACAATGTATCTGGGCTTTGAGAATGACCTCTTCTATTGAAGAACTGAAACAGGAAATAGAATTTATCACATCTATGTTCGTAGACAGAGGTTATAATTTAGAAATGATGATTAAAATTAGTTTTGACCTTATCAATAGATGGGGAAATAGTATTGTCCCTTTATTAGGTTTTAAACATAAGGGGATATTAGAGACATCAGTAGCAGCGTCTGGTAACACAAATAATACGATGTATGACAAAGCTTGTATTATAGAATATGGCCCCTATAGTAACAAAATAAAACATATATTAAATAAATATTGGTACACTCTAATGTCTAAGGAGGAGATGACTGAAATTTTGGGTCCTAAACCCACATTTGTGTATAAAATGGGACAAAATTTAAAAAGTTTACTAGAAAGGGGCAGTAAACAAGTAGCCTTAGAAAAAAAGTCACATACTAGTAGATGCGGGTTTTGTAATCAGTGCAGTTACATTTTAGAAGACAATGAACTAAGATTAGACAATTACAACAATACTATTGTATATTTCAAAAAGGGAAATTGTAACACAAACTTCTTAGTATATATTGCAAAATGCATTATATGTCCGTCATACTATATAGGTAAAACGGAACAAAATTTTAAGAAAAGAATATATGCACATGTTTATTGTATAAGGAAGAGAGATGAAAAAAATGCTTTGGCAAGACACATTATAAACA
>NC_056745.1:846341890-846521890 GCF_019279795.1 Protopterus annectens
TGTCTCTATCTGTCTGCCCGTGCCATGCTTATATCTATTTAGTAAGTCTCTAATAGCTGAAATACCATACTCATTTGGAATCATCGTAAAAATTGACTTTATGTCCATAACCACCATAAAAAATATTATTAGATGTTTTCTTAGTATACCAATTATATAACTGTCTCAGGAAATCTGCTGTATCCTTAATATAACTTTTTACATACCTCAGATATTTACTTAACTGGTCTTGCAAACATACCGAAATAGGTTCAGTAATCCATTTACGGCCCAATACAGTGGACCTCATTGGTGGTTTATGGCTGGATTTATGAACCTTAGGTATCCCATAAAGTATAGGAATTGTATAATTTTGAACTGTTAAATACATAAATAAATCAAGTGAGATATCATTCATGGCTTGCAGATCATATAATAATATATTAATCTTTTTAATAATCTCATGAACATAAGTACTACTTATTTCTATGAAAGCCTGGGTGTCATTAACTATTTCCAACATGCTATTATGGTAGTCCACTTTATTTAATACCACAGTGGCCCCACCTTTATCAGCTTCTTTAATTATTATTTCATTATTTCTCTCTAATTCATACATGCCTGCTTTTCTTCTTCTTAAATTATAATTATGTTTAAATTTTTCATTTTGGTAATATTTTCTAATCTGTACCTCACACGAGTTGTAAAACGCGTGTACAATGAGATGGCTGATCAGGATGAAACTTCTACTGTGCTTATAGCATGTGGGTGCATTATTCTGAGCAGAACCATATAATAATTTCAAATCCAAAGTATGTGCAGACTTTTTAAATCAATAAGGGCATCTGATAGCCCTTCTATGTTAGAAAAAACTAATTTTAAACCTTTCTCTAATAAAGAGATGTGACATGAGTTAATAACAGCATCAGATAGATTTATAACACAAGAATCATTTATACTTATGTCCTTGTTTGTTTCTTGCTCCTTGTTCTCGGTCCACTCCGGTTTCGATTCCTGTTCCTCCTTTGTGACTGTCCTTGTAAGGCCACCCATATTCTGGTATTCACCTCCTCTGGCAGCTTCAATCGGACAACTTGTCTGGTAGTCTGAAAAAATGCTACCATAGCTGCTTCCTCATTTCTTTCATCAGTTGCGGTTTGTGAAACTTGCAACGCCACCATTACTGCATCAGAAGTCTGGGAACAAACATGCGTATTACGTATTCTGGAAGTTATAACTTCTTTTGTTCTGCCTCCTGATGATACACCACTTACAGTGTCACTCGTAGAGGTGCCTTGATTGACAGCCAAGGGAACCAATGGAGCTCTGATATCATCCATAGCCCCAACAGAGTTTATATCCACCAATGTTTTAGAATGTTTAGGTGTATTAATATTATTATTATTCACATATTTATCATCTCTTGGCCAAGAAAATATATGACCATTCTTAAAGTCATTTCATAGGTTCATAGATTTGTACTAGGCAAAGTGCCCTTGTGGTCCATTTTAGGCCTAGCCAATTACCCCATGTGAGAATCAAACCCTGCACCTTGTGTTTGTAAGGTAAACACCTTAACCATTTTGCCAACCTCCCACCAATTTATATCACAATTAAGTTTTTTTCAGTTTCAGCCCTTAAAGGTTTTTAACGTGCATCAGTAAATTGTCCAGCATTTTATTATATTCTGTAACATAATGATTGAAACAAGATTTATTAGAAAGTTCAGCTTCAATTTTTAAACTATCTTCCTGCAACTCAGACTCAGTTGAAGCAAAATGCTCATTCATCAATTCTATGTATTTTAAGCTAGTCTGGATGTTTAATTCCTGCCATTTTTTTTTTAACAGGGAAGAGTAGGTATTGCCATAAGATGGCATCTTAGTCGCCTGAAGCCCTCTAGGTACAACACCCAACTTTATATAGGCAAGAAAACTATACCTTTGCCATTGTTGAGATTTAAATAGTTGTACTTTCCGTTCCAATTGGAAAAGTAGAGAGTGAAAGTTCGATTCTTGTTCATTCAAGGTAGTTTGCATATTTGGCATCTCCTGCAACCCATTCAGTAGTGTATTCTGTCGATTAGATAGAAGTTGAGATAGTGTCATTGACATCAGGAATGGCTGTGTAAAAGCAGTGGTATTATAACATCCCTAGAGCAGGATGCAATGCCCTGACTTATGAGGTGCAAATGTAGAAGGGTTTCCTTATCACTGTGGAAATATGGTGGCTGAAGTTCAGATTGCTATCTACCTGTGTTCCCAGGTCTCACACAACTGTGATTGAGCTGGGGGGCTGTTGTCAATACTGTAATTAGTGGGGAATTCCACTTTTCAAAAGGTAATAATAATGGCAACTCATTGCTTATAGTTGTAAACAGTGTGGCTTGGGCATCAATCATTTGCTTCTGTTAGCCCTACCTGTAATATGTCAATATCATTGGATAACTCACTGATTACACCCAAGTTGCAATCATCAGAAAACTTGGTAAATCAAAGGCCATCTAATTTAGCCTAGACTTCAAGAAATAGATTCTGAATAATAAAGGGCCCAGCACAGATCCTTGTGGTACATCACTGGTGATGGCTGTACTGCTAGGTGTTGAGACACCAACTCTGACAGTATGTATTCTGTCAGTCAGTGAGTCAATTGGCTAACAAACTAGTGATGTAAGGGTTAATTCCCAGCTGGGAGAGTTTATTAATGATACCTGTGTCGGAGAGTATGGTATGCACTGTCTTACCTTCATCCATGGCTTTAATAACTTTCTCAAAGAAGTTTACTAGGTTTAATAAGCATGCTCTACACTTAACACATCCAAATCGGGTTGGGTCTAGAGTTTGAAGTTCAGTTATGTCTTTGTTGATAAGGTCCATGGTGATTCTTTCCATGGTCTTGCAGATGAGACTGATTAGACTTATAAGTTTGTAGTTCCCAGGGTCGGATGATGGACCCTTTGGTGCAAGGGGATTACTGCTGCTGTTGTCCACTCTTCTGGAGCAAAACCAGTTCTTAGGCTATGGTTAAAGATAAAGCTAGTTGAGTCTGTTAGGTCCTGTTTTAGATTGCTTAGTAAGCAACCTGGAATGTGAGGCCATGTTTTTAGCTTTGGAGAGTACAGATACAACCTGATGTCTAATGATACTAGGCAAAGGATTGGTGTCAGGTATGCTTTGAGGTATGGCCAGTGGGGCCAGTGGCTTGAAGTTTATGAAATCTGTCAGCTAGCAGGGTGGCAATATCCTCCAGTTTCACTCCTAGCATTAAGCATCCATTCTTTGTGTTTGCCTCTGGTGGATGTTGTTACATCAGAACTTTTGTTGCATTGACATTGCCTAAAAAGGAAGTATGGGAGAGGCAAGCATCTTTACCAGCATCCAACAGCCTAGAGCATACAGGTGCAGATCTCCAGCAAAGCAACATGGCTTGTTGACCATGTCATCCCAGGCTGAGAGATACTGGATTCCCCTGGATTGACACCAGAAGCTAAGCCAATTGTTGAAGTCCATCATCTGTTGTTTATATTGTATCATCATCCTGGGTGAACATAAAATGCTTTTTAGAGCTAGTGTCATACCTGCCTGGAGCACATAATGTGAGAGTTCAGTCATGTGTCTCTTCGTATTGTCCAGAAAGTTACATCTCAAGTCCTTCAATCCAACATGAACTATGACAGAGTCATAACGGTACTTGTTGCTGAGTGATGTAAGTGACATTATGAAACACCCCTATGTATGTTGTTGGTGTATTAGGACATGTGTTGTTGTAGTGGAGCAGATCAACCATCAGCACAGTTCACATTCCGCCACCACAGTGGCAATTGCTTTATGGTATAGGTATACAAGTGTTTACATCATTAAATATTATGTGACACACATCAGTATAAATTCATATTGATTACATGGTTACACAAGTCTTGTCTCATGCACATGGTTAATCAGTGATATAGGCAACAATCGCATGTTTTGATACAACTGCAATCTTGAGGAATTCATTGTATATGCAGTTGTATTGCTAGAAGCAAAGATTATTGAGGGAGTTAGCCGCTCCATTGTATGACTAGTAGCATTTGTGTTAGTAAATTTTCTGCATGAATCACAAACAACTGATCTGTAATATGTCCTGATATGGCATCAGGCTACTCAATGCCCATGAAGCACATACAGGAATGTGTTGTGCAGTTGATGTAAGTACATGATATTGTTACAGTTGTATGACTGTATGCATGATATCATTGTGTGGAATGTGATGAATGACCACGGTTGTATGTATAGGCCTTTTCACAAGTCATGTATTCCAATACAATTGTACAATTGAAATGTTAAGTGGAATACAGAACTAATCACAGATGTGCATGTGTACCACCAGACATGTCCAGCTGGAGGGAGTAGACAATCATTTGTCTCATGTCACCACCCTGCCGGCACTGTCTATCAGCCATAGTGTACATATAAACCTTACTAGCTTCTATGCTAAGGCGGGCAGCACATCTGTGCACTCTGTACAGATAATAACACAGAACCAATGGGCCATGACAACATCACCGATTGCCTGTAGTATATTTTAGAACATGGGCCTACCAGACACAGTCAGATCAACACAGCCTCCAGGCAGAATATGTTCCTGTAGAAGGGTGTATATCAACATGCATCCATCTGATGCATGCATGTATAGACAAATCCTGACTCTCCTCATCTGTGAGGTAGACCAACATGTCATCACGGACCTTTTCTAAATATACACTGGTAATATTCTGGCTGTGTGTGAAAGACATGTGTGATTTGTTCAGGGTACATCCATATCTGTTACATCTGGTAGATGTCCTCAAGGAGGTCAGCAAGGGCATGCATGATGGCAATACTATTATCATGTTCAACTCAACGAGGTCAAGGCGTTTGACACAGATCCACACTGAGATATTACTGCAACACTGTCACAAGTGGTCATAAACACCTATATCACTGAGTGGGTAGACCACTGGATCACATACATGACATCTAAATATGTTGAAGTGTGTGAAGTGACCTATATCTGGATTGCAGTGATCAGGTCTGTACATCAAGGCTGTGTGCTAGGCCCCTTCCTGTCCATTATTTAGGTCACAGAGGTCAAGAATGACATACACATTTTGTATACAAACAGCTGTGTGGAGGACTACAGATTGTGTAAAATCATTGAATCCAACTGCAGTATTGCACATACAAAAGACTGCTGCCGCAGCTATGAAGACACATGATAGGAAACAAAATTATGGGAGGATTTGTTATATTATAAAAGCAAATGCAGAACCCAATGATAATAAAGGCAGCACGCCCTTATGAGCAGACCAAGTTGTTTGTGACCTGTGTACTGAGGTAGATGGTATATGGAATGTCCAGCAGCATGTGCCCACAGTGGTGACTACTCCCTTGTATGTAACACAGCTCCTGAGTATGTGCAAGCCATTCACATCAAAGGTCATTATACTTCCATAGCTCACAGCCTTCATCACACCAGTAACTGAGTACAATGCACCCTTTTTCAAGTACCTCCCTGCACATCTTCCAAGGATGTATTACTCAAGTGTACCACATTTGCCACAGTGAGGTACCACACATCTTATTGGCCATACCTAAGTATTCTTTTTCTGGCATAAACATTACTGTCTGATGGTGCAGAACTCCCATCAAGGTGTTTTACCAGATACATGTATAATACCTCTTCTGGTGAGGCACACACGCACACATGTCAACTAGCCTGGATTAGTCATAATCGCATATACACATGTAGCAGTGTCCCTCCTAACGCCTCCATCAGATGTTATTGTCTCAGACCGGTGTGCTTGATTACCCTCATAGACTGCTGACAACTCATAATAGTTGTACAAGTGTATACACGAAGAACCATCTGTGATCACTCACAATCACATATGTTATGTCAGAGACATGGGACTACTGTTGGTATTATTCTGATGTTGCCTGTAATTGTGCATGCTTTTGTTTACTGTTGTGAATGAGCCTGTAACTATGTGCCCCACTTGACTGAGACCTCTGCTGACATTGCAGTCATATTCAGGCAATTTATTTTGCACAGGTTCACAGTATGCACTTAACCACTATTGTATATAACATCCTTGATATGTGTCCTCGCCATTGCTAATGTTAGGATGCTTATGTCACAGAGAAATCTCCATTGTTATGTCATCTTGTATGACAGTCACATAATATATATTCACTGTGCTGTCCATACTGTATCATGCTGATGTGTGATTATGGTTTCGGCTACAACTATCTTCACTGACATGCCCTCATCTGCTGTACATTGAAATGTTTCACCTGTCCTCTTTCCCTGTGTTCATTCCTACAATTCATGTGTATGTCCCAGTACAGTACACACAGCCCTGACTGTTTATTTTTAATGGCAGTCTGTGTACCGCAATGTATCATTTGCATAGCTTTTGTTCAGTATACCTGACACAAGTTTCCACAATACTGTGCAGTGCATACATTTTCATATAATATGTTGGAACTATATATATTGCTTTATTCATAACACTGGTAATCTTTCTGGCATATCACGCAAATATGCTGACCTAGTTTACCCATAGGCAAATGGGTTTAAATGTCTGTTGATGTCCATGTTGCTTTACATTTACGATTAAACTAGGTGCGTGGCATGAATGTGTAATTAGTCTTTACAAGGCAGTAGCTTGCAAGTACGGCCGGTGCAACTGCAGAATACAAATCCAAACAACAAGCAGAGCCAACACCAGACCAGACACATTAACAAAATCTTTTATTGTAGAACAGAGATATCAAACCTGTTTTGGCGCAGAGCCTTCATCAGTATCACTCTCACTTGATATGTATGTTGTATGAATATGTAATTATCACTGCTGCTCATCATGCAAACATGTAAACTCCATGTAGACTTCATGCTAAGCTTACACAGCACTTATTGAATCCCCAGCAAGGTAAAAAAAGGTAGGTTTTAAGAGAGATGTTAAAAACACAAAGTGTTGCGGTTGACTTCAGCATCCTTGGCTGGAGAATCCAAAGACATAGAGTCTGATGTGCAAAAGGATTTTCTCTAGAAAAATCAAGCAAAATTCTTGGAACTTCTGGAAATATAGGGACAGAAGACCCCAGAGTGAGAGCAGGCAGGTAACATCTGAGAAGTTCTCTAAAATAAGGAGGACCACAGCTGTGAAGGCCAAGCTATACCAGGATGAGAACTGTGTAAGCAGTGTAAGACAAAATATGCAACAAATGTAAACTTTATAGCATTGACATAAAATTGTGGTATCTAGACACTCCAGTAAGTAGTACTCTGAAATCACTCACTGCATTTCTTGCTTACAAGTGTGTCATAGTTTACTTTAATTGGAGAAGTCATGCTTAATTTCAAATAAAAGTTAAGCTGAACAGAGGCTTCACACTGACCATGTTCTTATAAAAAAGTTATTCAAGTAATGCACACTACATTTAAAACATCCATTAGACTCCGAAAAATCAGAAAAGCTTTGCAATGCATTGTAAGCAGTCCTAAGTTTATTTATTTTATTTTATTTATTTATTTGTTTGACATTTGTTTACGAGAAAGTCCAGCGAGGCCATAAAGAATCCATTTTCAGTGGAGGCCCGGGAAGAAAAGCTCCACAAATAGTTAAACAAAAAGCTAAATTGTAGTAGTATAAACAAAATCATTCACAGTCACAAAATAAATAAATAAATAAAATTTATTTCACCTTATCAGTAGCATAAATATAGCCAGAAAATTACCTATATAGTATAGTTATATTATTTTACATGTAGTGACTGTGCTGTTCATGGCATAAATTATTCGAGTAGTCATAAGGAAAATTTGAAGTAGTAATGAAAGTAGCTTAGCAAATAAAATATGGAAAGGGTGTAGTAATAGGAACATGGAAGAAGAGAAGTAGATTAAGAGAGAATAGTATATTAGATTAGTCAAATAGAGTTAAGAGAATGACAGAGGATGAAAAAGGAAGAGGAAGAGGTTAAAGTAAGGTGACTAAAGCAGACAGAGTTAATAGTTTGAATAGAGGGAAGTATGAAGATTAAAATCCAAGTCTTTAAATATGTGGAATTTTATCCTGTCATCAAAATGTATACTTTGATTATCATGGCCATTATCTTTTGACTGCTTATCAAACTGATGGGAAAGGGGCTGCTTGGCCTGGGAATAAATGGTTCCTTAGTTCTGTTTTTCTCTCTCTCCCCACAAGCACAATGAGTCAGCACAGTAAAGGTAGTTAACAACTGAGACTGATAGCAGAAACCAAAGGCAAACTCTCAGGAACACCATGGCAAATGAAGAATGAGTTATTTACTCAATTTAAAGAGCCTAATACTGAAGAGAAGCTGACACTAATGTTTGGCCACCTTTCTGTATTGTGTATCACATAGAAGCCTCCCATTCTGCTAGACTATATTCCCAGAACATACTTAACATCATGCAAAGTCAGACTGCTGCTGCTGTGGAATAGAATAAGTGAGAACTAAGGAGATAACTGAAGAATCAGATAGGAACAGGAGCTATAGATGAAGGTGCATATGCTGCAGCTAAAAGTGGATGCAGAGTCAGATCCAGTACCAGGCGACCTGGGCAGTTCTCTAGGGCCCACCAGCTTGCAGGGAGCCCACTGAGCTTCCACAAAATGCACATTTCTTCTTTAAGAGTACACACAGAGTATGACCATAGTAGCACACACACGTTTGAACAGATGCTGTTCCATAGCAGAAGATATTTATGGAGAAGAGTAGCATCTGTTTCTGCAGTTATGGAGAGTTGCTCTTCCATTCAAAAGTAGTGGATTTGTATGGAGAATTACAAGCAGCAGCAGCAAACACAGAGCAGGTGTGTGCATGTGTATGTGTGTAATACACCAGTTGGGGGAGCATAAGTTGGTTAACTTATTCAGGCTCAAACCCTGTACCTTGATTACAGGATACTGGAGCTTGAATCCTGTACTTCAACTACCAAACTGTCATCATCAGGTATATTTTCAAAGAATGTTGAGCTTTAGTGCATTTTCAAGGAATGTTGAGATCCAAGGAAAGAAAAGATTAATGTTGCTCTTACTAAGTCTGTTTCCAATGTGTAACTGTTTTGTTTAACAAATGGCCATCATCAGTGTTTGTGATATCTTTGAAAGCAGTGTTAGTAGCACAACAGGTAGCATGTGTGTCTTTAGTGAAGAAGGCTGTGATTTCTACTTACACACCATGTAGATAGATTGCTGATATTGCAGTGCCCTTTGGGGGGGGGGGTGTCTTACTTTGGTTGAGATGCCTAGTAATTGTGAACCTGGTGTTGGCTTAACAGCCATTTCTTACTACAAAGTTGCCACCTTAGCAATTTTTTAAACTGTAACATGGGCAATTTATACTTCATGCACAGCAGATACTGAATTTGTACATGAAACACTGAAATTTAAAGTTGTTTGCTAGCAGCAACCCATTAGTTATACATCTTTTTTATGTGGCATTATTTAGATGACTTTTACTTCTGCAGAGATTGTGTATATTGACTGATATTATTGGATTCTAATGACAGAAGTCTGAGTGGTATTTTGTGGTTGAAATGCTCTGCAGTGGGTAGTTTTGTCATCATTGGTTCATATATTTTGTTTCATTGCTTACTGGAAAAATGTTCAAACCTATAAAATTTAAAACATACTCTAGCAAGCGGTGCTGCATTATACAAGGAATATAATTTAATACAATAAGGATGGTGCATCAAAAAACGAATGCATGTAGGCATGGTCCTAAAAATGTGTGCAAGGGGCTTATGTTTTGAAAAGAGCCCAGAGGTAAACTTAATCCTCTGCTGGGCAGAAACATTTTTTTGAATGTAGTTTCAATGCTGTTTCAATGAATGTGAGTTTCAAGGGCAGAAAAGTTTACTGTTCATGCTAAGTCTGTTTTCACTGTGAGTTTGCATTGTTTTGTTTGGCAAACAGATATCAGTGCTTGTGATATGACCTTTTGAAATAAAAAGTTTTAAATATCTCGGTAACTATTGTAAAAGCAAAGATGAAAGCATTATGCACACTGACAGGTTTGAACAGTGTTTATGATAACTGGGGAGAAATAGCCAATAAATGGGACACAGGAATGACTGGGTGGGTGCTGCCGGGGGGGATCTACTGTGTGGGGGGGATCTATGACCCTTCCAAGGGCCCCATTTCACCATGACCCAGCTGTTAGAGGATGATTTAGAAAATAGAATCTGAGTATGTAATGTACAAATTATTGGAATTCAAGCGAGTTTAAGTAGTAAAGAACTGATAGATTAATGATCCATAAATCAATATAGGCTATTATCATGCAGACTATTACAAGCCAAGCCAATAACCAGAGATCAAAATCAGACTCTGTACCTTGCATCTCTGAGTCTAAGACTTTAAACATTTTGTCAACCCTGTATCTATTATGCCACTCCCCCAGGTGGAAAGTATGGACCGAGAGGGGCTAAGACCACCACAAAAACTTTATTTTTAGAAAAGATTGGATTCACATGGTTGGAAGGAAGAAATTGAGGTGGACAATCCCAAATATGCCAATAGCTCTCTGCTCCTTTAACACAAGTGAATGTGTTGTTTGACACAGCAGGAAACAGAGAGATCTTCTTTGGCAGCAGTGTTACATTAAATTTGTGGAGGACTTTTCTGTAGAACTGTATCAAGATAAAAAAGAAGCAATCTATCTGAAGATAAAGTTATCTGAACTGAACTTCCATGCAATAGTGGATTACCCAGCTGCACTAATTCTAACAGCTTGGGATAAGATAAAGAGATATACAGGCATAGCAATATATGGCAGTTTTATAAATAAGTAAAGGAGCAAAGAGACACAACGTAATGGAAGGGGATGGAGTATTATATAAAGTACAATTAAATGGAGTAGGAGGAACACAAGGTCAGAAGAACAGGAAAGCTTTTTGTATACAAAGTCACTGTTGAAAAAGGCCAGTAAGAGGAAAGCCTTTCAGATAAGTCAGTAAGAAATCACCCAGAGAATCCTCTGATAAGTACAAGTGCAAGTATGCACAGGTTAGACCTTGTAGAGGGAATACCAGCTTGCAGAAGCAAGAGGTAATGAATGTAGAAAACAAGTTAAAATAGGCAGCAACTCAGATATATATATGAATGTGGCAGGCACTATTTTTAGTAATAATAAAATGGACACTAAAGTGAGCAAAGCCAACGTAGAGAAAACACTGAGCTGACACAGCGCTGGACTGGATAAACATCATTGGATGGAAGAAAGGGAATCTTATACAGTTTCTGGCACACCAAGAGTGGCTCCAAAACTTAGCTAGAGTGATGCAACTCCACTTTCCAGTTAAAATGACATACAACAAAAGAGGATGGAGAGGATTTTTGAAAGCAAATGCAGGCACAGTCTGACTTACTGTCAGTGCACACCAATGGGCTACGCTTGGAGTTTAACAATAGTGAATAGCAATGAAAGCATATTGGACAGTATAATGTGGGACGCTGCCTGAACTCCTGGACATTTGATACTTCTTATCCATCAGGACAAAACATACTTTAAAGATGTATGTGACAACATTAGTAATAGTTTGATATTTTAGTTTACTTGACAAATAAACATATTTTTTTCTTTATTGTGGAGAATGGCAGTGTCATCGGAAATATATTTAAAATGGTTACATGTCTTTAGAATATTGAAAGCAAATTAGTGTCGTACTAGAGAAATACTATGGTCAGACATAACAAAGGCTTTGATTTCTTATGTTTCCATATGAGAAGTCTCAAATTAAAGAGGAAGCCTTTGAAAAGCAGTTAACAAGTAATGGAACAGATTACAGCTCTCAACCTCTTAGCTCAAGAAATCTGGACAAAGCCTAAAGTAATGGGGGGAGGGGTGGCAAAGGCACCAAAATAGAGACAGAGTTTAAGTATTTTTCCTATAAACTTAGAAGTTGCTAGAGTAACAGCGTGCATTTTTCTGAAGGATATGAAGTCTGAAACTCAATTGTATGCCATTATTTACTGACCTCAATCCTCAGTGATTTGCCAGAAAACCAGAATTTTTTTGAGGAACCAACAAAAATATGAAGCAAAAATCTGAACACTTGAGAGGTATGAACAGAATAAGCATTACATACTCAAAATGAATAAAGGCATTTAGCTTTCTGTCAGTCATGTGCCTGTAAACCATTACTTGTAGTATTATAGTATTTCCACTGTACACAGATCAGAATTCCCAGAAAATCAATTTTTCTCAGTGATGATATTGCAGTGTTATTGTTTTTTTTTTCTG
This sequence comes from Protopterus annectens, assembly GCF_019279795.1. Lineage (NCBI taxonomy): Eukaryota > Metazoa > Chordata > Ceratodontiformes > Protopteridae > Protopterus > Protopterus annectens. Next base: position 846,354,163 of record NC_056745.1, read on the forward strand.
TGTTGAATGAATTATAGAAAATGACAACTATCCATTTCAATAATGATATTTTAGTACATATAAGAGTACTGATTTCTGTTGTATAAAGTTCTGCTTTAGCTAGTATGTAAAAAACTGCAGGCACATTTTTTCATAATGCATATAAAGAGCGTATATAAAATACCAAATAGCATGTTGAGTTATAAATAAACTGTAACTTGGCCTAGTTGTCTAAGTAACAGTATCCATAGTATGTGGGATTAAAATATGCACAACATTCTGCTGAATATATATTCTTTGCTATCATTCAAGCAACAAGATGCAGGACTATTGTGAAGCATCTACTGGTGGTGGTGGTGGGGGTGGTGGGGGGGTGATACCCCTGCCAAGTGATGAACATGTTTTTTCCCTCTCTGTGCCAGATATGTCTCTGCTGATTGAAATGGTCCTGAATTTGTCATAATTTGTGTGAAATATTTAGAGCTTTTCTAGCAGTGACACAGGTTGAATGACTCAAGGATAATTGTTTATGAGAAATGAAAAACAGGCACTACTATGTAGTATATCTGTTACGTATATGTTATCTAATGTACTGTATGTAGTACATCTGTTACGTATATCTTATATAATGTATTGTATGTAGTACATCTGTTTGATCCAAGGTCATTTTAGTTAAGTATGTACTTTACATCAGCTAGCGTGTTTTGATATATATTACGTAAATAGGCAGTGATGGGTATTTATAATGTTCTGTGACACCTGTTCCACTGAAAGGTGAAGATAGTCTCACAGAAAAAAGGTGTACAGATTAATGGAGTGGCTTAACACTTGAGAACTGTTTCCCTAGAGGGAGACTGACACTGGGTATATTGACTAGTTGATGGGGCAGGGGAGATGAAATGAGTCTACTTTTTCTCTTTTCAGTCCCATTGTAAAACAAAACAGGGTGGAGTAGGACAATACTGGGTATAGGCATACAGAATGGTCAAAGGAATCATACTTTAGTCCAAGGGTTCAGTTCATGAAAATTTATCTGGAAGGTATGTGATGAAGAGGTAGGCTAGTCAATGGAGGTAAAAACAATTGAATGCAATAGACAGGCCGTATGCACTAATTTCATATCCTGGAATGAAGGAGGATGCCTTCATCAGGTAAAACACAAATGGATTTTTCAGACATTAAAACACTCAAATGCCCAACTAGCCTTTATACAGCAGGGTAAATGCAAGCTTAAGGAAGCACATAAGCTGCAGCAACAGGAATTCCCATGTATCATAACAGATAAAGTTGATGGGGGAAAAAGAGGGATAGGGATTTTATTCCATATGCATTTGAAAGTCAAACCTGAATCCTACAGAATAAACACAATGTGGAGGAGGATTATAAGGAGAGTTACAATTCAACACACTAAAATAGTGATCAATAAATTAAACTGGAAAAAGACAAAAGAGGAGAGGAGCATTCAGGTAGTACAGTGCGATGCCAGCATTACATTGACACCTGAACTGCTTAGGTTAAATGGTAGAGAGGAAGTGGGATGCCAGCATTACATTGACACCTGAACTGCTTAGGTTAAATGGTAGAGAGGAGCACAATGTTAGAGCTCTCGACTGGTAGATTGCTGAAATGAATGAATGTAGTCTAACAGACATATGGAGAAGTAAATGGGGTATGAGAATATCATTTACTTTTTTTAGGTCAGAAGCTGCCCAGGGATGTAGGATGGACTACTTTCTTGTAAGTTGGAAGGATCCTATTAGAGTAGCTCAAACATTCATTTTAGATGGCAGTGGTGGTGGACTAAAGACAGGACAGATCAGATTCATGGAGAGGGGCTTGGTGTAGGTGAAGGACAAAGGAATAAGATATGTTTGGTAGCACCAATTGGAGGGATGTTTTATAGTGGGGGGGGGTAAGACCAGCACTATGGGGCTTACTTAATGGCAGTGGAAGCTAGGAATACATGAGAAATGACCAACATATTGAAGAAGAAGGAAGCTAGATTAAAAGAAGTGCAGGAATTAATTTGATGAGAAGGTAACAATGTTTTTATCTTGATTAAAAAGTTATACATCCTGAAGTAGAGAACTATAGCATTTAACAATTTAGCAGGCCAAGGTAGAAAACATAACCAGAAGTGATGTGCTGTTTCCCCATATGAAACATATCACATTGGCAATTGTAGACAGTATAAAGGACAAACACACAGGTGCTAGTTTCAACCAATCAAGTAAGAGAAGCATTTAGATAAAATATAGAAGAACTATATCAAAAAATGTAAGGGGAAACAGGTAGCAGAATGGTTACAGAATACAGTCAGTAGATAGGGAAGGTCAGTGGAAATGAAACAAGGCTATTAAATTACAGGATATCCTGATAACTATACGGATTTTAAACAGGATAAACACTGGGCCCATATGACTTTCTCCCTGAATTTTACGAAAGGGGAAAGAAGACACGGCATACACACACACATACACACACACACACACACACACACACACACACACACACACACACACACACACACACACATGACAGCACCCATTTTACCTTATATTTATTTAGACTATGGCACATTAAAATATTCGACACAAATAGGATATGGGATTTCTCAACAGAGAAATTGTCTGTGACAGATCACTGCTCTTCATCGCTGTTAGCTGAAGCCTCAAAGAGCACTAAAGCTGAAGTTACCTACCTTAGTGTCCTTGTGCCTTACCTGTGTGCTTCACTGAAACAGAAGAACTTGGGATCAGACAGTGAATGGCTGAAGTGAGATAACAATTCATAGTAAGAATCTTAAAATGCAAGTATGAATAAGCAGGTTGTATTTTATGAAAAGGTGAGCATGTTTGTGTGTGTGTGGATGTGTGTAAGTGTCTGTGGGAGGATATTTTAGAAAGCTTTAAATGAAGAGAAAACTTGTTATTAATGCAATATTTTTAGTTGCATTACAGGCTCACATAATTTTTATATTGTATACTGCTGTAATTCAAAGCAGGAGCTTTAAGAGTTATGAACCTTGTAAAATGGCTGACTGTAAATTATATTTTAGATGGCCATACTAGGGAAAAAAATGAAATATTATACAGATAGCACCAAAAATTTAGAAAACCATTCCACCAGCAGTGAGTTCAAGAGCATTGAATGGACTATATTGTTTTCATGCGAACTCCATTATATTTATTTCTACCAGTGAATGTTTGAGAACACAACAAGGCTTTAAAACTTAATTGAAAAATATTCTTATTCCTTAGTACATCATTCTCTAAAGCTAGCTATGAAAATAAAATTGCTTCAGATTCTAAAGACAACCACAAGGTATTCTATAGTTATGTCAAGAGTCTACATGGCAATACTCAGATCTACTCTGAGTTACAGCACAATGGCAATACATATACAGAACCAACTAATATTCCCAACATATTGGCCGACATGTTCAGTGCAAACTTTACCCCCCTTTCACCCCTTAAAGGGCCTATCACAATACCTGAGGAATGCCAAGTCCCTATTATCACAGCTACACGGGTAAAAACCACACTGTCGAAAGCCAATAATACAGCTTCCATGGGACCTGATAATATCCTTGTCTGTGTTCTATATGAATTACAAAGTGAAGTGGCACCACACCTGAGTACCCTGTTCAATCACAGCCTCATTTCAGGCATTGTTCCTACCAAATACCAAACCTCTGCTTGATATAGTGTTAACATTTCCTGCAATGTAATTAAGCGCCTCTTACCCCGACCTGCCTCCACGTGGTCCTCCACTACATACAACTTGCATACTAAGGGTGGACGTAGCATTTTAAGTCTATATTTATGCCAAAGGTATTGAAGCTAATGAACTGCCTTGTGCACTGTTTCATTTCATGCTCTTAGATCATAACAGTTTAGCTTTGTTGTGGCATTACTGCCCCTATGTGCAAAACGCCAGTTCTTTTTGTCCTACAAATATGAGGCAACATTATTTCTAATTTGTATCCCTCTCAGGATCCTTTAATTGTTTTGTTATAGACGCTAGACTGTAGATGTTGAGATCTGCCATTTCTCTGATAACTGTAACTGCTTGATGCTATTGTTGAAAAGATTAACTTAATTACACATTAGGGTTTATGTCACTAGCTACAATGACTTTCTAGTACTTATCTGTAGTACGAATGTATGTTCCCTACTGTGTTTCACTGTCTGTCTGGCTAGACTGTTTTATAAAGTGAGAATTGGGTTAGTCTCTGTACTGATCTTGTTTAATTTTAGGCATATGTTCTGGTTATCTGTTACATGCTTCATTGACTAATGAATTTACTTACTTTTCTCTTTCTCTCTCTTCCTATATAATTATCAGCCTGTACACCTGAGTTCCTGTCCTACCCTAGCTAAAGAGGCCCTGTGGATATCATACTAAGCAACACAATCCTGAATAGGATTTTACGTCCTCCCCAATAAGACTGTCTACCCAGAGTAGACCTTTCTGGAAAGTATGTCCTACTCTTGTATTGTATAATTTTTACTCTCAGGCTATTTTTACTTCCCTCCCAGGTTAACCAGCAGCCTCCCCCCCTCCAGTAATATTTTAATCTCTTTTCTCTTTCCCTCCTTTCCTCAGCTTAATCCTTGAGGAAACTCTCCCACTACCCAGACATTTTCACTTGGTGAACTCTCTGCTTGCTCTGTCCCTCATCATCCCAGACCTGGCCACTAGGTGGCGCCCTTTCTACTAAGAAACACACTATTTTTTCCCATATTTTTCAGAGTATTGTACTATAGAACACACTATTTTTCCCCATCTTTTGACTCTCCCCACCCACCACATATCCCCACTGCACTATTACCCTATAGCTCACCCCCACCCCACACCTTATATAGTGTCTCTCTCTTCTTCCCTGATTGTTTTCTGCCTTGATCCCCTCACTGGCTCTTCCCACTCCATTTGCTACGCTCACTCCGCTCCCCTCCCTACCCCCAATTCCCACCCACCCCCAGGGGCCCTACCCTTATACTTGCTCAGACACACCCCTAACTTACTAACATCCTATCTCATTTCCTGCCCCACTATCACCTATTAACTCTATTCTCCAGTTCTTACCACCACACCCACTCTCCAGAGTCCTATCTAACTGCCACACCCCACTCTCTACCATCCCAAACCACCCACTCCTAAACTTGCTAACCTCATCTCACTAATAACATGCCTTTAAGCCTTAACATGCTTTATTCTCTACCACTTCTTAACATCCTTTTTCTTTACTATACTCTTACTTCCTACGAATATCTAATGCTTAGCCAATCTCCTAATTTAGCCAAACACACAACCTTTACACTTCCTCTAGCTAAACAAACACATATTAATATCCTATCATCCTGTCCCTACCTTCCCCCTCTCTACCACAAATTACACCATAACAGATTCCTAACCACTAGATGGTTTCATCTAATACCCTGCAAAAATACAAAGGTATTTCAAGTCCCACAAACACTTTTACTGATACACGGGGACATCCACCCCAACCCTGGCCCCAATAATCATCTCAGCCATACCCCTACTAACCAAACTGCTAATAGTTTTGGTTCTCCTTTCTCCAATGACCAAACTGCTAATAGTTTTGGTTCACCTTTCTCCACTGACTCCCTCTCAATAGCTCACTTAAATATTTGCAGCATCAACAATAAAATCACACAACTCCATGCTTTAATTGACTTCTATGCCTTTGATATTTTCTGTCTCACTGAAACTTGGCTTAAACCAGGTACCAAAGACAATGAAATCACTCCCCCAGGCTATAGCACCTTAAGGCAAGATCATCTTAACAAAAAGGGCGGAGGAGTGGCCTTATTATACAAATCCCAACTGCACCTATCCTTAATTGACTCCCTGCCCCCCCTCCCCAGCCAATGCTGAAATACTCTGTTCCAAACTCCAAATTAATAAAACCAAAGCCATCTATATAATATGCTCCTACATCCCTCCAGGCAATAACGTCAATACACTAGAAAATATCCTTAGCTGGGTCTCCTGTAGCTTTCCTCAGGAAACCATAATCTTAGGAGACTTTAATATTGATTGGAACTCCTGCATCTCTCCCAAACCTACCATTCACCTTAATCTCTTTACCTTTCAACAAACCATAAACTCCCCTACTAGAATACACAAATCAACCCAGAAACAAGCCATCCTGGATTGGATACTGATCAACAACAATCCCCTCTCTTATAAAACTGGAATACTCCCTGACAATATCAGCGACCATCTCCTTACCTATATCACTAAACAAAAATACAACAATCCCAAGCAGGCTACCTATCGTACTGTACACAACAAAACAAATTTTAACCTATCATCCTTTCGTAATGAACTCGAAGAATATGACTGGTCAACTCTAAAACACCTCCCACTTGATGAAGCAGTTACCCATTTCAACAATACCTTCCTACAAATTCTCCAGCATCATGCCCCATCTCGATTGATTAGACTAGGCTCCAAAGCAGCCCCATGGCTTTCCAAAAAAACCAAACAAACAATGCTAGCTAGAAATAAATTATGGAATAAATGGAGATACACTAAAAACCCAACTGACCATCAAAATTTCAAACACCTCAGAAACACAACAAAAAAACTCACCTATCTGGATAAAAAGAACTATTACCTGCAGTATCAACAAAACCAAAACCAAAACCCCAAACATTTCTGGTCAGGAATCAATAAACTGCTCCACCCAGGGAACACCAAAACACCTACACCAACTAGCCTAGCTCAGACCCAACCTAATATAATAGCCGATACTTTCAACAACTTCTTCTCTCAAACAGTCGCCTCTCTAGCTAACACCATGACCCCCCCCCTCCTCCCCTTCAAATAACCTCCTCTCCTCAAAACAGCACCCCCACTCTAATATTTAATACAGTCTCCACAACCTATATACGTAAGTTACTCTCTAAACTTAAACCTTGCCCCCTTCTGCTGACAATCTACCAGCTGAATATCTTCAACTAGCAGCAACTGAACTAGCTTACCCAGTCTCCATCTTAATTAATAGAACCATAACCGAATCCACTATCCCATCCTGTTGGAAAATCTCCCATATTATTCCCCTCCATAAAGGAGGAAACTCCAACGAACTTTCTAATTTCTGGCCTATAGCCCTTCTATCTCCACTATCTAAAATTATGGAACGCTGCATACACCATCAACTCTTACATCATCTCTTGCAAAATAACTTACTCGCAGACTCTCAGCATGGTTTTAGGCCCCACCACAGTACTTCCACTGCCCTCCTCTCCTTCACAGACGTGATCAACAAAAATCGCAATAAAAACCTTTTCTTCTCTGCACTATTCCTGGACCTCTGTAAAGCCTTCGATATGGTCAACCATCAACTTCTCCTAGATACTTTAAAATCCCTCTCACTTGATTCACTAGCACTGCAGTGGTTTGACTCTTACTTGACAAATAGAAAACAAGCAGTCCTCTGGGACAACCATCTATCCTCTCAGCTCCCAGTTACTATCAGAGTCCCACAAGGATCCATCTTAGGTCCCCTCCTTTTCTCAATATTCATAAATAACCTGCCCACTTCTCTCCCTACATCCACTTGCATAGAGTATGCTGATGATTCAACTCTCATCTGCTCTGCTCCATCTCCAGAAGAACTCCACTCCTCCACCCAAAAGATCTTTACAACAGCAGAAAAATGGTTCCAACAGATCTGTCTCCTCCTTAATCCCAAAAAAAAAAACAAATTACTACTTTTCACCCCAACCCTTAAATCCACCCCAATCTCATTTTCCATTGTGTCCTGTAATGGCACTATCAATAAACCTGACTATTCCACCAAACTACTAGGCGTTACTATTGACAATCAGCTAAGCGTTGACAACCACATTGATCTAACCATCAAGACTGTAAATAAAAAAATAGGTGCCCTCTACAGACTTAAGCCCTTTCTTACTGCTACCACCCGAGTGTCTTTTGCCCAAACTCACCTCATCTCCACACTATTGTATGCCTCTCCATCCTTTATCAACATTTCTAAAGCTAACCTTTATAAACTTAACACAGCCTACCATAGTATTGCCAGGTTTGCCACAGGATCCCCTTTCCGTACTCATCACTGTCTCAATCTAAAAAAACTTCACTGGCTAGAACTTCAGAACCTAATACTCCTGCGTCAATTAGTCATCACTTTTAAAATTCTACATTACCCCTCCAATACACCCATACTTAATAACCTAATCACCCCATACAAAAATCTTACCTCACTTCGCTCAGCCAGCAAGCTTCTAGTAACTACTCTTAAATCCCACAATAAAGCAGGCGACTCCTTATTTGCAAATACTGTTGGATCATATTGGAATAAACTACCCGTAGAACTGACCACCCTAAGCTCATCTAACCTTTTCAAAAAACAAATAAGAAACCATTTCCAAACACACTGGCTATGCCCATGCTCTAATCCTGAATGAGCTCAACATAGAATGCACCTCTTTCCAGTCCCCTCCTCTTCACTCTTAATGATTATTCTTTACTTCTGATTTATCCCTCTTCTGACCTACCTGCATATTTATTCTTCCTTCATTTCTTTTTCACTTCCTATTTCTTCCTTCTTCTTGCTGTATCACTACATCTTGTCATTTTTTCCTTACTTACATACATCCTGATCACTTCAATGCTAATCTCTTTCCTAATACTAGTACCCTGGATTAACTTGTACTATTCTAACTTGTAATTAGTGAATTTGTTACTGACTCTCCATATGTCACAAGTTTTTCTCAGTCCTCTTCATTCCTTGACAGTCTCAGCCTAGCAATTAATTCATTGTAATACTGCCTCTCCACTGTTATCTCTTGTTCAACTCCCTCTAATTTTTTTCTAAACTACATAATAACTGTTCCTAATCTGCTTACTTGTTTTATACATTTGGTTTTATACATTTGCTTTTTGCATTTTGTGTCTGATTGATTGTTTGAATTTATTGATTGTTTGAATTTTTTGATTGTTTTTTCACTGTTAGCTACTAGTATGTTAATGGAGCTTTTCTCCTCGGGCCTCTGCTGAAAATGGACATGCATCCAGCCAGACTAGCCCGGTTAACAAATGTAAAATAAAAATAAAATAAAATAAAATAAAATGGCGCACTGTGACACTCATCCCACTCCACAAAGGGGGAGCGATTACAGACCCTGGGAACTCCCGCCTCATTAGCCTGATGAGTCTGATATGTAAAGCTATGGAGCGCATCATCATGGACCTTATAAATAAGGACAGAGACTCTCCAAACTCTGGACCTCACGCAGTTTGGGTTTGTGAAAGGTAGATCGTGCCTGCTCAACCTGATAGATTTCAAGTCTGTCACCAGAGCTGCGGATGAGGGCAAGGTAGTTCATACAGCCTACCTAGATCTTGCCAAGGCTTTCAATACCATCCCTCATTCAGGAATCATAGATAGACTCACTAAACTATGCATAAACCCCTATGTCATAAGATGGGTTGCCAACTGGCTTACTGATAGAACCCACAATGTGAATGTAGCGGACTCCAAATCTGACTGCCAATCAGTAACAAGTAGTGTCCCACAGGGATCGGTCCTAGATCCTCTCCAGTTAGGCATCTACTTCTCTGAAGTTCAAGTCAACACAAAGGGACTCTGGCTGACCAAGTTCGCAGATGATTGCAAACTGGGAGCCATTATTGATTCTCCAACTGATGTAGACATTCTACAAAAAGGCCTCACTGGCAACAATGACTGGTGCCAGAACAATGCCCTTAAGCTCCATGCCAAAAAGTGCATTGTCATTCCCTTTGGGAAAAATTCGGTGCCCATGAGCTACCATGTAGGTGGTGGTCCACTAAACATTGAAGGTGTGATAAGAGACCTGGTGACACAGGTTGACAGCAACCTCTCCTTTGATAAGCATGTTGCCACTGTAGTCAGAAAGTCCTTCTATGTGGCACATCTCATTACAAAAGATTTCTCATCCAGGAAAAAAGAGGTCATAATCCCTCTCTACTCGTCCCTCATTAGACCTATTATAGAATACAATACCCCATTTGGTATTTACCTCACTAGACACATACAACAACTGGAAAGGCTGCAAAAATACCTCACTAAGAGGATCTTATGCCTTAGACACATGCTCTATATGGACAGACTAAAAAAACTCCAGTTATACTCTGTCTCTTGTTGCCTACTTAAAGATGATCTGTGCTTGACCTACAAAGCCATGTCTGACCCAGATCTGCTGGATATGCTACACCTAAAGAAATCCCAGTCCCTCTGTGCCACACGCTTCAGGGACCTAAACCTCAATACCACAATAAACAGAACATGCTTGAGGGACAAGTTCCTAACCCCGAATCTTCCCATACTCTGGAACAAACTTCCCATTAACATCAAGCAGAGCAATTCACTGGCCGTCTTTAAGAGAAATCTTGATGAGTGGATGGGCAGTAGGAGGTTTACCCCAGGCATCACTTCAGTGGCCTTGCTTGACATGGGAACTGGGAACTAACTTTGGGGGGCATGATGCCAGGGAATCTTCTTGGACTAGGCTTATATAGGCTCCAGGGCCGTTAGCCTAGTATACACCTATGAACCTATGAACCTATTATTATGTTTATAAGGAGGTACTTTGTCACTCCATCAGACTTCAATATATATTCAAAAGGTCAGCATTTAAAACTCATTTACACTTAACTAAATACAGCTAAAAGTAATCATTAATGAATCAGGATTCATTACTCTGAAAGAGGTCTTACTGTAAGCATTTTGTTAAGCCCTAGCTTCTTATAAGAGCTTAATAGTGTTTGCCAACAATGCTCTGTATAATCAAGCTTATTGTTTACATCTCCCATTCTGGGTGATTCAGTTATCTGTTACACTTGCAAGCAAAATAAAACTTCATCTTCTTCATTTTAACCTGTCTAAATAAAGTATTTGTCTCTGCCTTTATCTTGTTTATAGTGATTATGAAGCATACTTGTTTCCTTATTAATTTTCAATAATTTTGCCAACATACTACTAGGGAACCTGAAAGTAAATACTATACAGATAGCACCAAAAATATAGAAAACCATTACACCAGCAGTGAGATCAAGTGGAATGAATGCATTATATTGTTTTCAGGTGAACCCCATTACATTTAGTTCTACCAGTGAATGTCTGAGAATACAACAAAGCTTTAAAACTTAATTAAAAAATATTCTTATTCCTTAATACTTAATTATGTTTATAAGGAAATACTTTTCACTCCATCAGACTTTGATATGCATAAAAAAGGTCAGCTTTTAAAACTAACTGATATTCATAGGAACATCTGTCACATTAGTAATGTTGTGTATATATATATATATATATATATATATACATATATATATATATATATCTATATATATATATCTATATATCTATATATATATATATATATATATATATATATATATATATACATATGTACACACAGGCCTTAATTTTAAAATGCTGACCTGATAATGACTGAATAAGCATATCACTTGTTTTAACAAGTGTACAAGTTATACATTCGTAACATATAAGTGTTACCTATTTAACAACTTTCACTATGTGGGCAGATCAGTAGTAACTGATTTTTCCCTGCCCCCAGTAAAGCTCCTATATCAATTTTTCCAAGACAGAGCGTGCAATCCTGTTTATTAAAGACAATAAGTATGGGTTATTGTACATCCTATTTTGCAACTTACAGGACTGCTGTGAGAGTTTTTCAATTACTTGCAATAATGTTCTTCATTGTTTTAGTGTCCATAATGTGATTCTGGCAGTAAATAAATTGATGTTTCACCTCAATTGCATCCTTCTCTAAGTATGACTGTTTGAAATACATTAGTCCTCTGTTCAAATACTTGCATAATAATTCAGATCCACAATCCTGCAATCACAGTTTGTTTGAAGAAACTTTGCAGTGAAGTTAATTAGAGCTAATCTGTGTTTGTAATTTTATCACTGACATAAAAAAAACAAGGAGTACATTTATATGTTCTATATAATAATAACAATATACAAAAATAACAAAATGACCAATTAGCACTCGAACAAAAGGAAGTTTAATAAAAATCAACATTAAAAAAATCCCATTGTTAAGTTCTTTAGTCAATAAGACATCATCAGGACCATGAACAAAACTGACAAATTGACCTGTAAAAATACATAGAATGACATCCCCCATAACAGGAGCAGTTTGGTGAAATAAACACCAATCAGATAGAAAATGCTAATAAAATATGAACAGAGAACCTTTCATAAGTTCCTGCCAGTCAAAATACTGAATTGCTACTTTCATCCAATGGTAAACCTTTCACAGGGTGAACAGACAAATGGGATCATATAGCATAAACACCAATCAGATGGAAAATGGTAATAAAGTATAACAGAGAACCAGTCGTAAGTTCCTGCCAATCACAATACAGTGTTGCTACTTTCATCCAATGGTAGATGTCTCACAGGATGAACAAACAAATGCAAACAAAACCCAGGAACTTGATGTCAACAACTTAGAAAACATATAGTATACAATTATTTAAAAGTTTGAAGATCTAAGTTTCAACTTACTGGTAATTGAAATGGAATCATTAAGTCCTGGGAAGTGCATAGCATCCTTACAAAATTACCAGAACATTTCATGATGTTGTAACTGATTTTTCCAGTCTCCAAGAAAGCTGCTATGTCAATTTTCTCCAAAAATACAAAACAAACATGGAGAAGTTATGACAGGGAGAAGTGTGTTTAGCCAATGCACTCTTGTCATCATCATCATCATCAAATAATTACATCACAGATGTTTTTAAGGTATCCAAAAGTAATGTCATTCTAATGACTGTTGTTTGCTTCCAAGAATTACTTATCAATTATCTTGACTGCAATGATCTGATAGCCGCAGATAGATAAATAAACACATAAAAATCAGTCAAGCAATCAAACAATAAATAAATTATTTTATCCTGTTTGGCATTTACTTTTGTAAAGTAAAAGCCAAAACCAAAGGGCTCTGGCTGACTACGTTTGCAGATAACTGCAAGCTAGGAGCAGTCATTAAATCCCCAAATGACTTAGCCATCCTGCAGGAAGGTTTGTCTCAAATAAATAACTGCTGCCAAAATCATGGGCAGACACTAAATGCCAAAAAACACATTATTGTATACCTTGGGAAGTCATCTACCCAGATCTACCACATTGACAATATGTCCCTAACAGTTGACCCAGTTGTTTATGATTTGGCAACTTATGTGGATGGTAACCTAACTTTTTAAAAACACATACAACAAATGCAACAACCACAGAGATACCTTACTAAAAGGATGCAAAGCTGAAACAACATGTCTTACATAGACCAACTCAAAGCCCTGTCACTATACTCACTATCCTACAGACTGCTAAAAGGTGACCTGTGTCTGGCATACAAGGCATCTTTCAACCCATTACTGATGGAGTTTGTGCACATCAGCAAGTCAAATGGCAACAGAAATACTTGGTCTAGGGATCTAAACCTGATCTGCAACATCAATATAATGGTTTGGAAGGACAGGTATATCTGACAGAGTATACCACTGCTATAGAATATTCAAGCTCAGCTTAGATCTGTAGATAGAAATCAGAAATCTTACTGCAAGAGTGCCCTCTGTACTACTTATGGACAAATACAGCTCCTAAATGCTTTATCCCATGCATGGGTCCCCTCAGATTATCTATGACATGATCCTACTTATTCTCATTAAGAGTAATATATAACTATCGACCATAGGATGGATATGGTCAATTTGTAACCAGATGGACAGGTTATTTCAAGCACAAAAAGAGAAATTGGTGAGGCTTAAAATGGCCCGCAAGGGCAGCTAGCATAGTAGTTGCTTATGAGCCTATGTTACCTATGAACTTACGAATCTATAAATGCAGAAATGTATTCGTAGAAACAAACTTATTAAAGCCCTTACTGAAAAACTGAGAATATGCAAATTAGATATACAATATTGAATTGTACCATTGATTTTTGTACATGAAAAATGGGATTTTTATGCCATTATCCATTACAGAAAAGACATGAAATCTAATATAGATAATACTTATTTTATTTTTGATAGCATCATTAATATCTATAAAAGGGTGACATGCAATCTCATGAGATTTTTGCTAATAAAATTCAAAATATTCACCTTATTTTCAAAAATGATATGTACATAATGGAACTCAACAAATGAAATTACAAATGCTTGAATTGTGTTGCAAGTAGGAGAAATATATGGATGAATTTTCCTAAGCCCCCATTCAATGTAATATAAATTTTCCATCTATATTTCTGTTAAAAAACTTTGAAAGACCATTGTGGAATGATAGAGACATGCCACAGCAGCCATCTAACTGTAGCAGAGCTATAACAATGTATTCCTATCACATGCTTCTGCATATTTTGTTGGTATATAGGTTCATAGGTTGGTATCAGGCTATCAGCCCTAGGGCCTATACAAGCCTAGCCATAACAATTCCCTGGCTATTTCTTCCCACATTGTTTACTTCCCTGGACCCCTGTCTAGCAGGGTGACTGACGTGATCCCCAGGGTGAATTTCCTTTCTCTCATCCAATCCTCAAGGATAGTTTTGAAGAGGGCCAAAGAGGCACTCTGCTTGACATGTATGGGCAATCTATTCCAGAGTCTGGGGAGTCTCTGGGTCAGGAACCTATCCCTCCAGCATATTTTGTTTATTGTGATGACAAGGTTTAGATCCCTGGAGCGTGTGGCTCTGAGGGATTGGGATTTCTTTAAGTGTAGCAGGTCCAACAGCTCTGGGTTTGACATGGCCTTGTATGTTAAGCAGAGATCGCCTCTGAGTAGACGATCTGTGACAGAGTATAGCTGGAGTTTTTTAAGGCAGTCAGCGTAGGGCATCTGCTTTATAGATTTATAGATTTTTTTATAGATTAGTACTAAGCTAACTGCCCTTGTGGGCCATTGTAAGCCTAGCCAATTATCCCTTGTGAGACTCAAACCCTGCACCTTGTGTTTGTAAGGCAAACACCTTACCCATTAGGCTACCCTCCCAACCCAAAATAGGTTCATAGGTTAGTACTAGGCTAACTGCCTTTGTGAGTCATTTTAAGCCTAGCCAGTTATCCCCTGTGAGATTCAAACCTGTACCTTGTGTTTGTAAGGCAAACACCTTAACCGTTATGCCACCCTCGCAACCACCTATATGGTAATTCATGGCCTGTGATTCTTGTAGTGAGGTATTTCTGTGGCCTTTCCAGTTGTTGCAGATGTCTTGGGAGGTACATACCTAATGGGGCGTTGTATTCTATAATGGGTCAAATGAGGGATGAGTTCAGTGGGACAATGACCTCCTTTTTTCTGGATGAAAAGCCCTTAGTGATGAGGTGTGCCACATAGAAGGATTTCCTTACTGTTGTGGCAATGTGGTTATCGAAGGTGAGACCACTGTCCACCTGTGTCCCTAAGTCTCTTATCACACTTTCAGTGTTTAGAGTACTGCCACCTATATGGTAATTCATGGCTACATGTTTTTTCCCAAAGGGGATAACTATACATTTCTTGGCATTGAGCTTGAGCCCATGGCTCTGACACCAAGCATCTGTCTCTGTAAGGCCCTTTTGTAGAGTATCCATATCATTTGGGGATTCAATAATGGCTCCCAGTTTGCAGTCATCTTTGAACTTTGTTAGCCAGAGTCATTAGTGTTGGCCTGTACTTCAGAGAATTCATCCATATATTTCTCCTACTTGCAACACAGTTCAAGCATATGTTATCTGTGGTGAACATCTGCTGCTCACACATACAGATGAAATAATGATGGTAAACGCACCCACAATGATATGTCTTTGTTTTAAGAATTGGAGATGATTAATTGTGCTGCTGTTATATATATTCTCTAAAGGTCCAGTAAATTCAACAAAATGTATGGTTTTGTGGTATTGTGTTTAGAAATGAACTGATTATATTTTAGTGATGCAAACATTTGTTTATTTTTTGAAAGAAAGCAGTGTGTGTGATCATTTGATTTTAAAATCTACAAGGCATTTCATATATAACATGATAATTTAGAAAATAATTTTTTTATAAATGCTATATCATATTTTTCCAGAATCAATCTGTTACTTTAAAATTGTTTAGGAATGTACTCCAGCACATAATGGGTACTCAATTTAGCAGCTACTAAGATCATGCACATGTAACAAATTTTTAGTTCAAAGCACTTTTTAGATGTTACTGCAATCTTAATGCAAGAGTACTTTGTGAGGGACACCCTGTATGAGATGGATGTGACATGAGAAATAATTCTACGGGCCAGCATGGGAGATCGTACGTGACTGGGCCACACAACAGATGACATAATGTAATTCAGAGTAAATGTGATCTGACATGAAAGTGACAGGTCTGAAATGAAGGGATGCTTCACATTGTTTCCAAAGGGCTGGTATCTTTTCTTCCTTTGTGAGTAGAAGGGTGTCATTGATAACATTTTTCTCAAATATGAAGCACAAAATACCCACTTTGGGGGTGAAAAAAATGACAGGGCACCTCCATGGAAAAATCTACTGCAGTTGTACAGCAGGGAGAAGTTAGACGTTTTTATTTTAGAATATTTAATATAACCATAATATTTCTCAAAATGGCATATGTTACTGTATGATAACCTTGCAACTGACATGCAAAAATCAGGTCTACAGTAAATAAAGTTTTGAATAATTCTTAATGAATTCAGGCATGATTTCTTGTTAGTTTAGGTGTTATGATGGCATTGTTGAACTCACTGCAGTAAATGTAAGGCAGAATAGATGAGCAATTGTAACATTATGCATGAATCAAAATCATCGGCATCTAAATTTGTTTATGTATTTATTTATTTCAGTTTGTCTACCAGAGTAGAACACTGAACAATTCTGACCAATTTCAGTTTCATATAAAAAAGTATTATGATTTTGAAGACTTGTAGGATTAGGACTATATGAACTCAGTCATGGTGCAATTAAACATTATGTCTCTCTCACTCTGTCTCTCTATAAATACATATTATTACAATTCCTGTCAGTAATCATTTTTCAGTGTGAGGTGCAGTGCACTTGAGTGAGAAAATATATAATGAACTAAAAAAAAGAGGCTTGAAGGGGGCTTGGTGTTACACTGAGGATTACCCCCTGCAAAATATGTTGAATTTGTATCACATTTGCATGCATTGGATCTAATCTAAGTACCTGTTTTTTGAGTTACTGTATTCAGGTCTATAAAATATAATCATTCTGGGTCTGTGTCATTTTGTCAAGCAAACTATTTATTGAATACCATTTTGTTGAACTTTATTCAGCGACTCTTAATCCATCACTTGTTTTAGTGAATTTTTCCCCAGGGAAAAAAATTAGTCAACTGACCTAGTGAACATCACAAAACCCACAAAATTTAAATCTCACCCAGGTGGGGGGCTGTACCCGCATACCCCCTTTTGACTAAATATGCCAACTCTGAGTTCATACTACAGTGGGGAAAAGGGCAAATTCCCAGTGATGGCCAACTAGTTTTTCTTCCTGTGAAAAATTTCACTAAAGCGAGCATTTGATGGATTAAGATTCACTGAATAAAGTTCAACGAAAAGGTAATCAATAAATAGTTCATTTGACAAACTGATAGGGACCTGACCATTCTTTGCCTAGCATTTGCAATGTAATGCAGTTGTTTCAAGGATACATTGTGAAAACACAAAAATACTGAGCAATCATTATTGACATGAAATGGGTAAATATTGACATATGTTTATCCAGCAATTTAGGTTCTAAGTTGTAATGACTAACTGTGGCCAGTGAAATCTCCCATAACCTCTATGTACTCATCCTATTTTTTCCTATCTCTTCATGATTAATATATATATATATATATATATATATATATATATATATATATATATGTATATATATATAATATATAAAATATATAATATATATATAGGTCCACTTCTAAATTTCGAGATCCCACAGTCTCAACTTTCAATATCCCGAAGCCATAATGTCGAGATTGTGGAATCTTGAAATTGTAAAATAAATTAAAAAAAAAAAGATGACAACATTTAAAAACATGTTTTTGCAGGGGGTCAAGCCCTCCTGCACCCACCACACATAACACTAGGATTCAGAACCAGAGTAACACAAACTTCCAGTAGACAGATGAAGCCTAACTTTGTATGCATTGTAATAACCCGAGAAACCCCAAAGGAGTTGTTCCTCCTTTTAACAAGGAATCTACCATGATGGTGTTTTTTTTAGCACACAGTCACCCAATGGAGGATAAATCAGTAACCTTGTGTTATGTTAACAAGTGAATAGTAAATTAACACAGCAACTCTTGGCTGTGGTTTGAACCCAAGATCTACCACATTCCATGTAGTGGTCACTACCACTAGACTAACAAGAAGTCAATGGAAGTCTTGGTACCTGGTTTCACCCCAGAAACTGTGCTGTCAGCAGAGATATGAAGTAAGGAGACTTTTCTCTTATAGCTGAGTTAAGGAAAGAAAGTTAGCAAAGTAATGGTAAATAGCTGGAAAGGCATCTGCTGGTTTTAAGGGAGTAGAGCTAAACAGATACAAAGTACAGCAATTAGGCTGGGTTGACAGACTGGAAAAAGAAAGTGACACAGTTAAAGAGTGTGCTCTTGGCTACTACAGAGAGTCACATGGTCTGTGCAATTAAGGAGTGGAGAGGTGAACAAGTATTGACTGAGGGTTGAAAGGAAGGCGGAAAAAGTAGAAGGGTACAACAAAACAGGAAAAACAGATGTTTCACTCTGGACGGTAGGTGGATGCCAGGAAGTGGCCCAGTGGAGGTGGTGTAGGTGAGGCCAGTGGCACTGGAGGGGAGCCCATGGAATCCTCTGATAGGATTCAGTTTCAATTGAAGCCCATCCCTGGTGGAAAGAGGGATAAAAAGCAAAACTCAAACATGATATGTTGTGCTTTTGACACAGATTATGCCAAGAAAGCATTTAACTAAGCCCCTTACTTACCTGGCTATCAAATAAATAAATGTGAAAGACATCTAGATTTGTTTTTTTTTGGACTGATGTCCATGCCCTCTAGTTGCCTATTCATTACTTCAGCCCACTCCTATTGCCACCTTTTTTACTTTTAGTATTCCCTGTGTTACTGCCCAAGGCTTGAACCATGCCACTGGGAGATTAAGAAGGGAAAGTGATTCAAAGCTGAGCAAGTGTCAGTGTCTAATGCTATTCTGTGCACTAGGGTCTTCTTAATTATGCAATTGAGGTTTCCATTGTCATCACACACAGCACTGCACATAACGTCAGCAGGTTTACCTGATTTAGAAATATATTCTGTTTGATACATTCTAATCTCATGCTTTCAGGGGAATAACTAGTTGCCTTTGTTGTATTTTGTGAATTGATAATATCTATGACATTTTCTTGTGGAAAGAGTATTAGTCATAATTTTAGGTGTACTGAAGACATTGTGCTCTATAGTTCATGACAGAATGTTTTGTATGGCAGCCTACAGGCCTAGGGAGATGTGTAAAATGTATGTAGTTTAAAATCCATTATCAGTGAGGATAACAGCACTTAGACATGAGCAGGAATTAAGAACAGTTGCATCAAAGTGTGACTACTTTATTATATTATTCCCAGGGGACCAGATAGTTTTTGGTCTGCATTTTACTTTTAAGTCTGCATATAACATAAACCTGTGAATTCCAAGCACCTGTAATGTTAGCACACCAGAAGAGAGAGAGCGACGGACTATAAGCACATTTGGAGATGTATTTGTGAATGTCCAGCATCAATATCTTTTAGGAAGCTATAGTTAGATTAAAAGCCATTAATGCTGCAATATTATTACTGAGATCAGGAAATGATGATTACCATTCCAGCATTCAAGAAATCAACAACGGTACAGTTAAGAGCCTGCAATGTTTCCACTTATAGGCAAGGGACAGAATGTTCCATTTCTCATTCTGCAGTGTAGCTTCATGAATTCAAAACAGAACTGCCCTCATCTGAGGTACAATTTTACACTTGGTGCATATACCTCCACATTTTGCAGTAAACTACTGTACTAGATTTTCAAGTGCATTTACAGTTTGAAAGACAACAAGGTTCAGCAAAGTATAACAGCCCTAAATGGATGCATAAGTAAACATGAAAACTGCAAGATTTTTCCTCCCTATTTTGTAAAATCATGTAACATATAATGAAAAAATGCAATAAACACTGCAGCAATATTATTCATATGCTGTGACTGTAAAAAAATCAAATTATTCAATAACAAGTCAGTATCATACTTAAAATATATTTTATTTATGTATTTAACATTTTTTTACTGGGAAGGTCCAACTGGGATATGGCCCATTTTCAGCGGAGGCCCAGGGAGAAATGCTGCAGATGCATGTCTTTGGAATGTGGGAGGAAACTGGAGCAGCTAAAGGAAACCCATGCAACCACAGGGAGGACATGCAGAATCTGCACAGAAGCACCCCAGCCAAGAATCTGTTACTGTGAGGCGACAACACTAACCGCTGCACCACTACATGCCCATATTAACTCTAAAACATGATTATTCCACTAAAGGTCAGAAATTACACTTCAGTTCTCACCTGAAAATAGGCTACTAGCCTAGTGGGACTAGCCTGGTCAATAAAGGATAAATAAATAACTGTTCATAACTATTATTTGTTATTATGAGATCAGTTTGTAGAATTGGATTGTTTTCTTAATTTTTGAGTATTGTGTGCTATTCTTCAAGTATTGGCCCACCTTTACCTGTCCTATGAGATCTGCAGAAATGAAAGAGCTCTTAAAATTCAATTGATGGATGGAAAATACCAAATCGATGTTTGCACTTCCTGAGGTGATATATTTTGTCCATTCGGTGCAAATGATTTTGACTAGGTGAACTTCTCACTCAGGCTGATTGGGACTGCGTTTCTTGTATGGTATACAAGTCTTGTATGGGTCAATGGCAAGTTTTTGTTAAAAAGTTGTAGCTTCTTATGTTGGCTATGATGTTTGGTAGTTCTACTGTATCCTTCATTAGGCTATCCAAGAGAGTCATTTTTTTATATTTTTCACTTCAGTGTGGAATACATGCATGTTGGTTTATCTAGCTAAAGTTACATTGTAGCATAGAACCAGGTAATGCTTATAGTACTGGTTATATTCAGAAATATTAAACTTAAGCTTAAAAAAAAAAAAGTAAAGTGGTGGGCAAATAATTGTGCAGCAAGGACATGTGAAGATATGATTCAGGATGTAAAGAGAGATCTTCATAATATGTTCTAGAAGTGATCACTAGAAAGATTCAGTGATATAGAAATGGGAAGAGCTTTAGAAGTTTAAATAACCTTATGGGTGGAAAATCAGGACCCACTGGGTTTAAAAATATAGCACAAAAAGGGGGGCAGCTTGGAGACACTCAGATTCTCTCAAACTTTTCTGTTGTCTGTCATTCCCTGTTTCAAAAAACGTAATCTGATTTTCCTTTTTACAGTAAACACAAATATATTTTTGTAGCTCATGTATTAATTCACAAGCAGATAATCTCTCTTGAACTTTACAAATGACAAACCAACATTTGCTTTCTGTCTTAATCCTTTTGGAACCACCCCTCCAAAAAAATGTTTCTTCAAACAGTACACTGCTGTGGCTACTATCTCAATAATTTCTTGTGCTGGTTTACTTTCTTACTGTAAGACAAATAAAAATGTCTAGCTCCTGCCACAGTTCATTTGGCATATGAAAAGAAACACATCCTTTGTTTTCTTCTCTAGCCTAATACTTTCAAATTTCCAGAATGTCTTTCATAAATGAGATTTGGTAACAAACCAATTTGTCCAGGAATATCTTCAGGTGGGGTCAGATGCATTATCATAGCTGGAATTAAGGGTGGTGGGGGGAGGAAAGGGTTAAATGGGATGGGGAATGATTGGGAGGAAATGAGGTAAGGGTAGGGAGGAGTTTAATGAGTTTAGGCAAGTGTAACTGGGGAAGGAATCACATTCGGCATGAACTTGTTATCGCAGGTTCTGTGTCCGAGACTACCTGTAGTTATTGGTGTGGACAGGTAGGCCTTAGTCTAGTTGTCTATGGAGGAGGTGGGTAATGATCCCTAACAGGGTTAGTAGTAGTAGTATTTATTTAGTGAGTTATTTCTGCTTGTCTGTCATCAATTGAGGTTGCATTTGTTGCAGGGTACGCAGGGAGGAGTGAGGGAGGGCGGTCTGAGTTGTGTGGACAGTTTCTTTGTGTTTTTTATTGGAGGGTCTTGTGGATAGAGCATCCTTTCAATGGTATAGATTACTACTGAAGGCCAGTTTTGTTCCATAGTTTTACACTGTTTTCTCTATAACATGGTGGTTTGGTAAGGTAGCGTCAACTTACTAAAGTGCATAAGACTACCCTTCAAGACAATCATGCTAATGTAATCTATTATTTTACTGACTTTTTACGTTTATGATTGTTAATTTTTTTGTTGTTGTTGTTGGTTCCTTTCTGGTTTTTGTTATGGCTTCATTCAAATTTCTAGCTCAAAATGGTTGTAAGGTAGGGGATGAAGGCTTGTGGTAAACAGGCATGCAGGTGCAGGGCTGGAGGGCAGAGTTGAGATGTTGGAGGAGTGGGGGCTCATTGGTAGAGTTTTTTCTGGATGCTGCCATTTCAGGTTGATGGCACTTGCTTGGTAGGCATGGTGGTCTCATTGGTTGGGTTATGTTCCTTTCAGTTCCTGCTGTTCCTGATGCGTACTCATCATTTGGTGTGTGTTTCAACTGCTTTCTCAGTCTTGATGCACACTCTGGTGATGGTGCACATGCTCAATCTAGGTTGGGCTTCCTTAAAAAGAATAAAAAAATAAATAAGTAAAATAAATACGGAAATGATTGTTGGTGTCGGGGTTTCATCCTTTGGTGAAGGTCAGGCTTGGATTGCAAGAAGGGCTCATGAGTAGATGCCTCAATTTTGAGGTTTCTGATATTTCATTTAGTTAGCACATTGTCACTCTTTACAGACTCTGAATTAAGACAGTCACAGTGTTGAAGTTTCTTCTGTAGTGCGACTGATAGTCTGGGGTGGGGGGTCTCTTTCATCTCAGCGGCACATAATGTTAGTCTGAAGGGTACAAGTTTTGCAGTGTGTCTGGGTATGGCCTCACATTTTGGTTGTTCGTCGTGGACCTTGTGGTCTGTTGGTAATTCCTACGGATTTCAGTCACTAATTAATTGGCAGCTAGAGTGGAAATGGCTACCACTTCCTTAGTTTGATCAGCTCTGGATCACAACAGCAATACGCAGAATGGTGAGTCTTAACAATTTGGTTATGGGGGGGGTATACTTATACCCTAATCTGCTGTAGTGCGTATTTCTTCCCTCTTGTATGATACAGACATCTGTGAGTTCAGGTGTTTAAGCACTGGGGGGGTTGGGTAGGTAGTTAAGGTATGCCTTAAGCTTTCAGTGCTTGTCATGAATGTGACTTGTTTCAATTGCCTTTAATTCATCAAGTCATCTTCATTGTCTGAGTTGTTCGGGGCATGATTGTGTGTTGGTGTGTTGGTAAGTGCAGGGCTGTGCATTGCTGGTGTTTGGCTGGTGGGGAATTCCTGCTTGGAGGTGGTTTGGGCTGTTGGGAGGCTTGCATTGTTTTGTATGGATTTCTTGTTGTAAGATTTTGAGAGGTCTGGGGAATGGTGTTGAGTAATTCCTTAGTAGCAGTACCATGATCAGGTGTTTCTCTAGCCCTCTCTTTTTCTTGACAAAGTAGTCCTTGGTGGTGGTGACAGTATACGGCGGTTGTCTGGTTATTGTGTTTGTAGATGAGCTATGTAATGGTTTCTCCGGCTTTGCATTACTTATGTCCAGATTTCACCTCACGTTAGTCTGTTTCCTACATTACTGATTTCAGCAAGTTATTGGGGAGTCGTTAAGGCTGAAGTTAGGAGTCTTTAATAACCAAAGTATGCCTCACTGTTCCTACTGTGGGCGTGGGCAAGACATTTGATGTGGTCTAGGTTGCTGGGGGTGATAGAAATTACAAAGAAGGTGCTGGAGGTTTTGGCTTGATCACTTAGCTGAGATTTTAACCCTATAGATGTGCCAGTGGGGAGTTTTATTGGGGATCTGGAGAGAGAGAGGGAGAAACTAGCCCCAGACTGACTGTGATCTCTGTGTGCTCTTAAGGGAAATTGTACTTTACTGTGTATGCACTTGTCATCCTCCCAATCTGCACATCCCTCACTGGTGCTAGTGGTGAGGATTGAGGCTCCTTGATTACTGGGCCAGTGCAGGGGCATCACACTATGGAGTAACCATATAAACACCTCCTGGTTCAAGTAATTAATATAGTTATCAATATATAGAATATATTCATAATATTCTTGGAAAATAACCTACATTTTCTGTAGTACAAAGTATCCTATTTGTCTGAGGGTGGCATTCCTGACCTCTGTGGTGAAGGCATATGAAATATTGTTCCATAATGCATGCAGCTAAATAATGACTGTGATAATCACACAAGTACGATATTTATGCATATGTGCATATTGTATAACTAAACAAGTCTAAATATCTGCAGAGTGGTAGTAGGTAAACAGCAGATATCAGTGACAACTTTAGTAGCATTATGTAAGCTTTCATTTGAGAGCACAAAGTACCATACATACCATCTAGCTCAAGTTGATAAGTATTAATGTGGCACATATTTGGACTTTGCCATAAAAAGAAATCAAACTTTCTTGGCTTCCTACTGAAATTTCAGCACTCACAATGCCGAGTTCCAAAACACTGAAAAGAAAAAAAGACTGAAAAAGCAGGAGAAGATTAAATCTTAAATATGTTCTTCACCTTTAAACTTCCGTCTGATAGGGAGGTAAGGCCTCTGATCCCACTGATGGGGGTGGGGGGGGTCAAGCCCTCCACACCCTTTGAACTTATATATACTAACTGCAAGATCACCGTACCTTGGAGAAAAGAGAATATCCTGAGAAATGGCCATCTCAGACTTAGTATATGTAAGTCCATTTTTCCAGCCATCAGTCTGCATGTTTTTGGACTTGCTGTAGTGGGTACCAGCATTTCAAATGGTTACTTACTTTGTCACTTACTGACCACTGTTTTGGATGAGCATATATTTTTGTCCTCTAAAATTCTGTTCCACCATGCTACTATGTGGACCCTAATTGAGATATTTACATAAAATATGCATGTAGGCATGAATATATTATTTATTATTAAACAAGTATAAATATCTGAAAGGCGGTGGTCCTTAAACACTGGGTATCAGCAATATGTTTTCCAGCATTATGAAACTTTAATTTGATATCTTGAAGTACCTCAGAAACTCACTGTAGGACAAAACAGTACAGCAAGTATTAATATCAAATAGTACGACAACAAATCATGAAATGCTGCCAACCTCCATCACTATCCAAAAGGTTAACCAACCGACTAAAATATTGGTGATAAGGATACAACCACAAAAATCCTAGCCCCCAAAACTTAAAGATTTATATGAAACAACTTTCAAAAGTTTATTAAAATGACTAAGCACTTTCATTATAGAACAGGGCCTTCCTTGGAATTTAAAGATCATACATACCTCACTTTCTTTTACATCAAACGATTTAGTGCAATACTATTAAAATGTTTAAAACAGCCATTTGAAATAAAAGCAGTAATCTTGTTCTGAAAAAACCTGATCTCTAACCAACTATAAGTAATGTGAAAGTCAACTAATGGTGGTGTGAAAATCCTTAAAAATACAATGCACAAACTATTACTATTATTTTTTTATCTACTACATAATGCATTTCAGGTTTATTCTTAAAAAGTCAGAACTTAGTAAAAAAAACTTTTCATTATCTTAAATGGCATTGGAAATACAAATTATGGGTTACTGAAAATTAAAAAAAAATCTTTCTTTACTCCAGATACTAAATGGACCTTAAATATTCATAGTTTTCCATTTTAAAACTGGATGGATGGAGATTGTGTCTTTCAAACCCAGCGGCTACATAGCTTTTAAAATTAATTGCCATTTAAGCTCTCTTAATTCAATGGAATTCTTCCAGTATCACCTTGTGTTGTCAGTAGGTATTTTTTCAAGTATTCTAAACTGGTATTTACATAATCCCCTGCATTTACGGGAATGTCTGTAAAGTGCATTATTGTAAGTTTTTCTTTTTATGTCATACAGGTGCTCATGAATCCTCTTATTTAGTGTTCATTCCTTTTTACCTACATAACTGTTGTATCCTATACACAATGCAAGGTAGACTACCGCAGTTGTTTTACAATTCCCATTGATGAATTTAATGTTAATATTAATTCCATTATTCAAAATAATCTGTTTATAATCAACAATGTTAGAACATAATTTACATAAGCCACAGTTTGTTGTACCTCTGTCATGTTTGTCACTATCTGACCCTACGTTACTATTTTCAAGAATTTGTTTCAGCTTCTTTGCTGTTTGAATACAAAACATAGCTCAGTCCTCAAAGTGGGGCAAAATGAAGGATTAAACTTTATAAAACACCAGTTCTTCTTTATGATATTTTTGATTTTTTTAGCAACATATGTGTACTTTAAAGTTAAGGCTCCATTATAGTCACCATGGTCAGCAACTTGCGTTTGACAGTTAGTTCCTCCTCTTTGGTAATGTTTTGACCGAAAATTTGTTTGTATCTCATACCCCAATCTTGCATGATTTCATTTTGAAGGCTGAATATAAACTGTAGCGGATAACTATTTTGTAGAAACATTTGCTCTAAGATTTTAGATACATTCACTAAATCGTTGACATTAGAAGTCATCTTGACTACACGGATCAACTGTCCTTAACTAGGTTCATTTTATGACATCTTGGGTGGAAGCTGTTGTAATGTAAGTAAGAATTACTGAATGCCTGTTTCATAAAAATTCTGAATTTGAAGCCTTGTTCTTCTAAACTAACAGTGGTATCTAAGTAGTTAATATTATTCTGGTTGATATTGTATGTAGACCTTAAAAAAGTGGTGGAGCTCATAAGATACTGGATGAAATCTTCTATAAATTTAATCAGACCTGTCCATAGGACAAAGATGTCATCCAAGTATCTTAGGTATAATCTACAAAACTGAAAATAATGGGAATTTAATACATGTTGTTTTTCCTATGCCAAGAACACTAAATTTGTATACAGTGCATTATGTGGAGCAAATCAAGGCCAGATCTGATTAATCTGTTCCCAGTGGTAAAGTTGTACCTTGGGTATTTGACTAGTGGTAAAAAAGTCATGCCACAAGCTACTTCACCTTTTGGGGGAGTTCAGTTACTACAAAAGGCATGCACCTGCTTAATGCACAAATGGTTAGATATTTTTGGATGACAGAAATCTAAAGCTACAACTAAATAATATAATAAAAAAACATTATACTTCTAAATAAGACAGCAGACAGTCTACACATGATAAAATAGTAACAGCCATTATCATTTAGAATACAAACCTGCAACAACCTTAGAAAATTATACATTTGGGTACTAGGTTGTAAAATATATAAAAACTGTGAATACAAAATATGCAGTATGCAAAAATAATATCATGTACTAAAATCTGTCTACTGATTACATTAAAAATAAGAATCCCCCAAAAAACAGAATTAAACTTTGAAAATGCTAAGACTGAACAATAAAATTAAACCTGCAAGGCTAAAGTGACAAATCACTCATTCTCAAACAAAATAAATGCTGCATATGCACAAAACAGTCAATGAGCAAAGACAGTTTTTTGACACAAATGCACTAAACATTTGATGTCCCAGTACTGCGTAGCTGAAAAAGGTAAAAGTGAAAACAATGGTTTGCCTCAGTACAGCTACAGTACTGACCATGAACAAATAAGATATATGATGTTTAAAATAGTTATAGATGGAGCAGTTAAGAAACATAGGCAAAATCTTGATGAAATCTTCACAGACTACCCATTAGCACCAAAAGCAGAGGGATATGTACCAAAATAAGGCAGTTGCTAATACCAAAGAAATGAGGTAATAGTAATAGTCAAAATGCTACAAGGCCAAAAAAATGTCATTCAGCCCCAAAAGAGGTGTGGAGAGCTCAACAAAGTGGAAGTGTAAAGCAGTCAGTCGAAAAAGCAGAAATAGAGTTGCAGAATCAAGCACTTTATTTTAACATTCTACAAAGAGGGGGTGCTGCAGAAAACCAAATTGCTGGCAGATGCCTCTAAATGGAAGCTCAAGCTTATTAATCTCCTGTATCTGCCGTAGAACTATTGCAAAATAAAATGGGAAAACGTTCAAATGTTAAATATCATAATGTGCAAACCTTTAAGGCAAATTGAACTAAAAACGTTATGAATGGTACGAACCAAAACAGCTATTACAATTAAAAATTCCAAACTTTTTTTCTGAAGTAAATTGAGCAGTAGAAACTGTTTAACAGCTGGACAGCCAATTGCTATGACCTTTTAAGATCATATCTGTTCACACCTCCATAACTCCTGCACTAACCTTGCTAAATTCACTGCTTTTTCAGCTGTCTTGCAGATCAACATACTGCAGTTTTTATGAAATATTTAAAACTTTTGAATACATTTGAAGGACTGAGACTGAGTTCCAGAAGATGATTATACTTCTACAGAGTGGCAATGTACTCAGCAGAGGAGTAGTCTGTTAAACAGGGAAGTTCTCATGACTGAGTTTCAGTTAATCAAACATCTACTGTGTGTGCACACGTATGCTCACATGTGGGTATGTGCATGCACGCGTGTAAACACACCTCTGCTGATATACTTGCTCTTACACCAGCAGTAGTGTCATGGCTCTCATCCCAATATAACACGTGCTGTTATAAAGAGAACACGTCAGCTGTTAGCCAAGTCAAGATTTATGAAGTGAAACTCATAAATAACAAGCAGGACTTGTAAAACATGTCCTCAGGCATATAAAGTTGACAGTTCATTTTTGGTCTTCTTGGATAGTTCATGCATGCAGAGTAGCCAGGTATTAACAAAGTAGAACACTAAATCTTTATGTGTGACTTATGTAGTTTGCAGGAGGGAGAGTGCCCAAGTTGTACGCAATCTGTACTTCTGCCCCCCCCCCCCACCTCCATGAAAGCAATTCCGAAAATGACTATAAAGAACAAATAATAATTAAGAAGTTGGGATATTTGTAACATTTCAAAATATACAAAGTAAACAAGTTTTTGCCTTTTGTAGTGTGAATTTTTCCAAGAAGTGCACACGTGGTATGTTAAGTATGAGGAGCAAATGAAATATAAGACATAGCGAGCAGTTATTGTAGATTGTGAAATGGGGACATTTTTCTGAGTCAGACTGGCTTGCTACTTTTTTATTCACCCTGACCAAATAACTCTCAGCACATGACATATCAAAGGTATCAGTGTGCATACTTAGCTGAAGCATTTGGAACCCATCTGCTCAAATGTTCTGAGCAAGCATAGAGAAATTAAATCTTATTTTTCTAGAGTGTCCATATTTATGATAATGTGGCCGTGTATTACAGTAACAATTAATCTTTAATTTCTCTGAACAACTGTTCTGCTAATCCAGTCTCAAAAAAAGAAAAGATAAAAAAATAAGCATTTTGGGTGTTTCACTATAAATTATTCTTTTAGTTTTAAATAATTTTGGTCCTGAGAGATTCCTGTACCAAAAGAGGGTCTTCCAACAACAATTTATTATGTACACACACACACACACACACACACACACACACACACACACACACACACACACACACGTGTGTGTGTGTGTATATATATATATATATATATATATATATATATATATATATCTTGAATTTCCTGATCAGCATCAGTCAGTTTCTCACTAAGTCCACATTGTGAAATTCAAATGGTACAGAAAGCTTGTGAAGAGATATCTCAGAAATTAGGGGAACACTGCCTTGTCTGTAAATGCTAAAGAGTAGATCCTTTTCAACCTGGAGATCTACCATTACTGATGCTACTAAGGAATCTTTTCTTTTCGTTCCTCAGGTAGTTGTCTGGGAGGCATTACTGCTCTTTTCTGTTAATCATGTATGATTTTGAGGACTGATTTGGTTTATAGGGATTCAACTGGGTAGAGAGACTGTTCCAACAAGTAAATATCAAGTCTGTCTATAAATTTTAAATAAAAGTGATCAACCTTCAGTAAAAAGAAAGATTGCAAGTAACAATTGTAGCATTGTATCTATGTTTTGCCAGGCATCAGTGAATACTTTGCGTACCTAATAATACTTTTGAAGGTCTCTGCTCTGAGTAAAGTTAGAATGTTACTTGTTTGTCAAGTTGAGAATTCTGACTTTGAAATGCCAAAGGGGAAATTATGTTTTGTATTCTTTCCCAAGAGATCGGGTGTACATTTGCAATACCACTCTGTTTTGTTTCTGCATGCTTTTTCACAGAGCCTGATAAGTCAGACATTCCTGAAATGGCTGACATTTCCATATCAAACAGCTTAACCATCATCCAGTCTTGTGTCTTTGTCAATTCCTTAATAATTTAGAAATATACTACTATAACTTAAGAACAGTGGGTCTAGGGAACTGTTCACAAAAAGGTATGGCACGTGACCTGGTTAAGTGTTTTGTTTAAATATACAGAAATAAGTTGCATTCCAGTAGTCAGAATTATGTTTTCATAAGATATATCTTTCATAACTTTAGAAACCTAGTCACTATACTTTGTTACAGTCTTTTAGAAAAATAGTTTCAGAGTCATCATTCCAGCCTGTAACTGCAAATAGAAACATATGTTGTTCATAGTTTTTCACTAAAGTAGTGTTTTCCAGATTTCTTGCCATTTTTCTGGCTCTGTGGGTATGAGATATTACGGCTAATTTATGGCTGTTCAACTTTGTGTGCTGGACATTAATTGTGTTCATTGATATAAGTTGAAATTTAATTACTTTTGGAGAGCAGTGATTCTACACTTTTATAATACTATTAATCCAGCAAGCAACACTTTTAAATGATAGTCATGTTGTTAACCAGATGCCAACCTGTTTTACAGTCATTTGTTTTATTAAATATCTTAAGCAACCTAAGGCGGCTGTAGACTGTTTACGCAAATTCATCATTTTTTAATCAATGTTCTTCAAGCTGTGCTGGTTAGATTTATTGGTTTATATTATACATTCTCCCATTCTTCAATGATGCATAAAAACAAGCAAACGGTAGCAATATCTGGACCTCTGGCTCAAACAAAATGCCTCTTGCTGTAACTTGATTACAGTATTTATAAACTAGTGATGTTTGAGTGCAGTCTCACTGACAAAGGAGTCTGCTTACACCAAATTAAAAACCATTTTCCTAATGTAGCCAGCTCATCATATATATTTTGGAGAAGATATGTATACAAAATGTGAAATTGTCCTCATGGAGATATCATGACACTTCCTATCTGAGGAGAAATATACAACTCTATGGGCCGTAAATAGAAGTGTTTAGAGGCAGCTAGATATATTGTGAAATACACTAAATTTAGATGACGGGAATAAGAAAGTTTGTTAAAGCCCAAGGTCCAGATATTGCTACTATTTGCCTGTTTAATTAACAACTGTTTAGGCACAAGTTATCACAATATATTGCAACAGCCAGAAAACATTGCATTCAAGGACATTATCATTATTTTAATAATAATAAAAACTTCTAAAACTAACCTTACATTCTGGTTAGATTGATTTTGATTATCTGAGGGGCTAGAGATCTTCTTCCACAGTTTATGAGACATACTGCTCTATTGACATTCTTGACAGCTTTTAGCTTCAGTATTTATTTCTTGACTTAATCTTGTATACATTTTGCTCCTGCATAATGTTAGCTGCCTTTTGTGTCTTTTTTCTACCTGGTACATGCAGTTATTCTTACTTAGTTGCAATAGTTTTAAACAGTTTACAGCAGATGGTTCTATGAATCTGGCTGTACAAAAATGTAGTAATCTCTTTGTACACCTCCTTTTGGGAAGGTGTTTATTAAGGGAGGAAATGGCCAAATGGTTGAAGATAAAAATGTAGATGTTTAAGATATGAAAGGTGGAGCACCACCCTGTCATGTTAGATGTGTATGCTATGTTTATAAAATAGATATTTTGTGAAACTGAAAAGTACTCACAAAGGGTGAGGAGTGCATTAGAGGTGTGCATGGCTTTTTTTAGAGTAAAGGGTTGCAGGGCCTTTAGGGAAGACCACATTGTGGGTTATGTACTATGTATTTTTAAAAAAGTTCTGGGTGCATTATATCCTAGGATTATGGATTAGTTTGAACTTTTGTGGTTAGAATAACATCGATGTAGTTTACATCTGTTACTTGTTCCACTAATGAAGGAATTGTTGTATGATCACAGTAAAGTGGTTACACATAAATCCTTTATCCATACATCACCAGACTCAACTTATTAGTTTCCCCTCAAGTGTTTGGCATTACTGTGTATAGCCGCAGACACTTTGAGTTGTTACTTTACTGTAAAGGCAACACTGAAATTTCACCAATACCTAGTTGCACATAGAAGAACTAGTTTGCAGTGACAAGCACCCTCAAAGTTGCAAATCGGATATTTCTGACATTACTTTATATTCTCAGTCCAGCCGTCTAATAAGTAAAAAAGGGTATGTTGCCATGAATATGAACTTTCACACTTATCTCCATTACCAGCTTGGTGGACATGAGCATCCTGAGGCAATGTAGAAATTGCCTCATGTTTATTGACGACCAGTTAATTCTCAAACAAACTGATATGGCATGTGAGAGATGTACTTACAACAATGTCACTGAAGGAAAAGCTCTCACATAAAAGCACTCCAAAGATCAGTAATGTTGTCTGTAGTACACACACTGCACCCATCACACACAATTCAAAGCAGACACATAGATCCACATATGGTGAGTCACTTAAAGGTAACCTTCCTAAACCGCAAAGACCTCCTAGATGGAGAATGCATGATAAACACCCTCAGCAACCCTGAATGCACTCTTTCAAAACAATACCTGCATCACCACATATAGCCCACATCTCATGGAGCCTCTACTTTTAAGCCCATAAGGCAAACCACCACAGAATCCAACATTCTAATCATTGCAGACTCTATTGTGAGGCACAGTGATATCCCTCTCACCAAGCTGAGTAAGGAGAATGCCATGGTTATTTGCTTATCAGTGTCTTGATTTGCATCAGAAATAGACATACCTCAATGCTGGTCAAACAGGACAATGAGCTTCTCCATGTCCAAATCCCAATAGGCAAAATCCAAAACCAATTCTTTGCAAGCTATAGCTCCTCCTCTATGACCCAGGAAACCTATATCATGTATTTAAACTTACTGGAAACACTCAACATCCAATCCAATGGGTCTATATTATAATCTGGAATGTTTAATAGTTCGAATGCATAAACATCGAGCTTTATGCATCAATCTATTAAACAATCGAAACACAAAAAAAAAACTAACTAGTGTAGGCAGGGGGGCAAGCCCCCTGCACCCCCCATACCCCCCCACTACTTAAATATACCAACTCCGAGATTGCGCTACAGTGCAGGAAAGTGAAATCTTCCCTTTCCGCACCATACTATGTTAAAGTGCGATCTCTGAGTTGGTATATTTAAGTAGGGGGGTATGGGTGGTGCATGGTGGCTTGCCCCCTGCTTAAACCCGTTAGGGTAAGTATTTGATGTTTAAAAAATTTTGTTTTACTTTCGAAGTTATGGAACTTCGATAATGTGGTGTCGACCATATTGTATTCGATGTTCCGTAACATCGAGATTATAATATAGACCCCAATCCAATACCATTTTTATGGGTGACTTTAATTACCCCACTATTAACTGGGAATCATATATGACACCAAATATGCAGGTGCAGAAATTTCTGGATTTTATAAACAAAAGCTCCCTGGACCAGATTGTCAATATACCAACAAGGAGTGCAATCATCCTGGATTTGGTCCTCAGTAAAATGGGGCACACCCCCTAGTGCAATGTCATCTTTGGTAAGGTCAGATCACAAAATGGACTCCTTTAAAATAAAAGTTGGAACCCCAGCTAACCCTTGAATATTCAGGAACTACTCTAAGCCTAACTTCCTACTATTAAGTAACCTGGCAACATTTCAAGACCTCATAAATCCTGAGAACACTACTGCCTATGCAGAACTGTTTAAAGAAACGAGATACAAGCATAGAGGCAGCTGTACCCACCAGGAAGAAGTACAGAACTAACTGTAAAAACAAGTCACCCTTGTGGAATCACAGCATCAGCCCACTGTACAATAGAAAGAAGAAAATCATGGCAAAAATTAGGAAGTGCATCACCCATCAGGATAAAAACACTCTCATCAAATGAAATATAGGACTCAGAGCACAAATAACATCTACCAAAGACAAATTTGAAGTAAATTT
Source organism: Protopterus annectens (assembly GCF_019279795.1). NCBI lineage: Eukaryota > Metazoa > Chordata > Ceratodontiformes > Protopteridae > Protopterus > Protopterus annectens. The sequence continues at coordinate 846,388,583 of NC_056745.1, forward strand.
GGCCTCCCAGGCCAAGGACAACCACAAGGCATTATTTAGCTATGTCCATAAACTCAAACGCAATAAGCAATTGTCTGCAGAGCTCATTGTAAATGAAGCCACCTAGACTGACCCAGAAGATATAGCAAACCTACTTGCTGAAAAATTCATCTCCAGATTTAATCTAAGATCTAATAAGTAAAAAAGGGTATGTTGCCATGAATATGAACTTTCACACTATCTCCATTACCAGCTTGGTGGACATGAGCATCCTGAGGCAATGTAGAAATTACCTCATGTTTACTGACAACCAGTTAATTCTCAAATAAACTGACATGGCATGTGAGAGATGTACTTACAACAATGTCACTGAAGGAAAAGCTCTCACATAAAAGCACTCCAAAGATCAGTAATGTTGTCTGCAGTAAACACACTGCACCCATCACACACAATTCAAAGCAGACACATAGATACACATATGGTGAGGCACTTAAATGTAACCTTCCTAAACCGCAAAGACCTCCTAGATGGAGAGTGCATGATAAACACCCTCAGCGACCCTGAATGCACTCTTTCAAAACAATACCTGCATCACCACATATAGCCCACATCTCATGGAGCCTCTACTTTTAAGCCCATAAGGCAAACCACCACAGAATCCAACATTCTAATCATTGCAGACTCTATTGTGAGGCACACTGTTATCCCTCTCACCAAGCTGAGTAAGGAGAATGCCATGGTTATTTGCTTATCAGTGTCTTGATTTACATCAGAAATAGACATACCTCAATGCTGGTCAAACAGGACAATGAGCTTCTCCATGTCCAAATCCCAATAGGCAAAATCCAAAACCAATTCTTTGCAAGCTATAGCTCCTCCTCTATGACCCAGGAAACCTATATCATGTATTTAAACTTACTGGAAACACTCACCATCCAATCCAATAGGTCTATATTATAATCTCGAATGTTTAATAGTTCGAATGCATTAACATTGAGCTTTATGCATCAAACTATTAAACAATCGAAACACACAAAAAAAAAACTAACAAATGTAGGCAGGGGGGCAAGCCCCCTGCACCCCCCATACCCCCCCCCACTACTTAAATATACCAACTCCGAGATTGCGCTACAGTGCAGGAAAGGGAAATCTTCCCTTTCCGCACCATACTATGTTAAAGTGCGATCTCGGATTTGGTATATTTAGGTAGGGGGGTATGGGTGGTGGATGGGGGCTTGCCCCCTGCTTAAACCCGTTAGGGTAAGTATTTGATGTTTAAAAAATTTTGTTTTGCTTTCTAAGTTTTGGAACTTCGATAATGTGGTGTCGACCATATTGTATTCGATGTTCCGTAACGTCGAGATTATAATATAGACCCCAGTCCAATACCATTTTTATGGGTGACTTTAATTACCCCACTATTAACTGGGAATCATATATGACACCAAATATGCAGGTGCAGAAATTTCTGGATTTTATAAACACAAGCTCCCTGGACCAGATTGTCAATATACCAACAAGGAGTGCAATCATTCTGGATTTGGTCCTCAGTAATATGGGGCACATCCCCTAGTGCAATGTCATCTTTGGTAAGGTCAGACCACAAAATGGACTCCTTTAAAATAAAAGTTGGAACCCCGGCTAACCCTTGAATATTCAGGAACTACTCTAAGCCTAACTTCCTACTATTAAGTAACCTGGCAACATTTCAAGACCTCATAAATCCTGAGAACACTACTGCCTATGCAGAACTGTTTAAAGAAATGATATACAAGCATAGAGGCCGCTGTACCCACCAGGAAGAAGTACAGAACTAACTGAAAAAACAAGTCACCCTTGTGGAATCACAGCATCAGTCCACTGTACAAAAGAAAGAAGAAAATCATGGCAAAAATTAGGAAGTGCATCACCCATCAGGATAAAAGCACTCTCATCAAATGAAATATAGGACTCAGAGCACAAATAACATCTACCAAAGACAAATTTGAAGTAAATTTGGCCTCCCAGGTCAAGGACAACCACAAGGCATTATTTAGCTATGTCCATAACCTCAAACGCAATAAGCAATTGTCTGCAGAGCTCATTGTAAATGAAGCCACCTAGACTGACCCAGAAGATATAGCAAACCTACTTGCTGAAAAATTCAGCTCCAGATTTAATCTAAGATCTAATAAGTAAAAAAGGGTATGTTGCCATGAATATGAACTTTCACACTATCTCCATTACCAGCTTGGTGGACATGAGCATCCTGAGGCAATGTAGAAATTACCTCATGTTTACTGACAACCAGTTAATTCTCAAACAAACTGACATGGCATGTGAGAGATGTACTTACAACAATGTCACTGAAGGAAAAGCTCTCACATAAAAGCACTCCAAAGATCAGTAATGTTGTCTGCAGTAAACACACTGCACCCATCACACACAATTCAAAGCAGACACATAGATCCACATATGGTGAGGCACTTAAATGTAACCTTCCTAAAACGCAAAGACCTCCTAGATGGAGAGTGCATGATAAACACCCTCAGCAACCCTGAATGCACTCTTTCAAAACAATACCTGCATCACCACATATAGCCCACATCTCATGGAGCCTCTACTTTTAAGCCCATAAGGCAAACCACCACAGAATCCAACATTCTAATCATTGCAGACTCTATTGTGAGGCACACTGATATCCCTCTCACCAAGCTGAGTAAGGAGAATGCCATGGTTATTTGCTTATCAGTGTCTTGATTTACATCAGAAATAAACATACCTCAATGCTTGTCAAACAGGACAATGAGCTTCTCCATGTCCAAATCCCAATAGGCAAAATCCAAAACCAATTCTTTGCAAGCTATAGCTCCTCCTCTATGACCCAGGAAACCTATATCATGTATTTAAACTTACTGGAAACACTCACCATCCAATCCAATGGGTCTATATTATAATCTCGAATGTTTAATAGTTCGAATGCATAAACATCGAGCTTTATGCATCAAACTATTAAACAATCGAAACACACAAAAAAAAAAAACTAACAAGTGTAGGCAGGGGGGCAAGCCCCCTGCACCCCCCATACCCCCCCCACTACTTAAATATACCAACTCCGAGATTGCGCTACAGTGCAGGAAAGGGAAATCTTCCCTTTCCGCACCATACTATGTTAAAGTGCGATCTCGGAGTTGGTATATTTAGGTAGGGGGGTATGGGTGGTGGATGGGGGCTTGCCCCCTGCTTAAACCCGTTAGGGTAAGTATTTGATGTTTAAAAAATTTTGTTTTGCTTTCTAAGTTACGGAACTTCGATAATGTGGTGTCGACCATATTGTATTCGATGTTCCGTAACGTCGAGATTATAATATAGACCCCAATCCAATACCATTTTTATGGGTGACTTTAATTACCCCACTATTAACTGGGAATCATATATGACACCAAATATGCAGGTGCAGAAATTTCTGGATTTTATAAACACAAGCTCCCTGGACCAGATTGTCAATATACCAACAAGGAGTGCAATCATTCTGGATTTGGTCCTCAGTAATATGGGGCACACCCCCTAGCGCAATGTCATCTTTGGTAAGGTCAGACCACAAAATGGACTCCTTTAAAATAAAAGTTGGAACCCCAGCTAACCCTTGAATACTCAGGAACTACTCTAAGCCTAACTTCCTACTATTAAGTAACCTGGCAACATTTCAAGACCTCATAAATCCTGAGAACACTACTGCCTATGCAGAACTGTTTAAAGAAATGATATACAAGCATAGAGGCCGCTGTACCCACCAGGAAGAAGTACAGAACTAACTGAAAAAACAAGTCACCCTTGTGGAATCACAGCATCAGTCCACTGTACAATAGAAAGAAGAAAATCATGGCAAAAATTAGGAAGTGCATCACCCATCAGGATAAAAGCACTCTCATCAAATGAAATATAGGACTCAGAGCACAAATAACATCTACCAAAGACAAATTTGAAGTAAATTTGGCCTCCCAGGCCAAGGACAACCACAAGGCATTATTTAGCTATGTCCATAACCTCAAACGCAATAAGCAATTGTCTGCAGAGCTCATTGCAAATGAAGCCACCTAGACTGACCCAGAAGATATAGCAAACCTACTTGCTGAAAAATTCAGCTCCAGATTTAATCTAAGATCTAATAAGTAAAAAAGGGTATGTTGCCATGAATATGAACTTTCACACTATCTCCATTACCAGCTTGGTGGACATGAGCATCCTGAGGCAATGTAGAAATTACCTCATGTTTACTGACAACCAGTTAATTCTCAAACAAACTGACATGGCATGTGAGAGATGTACTTACAACAATGTCACTGAAGGAAAAGCTCTCACATAAAAGCACTCCAAAAATCAGTAATGTTGTCTGCAGTAAACACACTGCACCCATCACACACAATTCAAAGCAGACACATAGATCCACATATGGTGAGGCACTTAAATGTAACCTTCCTAAACCGCAAAGGCCTCCTAGATGGAGAGTGCATGATAAACACCCTCAGCAACCCTGAATGCACTCTTTCAAAACAATACCTGCATCACCACATATAGCCCACATCTCATGGAGCCTCTACTTTTAAGCCCATAAGGCAAACCACCACAGAATCCAACATTCTAATCATTGCAGACTCTATTGTGAGGCACACTGATATCCCTCTCACCAAGCTGAGTAAGGAGAATGCCATGGTTATTTGCTTATCAGTGTCTTGATTTACATCAGAAATAGACATACCTCAATGCTGGTCAAACAGGACAATGAGCTTCTCCATGTCCAAATCCCAATAGGCAAAATCCAAAACCAATTCTTTGCAAGCTATAGCTCCTCCTCTATGACCCAGGAAACCTATATCATGTATTTAAACTTACTGGAAACACTCACCATCCAATCCAATGGGTCTATATTATAATCTCGAATGTTTAATAGTTCGAATGCATAAACATCAAGCTTTATGCATCAAACTATTAAACAATCGAAACACACACAAAAAAAAAACTAACAAGTGTAGGCAGGGGGGCAAGCCCCCTGCACCCCCCCATACCCCCCCCCACTACTTAAATATACCAACTCCGAGATTGCGCTACAGTGCAGGAAAGGGAAATCTTCCCTTTCCGCACCATACTATGTTAAAGTGCGATCTCGGAGTTGGTATATTTAGGTAGGGGGGTATGGGTGGTGGATGGGGGCTTGCCCCCTGCTTAAACCCGTTAGGGTAAGTATTTGATGTTTAAAAAATTTTGTTTTGCTTTCTAAGTTACGGAACTTCGATAATGTGGTGTCGACCATATTGTATTCGATGTTCGTAGCGTCAGATATAATATAGACCCCAATCCAATACCATTTTTATGGGTGACTTTAATTACCCCACTATTAACTGGGAATCATATATGACACCAAATATGCAGGTGCAGAAATTTCTGGATTTTATAAACACAAGCTCCCTGGACCAGATTGTCAATATACCAACAAGGAGTGCAATCATTCTGGATTTGGTCCTCAGTAATATGGGGCACACCCCCTAGTGCAATGTCATCTTTGGTAAGGTCAGACCACAAAATGGACTCCTTTAAAAATAAAAGTTGGAACCCCAGCTAACCCTTGAATATTCAGGAACTACTCTAAGCCTAACTTCCTACTATTAAGTGATAACCTGGCAACATTTCAAGACCTCATAAATCCTGAGAACACTACTGCCTATGCAGAACTGTTCAAAGAAACGATATACAAGCATAGAGGCAGCTGTACCCACCAGGAAGAAGTACAGAACTAGCTCAAAAAACAAGCCACCCTTGTGGAATCACAGCATCAGTCCGCTGTACAATAGAAAGAAGAAAATCATGGCAAAAATTAGGAAGTGCATCACCCATCAGGATAAAAGCACTCTCATCAAATGAAATATAGGTCTCAGTGCAGAAATAACATCTACCAAAGACAAATTTGAAGTAAATTTGGCCTCCCAGGCCAAGGACAACCACAAGGCATTATTTAGCTATGTCCATAACCTCAAACGCAATAAGCAATTGTCTGCAGAGCTCATTGTAAATGAAGCCACCAAGACTGACCCAGAAGATATAGCAAACCTACTTGCTGAAAAATTCAGCTCCAGATTTACCCCTCACTCCCCATCAGCATTCTCTCAGGAAATACCATCAAATATAACCCCCCCCCACTATCACTAGGGAACAGGTCGTTAATGCTCTCTCTAAAGCCAAGACCACTGGATCAATGGGCCCAGATAACATTCCAGGATGCCTTTTAAATAGCATGAAACATGATTGTTCAGAGCCTCTGGAATTGCTATTTAACTGTAGCCTCCAAACAGGCTTCATGCCCCATGAATGGAGAACAGCAACAGTCATCCCTCTGCACAAAGATGGGCCACCTATAGACTCTGGAAACTACAAACCCTTAATTCGTACTAGACTCACTACAGACCCTTAATTCTCACTAGTCTCATTTGCAAAGCCATAGAAAGAATTATCATGGAAATGATCAATAATGCCACAGAAAACCTGCAGACATGGGTTCAACCCAATGTGGGTCATAAGAGAGGAAAAACAGCTGTGCCAAATCACCACGGATGGGTAAAATCCACTTTAATGATAAAAAACACTCCGAAGAAGTAAACTCTTTCACAATCACACTGACCGCTTCATCAGACTAAGCACATTCAAAAGTGCAGTTGCTTTAAGCACATGCTTCAATTAATTAGTCACTTATACAATCAATTATATTCTCTACCAAAGTCTAAAAAAAAATCTAAAAATAAACTCATACACTATAAAATACATGTGGGTCATCAAGGGTGGTTCATGTCTACTCAACCTGGAGGACTTGTCTAAGAAGGTCACCAAAGCAATGGATGAAGGCAAAATGGTTCACCCTGCCTACCTTGACCTGTCCAAAGCATTTGACACAATCCCCCACTCAGTCATTGTTGAGAAACTTAAGAGGTTAGGTACAGACCTTATGTCACCTGGTAGATAGCCAGCTGGCTCACAGACAGGACCCAAGAAGTTAGAATCAGAGAGTCCATGTCTACAAAGAAGCCAAACACAAGTGGAGCCCATCAGGCACTGGTTGTGGGATAATTCCATTTTGGCATTTACTGTTCTGAAGTCAAGCCAAAGTCAACGGCTTCTGGCTGACTAAATTTGCAGTTGATTGCAAATTAGGAGTTGTCATTGATTCACCCACTGCACAAATGTTCTCCAGGAAGGGCAGGTACAGACAAACAACTGGTGACAGTGCCATGGACTAATACTAAATAATAGATTCCTTCAAGAGATTATCCACCCATGGAAAATATTATATTGACAACGCACCCATATGAGTTGACTCAGTAGTAGGGGACTTGGGGACACACATAGACAACAATCTAGCCTTTTGCCATCACTTGTTTACAATAGTAATGAAGTAATTCTGTGTTCTGCAACTTCTAAACAAAGGTATAGCATCTAGGTCCAAAGAAGTAATTGTTCCACTGTATGCAACATTCATCAGACCTATCACCTACAGTGCCTCATTTGGTATGTACCTAACCAGGCATATCTAACAGCTGGAATGTTCACAGAGGTTCCTCACTAAAAGAAAACAGGCCATACGTAACATGATCTATGCAGAGCCTCAAGACCCTATTCTTGTTTTCTGTCTCCTACAGACTGTTGAGGTGAGATCTGTGCCTGGCAAACAAGGCATTATCAGACCCCACTTTGATGGACCTCCTGCATATCTGCAAAGGAAACAGCACAATAATTGCTTGTTCTAAAGACTTAAACCTTGCTTGTTATATAAATAGTTTCTGCTGGAGAGATAGTTATGTATCCCAGAGACTACTCCATCTATGGAACATGTGAAGCAAAGTTCCTCCCTAACCCAATTCAAGTGCAACTTGAACAATTGGATGAAGAACAGGATATTCATCTGTGGTTTGGCATCTATGTCTCTAATGGACCCAGGCAACCTGTAAATGGTTCATCTCCCGTGGCCATGCTTGTAAATGTTTAATCTCCCAAGCCCCTGCTTGCACTTATCAAGAGTACCAGAACTTGTCAGAGATTTGGGATGCATGGCTAGGCTTAAAAAGACCCTTGTGGTCGGTAGCCTAGCACACACCTTTGAACCTATGACCCTAAAGGAGGCTGTACTTTTTATTTTCCCAATGCCAATAGTTATACTAAGTTATTCTAATGATTTTCAGTTGTGGAATTGTATGTTATGTTATTGTGAAGCCTGTTATCAGTTCATATAAATTTTTATTGTAGTTGAGTTATTTACCTTTTATCAAAGTTTTGAGGCAGTGGTACCTCACTTTAAATAAGTCAGTACAGAAGTATAATGCTAAACAATTCTTAACCCTGCCTTTGCAGTAGTTGTTTAACAATTATAGCCATTGCATCTAACACTGGAAGTCATATCACATTGGTAACAGACATTAATTAATTTTAGCACTTATACTATCCCTGGTGTTGCCTTTCTGCTATCATTGTAATTGAATTGTGTTTTGTTTCATGTTTGTGAAAATGTACTTTAATAAATTTAATAAAGTACAAAAGTTAGTGCAGATGAAAAATGCTCTGAACTCACAGTCAGTAGTACATAGACTGACTCTTTCCACCTCTGTTTTCCTACAGTATAACTCAGAACAAGTCAGCTAACCATGTAGTTCTTCTGGGTTGCTAATGGAATGTGGCAGCACATGGGTCCAATAGGTTTAGCCAGGTAACAAATGCATAAAAAAGTACATGTATTGTTGTGATATAGTTATTATGCTGTATATTTAGTTGACTGATATACAAAGGTTCTTGACACAATCTGTCTAACTGATTCACATTGAACAATTATTTTCCATATTTGATATGAAATAGCCATTCCCACAACAATGGCAGACAAAACAGCACTCACGCAACCTCTAAAGCTAAAAAACATTGCACACATAAACAGCTGACACACACAAAGGACTGCAAATCATACAAAAGTCTTTTTTGTAGAGGGGCAAGCCAATGCACCCCCCAAATGTGGTGACAAACCCCAACACCTTCAGTCTCTACATATAGCAACTCTAAGGTCACACTAACTTGGACAAAAGGATCCAAAGGTTAAAAAGAAGTGCAAAACTTACCTTTGCTCACTTCTGCAATTCTAACACAGCACTTAGTGTAAGACCAAGTCACCAGTGATGTTCCCATAACTTGGCACACAGTAAAGATGATTTTCTTCCTACAACATTCTGAGTGTCACTGTAGAAGGACTTGACAAAGACTACATTTCTCTTCCTTTTTATATCAATAAAAAATGGCACTATAATCAGGAGCATTAGTGATTAATTTTCAATGTTAAAAGTTTGACTGACAGTATTTTATTTGCTGTAAAGTTTTATTCCTAATTAAGTTGCCTTCAAATTAATACATTTATATTATGTTGCTTATTTGTATAACTGTGCAGTTTGGGTGATTTGGTAATGTTTTAAAATGTTTGCCTACAAATTTTGCTGTGTATGCAACAGAAAGACTGCACACCTGTATTTGAGGTGAAATAAGAGTTTGCTCTCATCTAAAAGTACCTTTTAAATTTACACTTTTTGTATATTTTGGACATTTATTTGAAAAGCATAGTTCTGCCAATACCTAAACAATTATATTCCCATTTTTGCCTGCTGAAATGTAGTATATTTTGCTTAGCAAAAATACCTTTCAGAAAGAAATGAACTAACTGACAGAACAGAGAAGAGAGTTTGGACTGTTAAGTAAGGAATAATGCATGACAGGGTGGGGTTTACTGAGGAATTAAAGACCATACAGGAGTCTTGCAAAACCCAACATCATAAGGGAAGGAACATTAGACCTCTGGAAGAATGCATTTTCCAAATAATGTGATGCCCATGCACTGGCCCAGTAATCAAGGAACCTTAGTCCTCACCTCTAATACTGGTGAGGGATGTGCACATTGGGAGGATGAACAGTACAGACACAGTAAAGTACAACTTCCATTAAGAGCACACAGATATCACAGTTAGTCTGGGGTTGACTTCTCCCTCTTTCTCCAGATCCCCAGTAAGACTCCCACTGGCATAGTTATAAGGTTAAGATCTCAGCCAAGTGGTCAAGCCAAAACCTCCAGTACCCTCTGTGTCCAACCAGTGCTTTGTGTCCCTGCCCAAGTAACACACACACACACACACACACACACACACACACACACACACACACACACACACACACACAGACACACATACACACACACACACACACACACACACACACACACACACACACACACACACACATACACACACACATACACACACACACACACACACACACACACACACACACACACACACACACACACACACACACACACACACTTTTAAATTTGATTTATATACAAATACACAGACACTCCTGGGGAAGGTTGGAATAGGTTTATCTAGCTATGCCCCCTTCTGCCCACACTAGACGGTAGTACCACCTGCCACCAACCACCCTTATCAGCTACTATAAAGGTACTTACCAAATGGTGTCCAATTCTACTGTGTAATGTTACTGTTATCCAAATAGTAAGTGTGACCAAACCTTTAAGGGTGTTCTAGAGTGGCCTATACAGTATCACCAAAAACATGCAAGTACTGTAAGAGCTTAAATATTTGTAAGCAAACCAGTCACAATTAAAAGGTTTAAAAATATTTAATAATAAATAATAAAAGCACAAGACAATACTTATTAACTCAACACAGTGACATACATAACATAAAGTGGGGGGCTTCACCCCCCATACCCCACACCCCCTCCTACTTAAATATACCAACTCTGAGATCACACTACAGTGATGAAAACGACATAGTAATGGACTCGGCCAAGTTATTTCTTTCCCAGGGAAAGAATTCGCTTATATGCCACTTCATTATTTTGCCTTTTCATCTTTTCAAGTTCAATCAAGACACATTTGAAATAATGCATCTTCGTTAATCTAATAGAAATCCTAAATATGTATCTGTATATATATATATATATATATATATATATATATATATATATATATATATAGAGTTAGGAGGGTGTGGAGGGGGCGGAGCCCTTGACCTGGGTCGGTTACAGTAGTTATATAGCAGGTTTCTATATTGGACAGTAAAACAGCAAATGTGTATTAATAATATCAACACATTTAGTGTCACATTTACACATTCTACATGCTATTTCCTTGTTGCTGGCCAACTATGACAGTTCATTGATTTTTATGATGATATCACTGTTCAATACATAGAATGTTCATTGTAGTGTTCAAGGAGTAGCCATTTGCTGAAGGATTTTGTTTGATGGGTAAACATAGACCCCTTTTAATGTTGCTTTGAGTTTGCCTTTTTGTCATAATGTCCATCTGATCTTTATTTATATGTTGGGGTATATTCTTTGTTAATTCCATCTACTATAATAAATCAATTTATTTTGTAGTCCACATTTAAGAGGGCGAGTATTCCATACACTGTATAGTATTGTAGATCTTTAGTGGATTTCAATACTGCTGTATTTAAAGAGTATTTCCATGAGGGTGGTATATTTTGTTTTGTCTGTATTGCTATCTGGACTTTCTGATAAAGATGAATTATGTCCTTTGGCAGAAATGTATATATTTCTAAAATTAATCTGTATATTCAAAGAAGTTTTCTTAAAGTTCCCTATTTTTTTGAGTAATTTCATTGCTATATATTTCCTTTAACAGATTTTCTTTGTCCATTTCTGATCATTTAGGAATTGCTGCATTTTATTTCAATTCCCTAAACAAGAATCACTGATCATATTTAAATTACTAGCTGTGTTCAGGCTCACATAATACAATCTGAATTCTCACATAATTTCTTCATTGTATATTTTAGGTTTCCTGTCTTTTATACATTTGATTTTTTTAATATGATATTTTCTTACTAGTGTTTTATGTCTTTTTTATTAGGTTGTCCATTCCTTTCTGTGTAATTGCATACGTAAAATATTTGAATTTTTCAGCAGCCATTTATATTTATTTCCCTTGGTGCTTTGATAATCTTTTTTAGTGCTTAGTTTGTATATCTAATGTCTTATTCCCTTTATTTAATTATGTTTAGTTGTATGTAATTTATTTTGTATATCAAACATTTCTTTGTTCCACTGTTTAATTTTCCTTTCATACTGTTGCACGATTCTACCATATGTGAATCAAACTTGTAAATTAAAAACCAGGAACCTCGACTGGATCACAAACTCCTTTAATAAAATCAAAAATAAAAAACAAACTCCTCTGTACATTTAACAAATATAAATTTCAACATAGCGCTTTCACCCAGTGTGCTTCGTGGGTTTCTTCAGAGTAGTGTTTTTAGTGCAGCAGCTGCTTTATAAATAGTTATCCAAGCATCAATTACCCAATCAAGTTCCATAGAAATAAATTTCATTAATTAATCTCAATATTTAGATGAAAAACTGTGTAAGACAGATAAAAATAAAAATAAACAATAACTAATATTACACAATACTAATCAATAAATATAAAAATATAAAAACGTCAATGTTGAAACATTATTTAAAAACACTTTGTAATTAATTTATAAGAATATATAAATAAAATAATTTACTCATAATATATTCTGATGTTAATAAAAATTTTTTTGTATAAATATATATAACTTATTTTAAATACAATGTGATTTTAATTTTAAATAAGAAGCAATAGATATATACTCGTTAATCCCTGGCAAGTTACATGCATCTAATCTTAACTGCCATATGCATTCTTTCAATTCTAATAAGGCATTTACATCACCTTCATTACTACTGCCCTGTGGTATCCTGTCAATCACAAAGAACAAAAATCTTTTGAAAATTGTACATTTCTTACTGTGCATATAAAGTGCACTTGTGCTTTTCTTATTTTTAATATCCCTGTCATGTTCTGCAATTCTGTCTTTCAATTTTCTTATAGTCTTACCTATGTAAAAGGCTGGACATGACAAACAAGTTGCTAAATAGACAACTAATTTTGTATTGCAGTTTACATGACCAGGGCATTTAATAGTATGGTTGTGATGTTTAATACTAATGTATGGTCCACCATTTATAAACCTACATCCCCGACAGAAACCACATTTCTTCATTTGTGAATGTTTAATGCTAGTTTCACTTTCAAAATATTCTTTTAAATTTTTTCCTCTAGTGTACACAATATTTGGAACACTACCTATATGTTGTATTATATCCACTTGATCACTAAATACTGTTTTCCATACTTCATATACACCATCAACTATTGTATTGATGTTATTTGTAAATGGCAACTGTAACAAACTTACTTTTGAAAAATCATCTTTTCTCCCATCATTCTTTTCGTTAGAAAATCCATGTTTAATAATTGGCCTAAAAATAGAATCTCTCTTAGAATATATTTCATTTTTAATTTGGTCCAACAATTCAGTTGGATATCCCCTATCTCTCAATAGTTGCATCATGACAGATGGTAAGGCTATCGAGGATCATAAGTGAAGATGAGGAATTTGGTTTACAAATTGAGTTTTTGATGCAACTATTGAGAGATAGGGGATATCCAACTGAATTGTTGGACCAAATTAAAAACGAAATATATTCTAAGAGAGATTCTATTTTTAGGCCAATTATTAAACATGGATTTTCTAACGAAAAGAATGATGGGAGAAAAGATGATTTTTCAAAAGTAAGTTTGTTACAGTTGCCATTTACAAATAACTTCAATACAATAGTTGATGGTGTATATGAAGTATGGAAAACAGTATTTAGTGATCAAGTGGATATAATACAACATATAGGTAGTGTTCCAAATATTGTGTACACTAGAGGAAAAAATTTAAAAGAATATTTTGAAAGTGAAACTAGTATTAAACATTCACAAATGAAGAAATGTGGTTTCTGTCGGGGATGTAGGTTTATAAATGATGGACCATACGTTAGTATTAAACATCACAACCGTACTATTAAATGCCCTGGTCATGTAAACTGCAATGCAAAATTAGTTGTCTATTTAGCAACTTGTTTGTCATGTCCAGCCTTTTACATAGGTAAGACTATAAGAAAATTGAAAGACAGAATTGCAGAACACGACAGGGATATTAAAAATAAGAAAAGCACAAGTGCACTTTATATGCACAGTAAGAAATGTACAAATTTCAAAAGATTTTTGTTCTTTGTGATTGACAGGCTACCACAGGGCAGTAGTAATGAAGGTGATGTAAATGCCTTATTAGAATTGAAAGAATGCATATGGCAGTTAAGATTAGATGCATGTAACTTGCCAGGGATTAACGAGTATATATCTATTGCTTCTTATTTAAAATTAAAATCACATTGTATTTAAAATAAGTTATATATATTTATACAAAAAAATTTTTATTAACATCAGAATATATTATGAGTAAATTATTTTATTTATATATTCTTATAAATTAATTACAAAGTGTTTTTAAATAATGTTTCAACATTGACGTTTTTATATTTTTATATTTATTGATTAGTATTGTGTAATATTAGTTATTGTTTATTTTTATTTTTATCTGTCTTACACAGTTTTTCATCTAAATATTGAGATTAATTAATGAAATTTATTTCTATGGAACTTGATTGGGTAATTGATGCTTGGATAACTATTTATAAAGCAGCTGCTGCACTAAAAACACTACTCTGAAGAAACCCACGAAGCACACTGGGTGAAAGCGCTAAGTTGAAATTTATGTTTGTTAAATGTACAGAGGAGTTTGTTTTTTATTTTTGGTTTTATTAAAGGAGTTTGTGATCCAGTCGAGGTTCCTGGTTTTTAATTTACAAGTCTGTTTTGTCGTTTGGTTATTTTGGTTCTACCATATGTGAATGATTTTAAAGAGTCCCAAAGGATTAATTGATTTGTCCGATTGTTAGTATTAGTGTCCCATAAAAAAAATTTCTATAAATGGATATGTTTTGGAATCTTCTTGTCTCAATAAAGGGGGGGTATAGCACTGTTTGATACTATGCAATATGATGCTTTGATGCAAGAAATGCTAGATGATGCTACTACTTATTTATTAATTAACCAAGCAAAACTTGACACTATAATTAAATCTATTAAAGATGATCTATATGATTTACTCATGTGTTATCTAATACCCAAAAGTCTATATGATTTTTTTCTTGAATGACACACCAATAGTCCCCACCATAAAAGGTTTACCCAAAATGCACAAGGGAGTTACACCACCACCCATGCGACCAATAGTATCCAGTGCTAAATGGGTTACCGAAAATATATCTATATATTTAGAAAATACATTGAGACCTTTAGTTGAGGCTATTCCTAATATCCTTAAAGACACGTATCAACTTTTAGAACATTTGCAATCACTTGATTTTAAGTTCATAAGAGATCAACATTTGTTAATTACAATGGATGTGCAAAGCCTCTTTACCTCAATTCCTAATGAGGAAGGAATTCAAGCAGTGAGGGAAGTGCTACAATATGCTCCTACAATAGATAGGAACAAGGCAATTTTGATCTGTCATCTCCTTGACATAGTTCTTGGCAATAATGTGTTTGCATTTAAGGGGTGCCTATACCTACAACAGTCTGGTGTGGCTATGGGCACCCCTTGTGCAAACACATATGCGAACTTAGTTATGTATCAATGGGAAAAAGAATACGTTTTTCAGTATCCTTTATTTACTAAGATTTTGGTCTATAAACCTTTTGTTGATGACATTTTAATTGTATGGGATGGCTCACTTGGAGAATTCCTTTTGTTTAAAGAATACTTGGAAACTACAACCAACTTCCTCAAATTTACAGTTGATGCATCATATGACATTGTGAACTTTTTGGACGTTAACTTAGACATTAGAGAAGGAAGACTGATGTCCACATTGTATAAGAAAAAGTGTTGGAAAAATACAATTTTAAAGTATGATAGTATGCACCCACGTCATATTTTTAAAGGCATCGTAAAAAGCCAGTTCGTTAGGTTGAGTAAAATTTGCACAGATAAGCAAGATCTATCAAATGAGGCAGACAATATGATAAAGATGTTTTTAGACAGAGGTTATGAATATGATCTAGTAGTGAAATTTATGAACGAAGTTCTGGAAAAAGATAAAATACCAACTACAGAGGTAAAACACAATAGCCCTTTACCCTACTTTTACAAAAAAGATGTCAATAGCAAGAATGAAAGGGTAGCATTTATGACAACGTACACCAATGATTTTCAAAGTATTAAGAAAATACTCACCAACAATTGGAAAGTGTTATTGACGGATGAGTATACATCAAAGTTGGTAGGTAAAAATCCTTACATAATATATAGAAACAACCAAAACTTGAAGAGACTACTATGTGATAGAACAGGTTCAAGCAATAAAGTTTTGTTAGGACTAAGGCATTCATTTGGTACTTACCCCTGCAAACATTGTAATTACTGCAAATATATTACCAAGGCACAGGACTTTGCACATCCAGAGTTACCATTTGTATTCAAACCAAGATTTAGAGCTACCTGTGATTCCTCTGGCTTGATATATTTAGCTACCTGTGAACAGTGCTCAGCCTTTTACATAGGCCTTACTAAAAGGAAATTAAAAAACAGAATTTACAATCATCAATATGATATTAAAAATAAAAATGAATTAAATGCCCTTGCAAAGCACATTTTAGTTAATCCAACACATTCTTTTGTGTTTAGAGTTTTACATATAGTGGAACGTAATGCCAGAGGGGGTGACTATATAAATCTATTAGAATTAAAGGAATTGAAATGGATCCTCAGATTAAAAGGTCATTATTCTCCTGGTTTAAATAACTATGTTACTATAAGGTCATTCCTTAATACACGTAGATAGGTATCTCTGGTTGGTGCTTTTCAACAATATTAGTCTGCCTTGGTCTTATAATATTCTATAAAATATAAATTTTATGAACATGATCATTTAGTCAACTATTTTTAATGACCTCTCACAAAGAATAGTGAGTTTTATAAGGTCAATTATGCTCTTTAGTTGAATATGTCTAGTTTTTTAGATTTAAAACAATATGAATTAATTTCATATATAATTATATATACTTAATAAATCTTTGTACATATGCAGTTAATGCTTACTTAAACCTAGGTGTTTATTGTATTTTTGTTTATATATATATATATATATATATATATATATATATATATATATATATATAAGATATATTTCTATTTTTATATTCATGAAATTTGGTATTGTTATATATATTACATATTTTAAAAAATCTATTAATTATATTTTTATATTTGCATATTTTGTATTAATTAAATAGAATCAATTTTGGTAGTCATATATTTTCTATCAGATATTTATGAACTGGATTAACATATATTATATCATTTTTATTTTATTACAGTTTTCAAGTCAAGTTTTGCTGCTTTTAGAATTTTGCATATGAGACATGCAAAATTGAGTATAGTTTGGATTAACATATATTATATCATTTTTATTTTATTACAGTTTTCAAGTCAAGTTTTGCTGCTTTTAGAATTTTACATATGAGACATGCAAAATGGAGTATAGTTTGCTTTAAACAATGGATTATAAGCTTCATTAATGAGTTTAGAATATTAATGTATAAATAGTTAGCTTAGATATTTTGCTTTTTAGCGTTTTGTCAAATCTTTATTATTAGTAGCTTAAAGCCTGTTTTTAGAATCACTATATATCTTTAAATGAATACAAAGTTAATTGTATAATTGCACAATGAACTGATTAATTTATTGAATGATGAGTTTGTCTTTACTATATAATCTCTGAATTCATTATGCTGTATATGGTCTGAGGAAGCATATCAGGAGATACGCGAAAGCGCTTACCACAGTTTTCAATAAACCTTTACATTTTACTTTTTCAACGTGGAGAGTCTGAAGTTTGTATTTTACATCATAGTTAGGAGGGTGTGGAGGGGGCAGAGCCCTCGACCTGGGTCGGTTACAGTAGTTATATAGCAGGTTTCTATATTGGACAGTAAAACAGCAAATGTATATTAATAATATCAACACATTTACTGTCACATTTACACATTCTACATGCTATTTCCTTGTTGCTGGCCAACTATGACAGTTCATTGATTTTTATGATGATATCACTGTTCAATACATAGAATGTTCAATGTAGTGTTCAATGAGTAGCCATTTGCTGAAGGATTTTGTTTGATGGGTAAACATAGACCCCTTTTAATGTTGCTTTGAGTTTGCCTTTTTGTCATAATGTCCATCTGATCTTTATTTATATGTTGGGGTATATTCTTTGTTAATTCCATCTACTATAATAAATCAATTTATTTTTTAGTCCACATTTAAAAGGGCGAGTATTCTATACACTGTATAGTATTGTAGATCTTTAGTGGATTTCAATACTGCTGTATTTAAAGAGTATTTCCATGAGGGTGGTATATTTTGTTTTGTCTGTATTGCTATCTGGACTTTCTGATAAAGTTGAATTATGTCCTTTGGCAGAAATGTATATATTTCTAAAATTAATCTGTATATTCAAAGAAGTTTTCTTAAAGTTCTCTAATTTTTTGAGTAATTTCATTGCTATATATTTCCTTTAACAGATTTTCTTTGTCCATTTCTGATCATTTAGGAATTGCTGCATTTTATTTCAATTCCCTAAACAAGAATCACTGATCATATTTAAATTACTAGCTGTGTTCAGGCTCACATAATACAGTCTGAATTCTCACATAATTTCTTCATTGTATATTTTAGGTTTCCTGTCTTTTATACATTTGATTTTTTTAATATGATATTTTCTTACTAGTGTTGTATGTCTTTTTTATTAGGTTGTCCATTCCTTTCTGTGTAATTGCATGCATAAAATATTTGAATTTTTCAGCAGCCATTTATATTTATTTCCCTTGGTGCTTTGATAATCTTTTTTAGTGCTTAGTTTGCATATCTAATGTCTTATTCCCTTTATTTAATTATGTTTAGTTGTATGTAATTTATTTTGTATATCAAACATTTCTTTGTTCCACTGTTTAATTTTCCTTTCATACTGTTGCACAATTCTACCATATGTGAATGATTTCAAAGAGTCCCAAAGGATTAATTGATTTGTCCGATTGTTAGTATTAGTGTCCCATAAAAAAAATTCTATAAATGGATATGTTTTGGAATCTTCTTGTCTCAATAAAAAAGCAGGAATCCTGTATATAGTTGCTAGTGTTTCATAATTAATCAATAATTTGATCAGTAAAGCATTGTGGTCTGAAAAGGGACATGGTGTTATTTTGAATTTCTTGACTTTTGGTGTAATATCTTGAAAGTGTGTGTGTGTGTATATGTATATATATATATATATATATATATATATATATATATATTGTATTTTATATATTCTACATAGCATTCCAAAGGCATCAGAATAATGAGAAAATTAAACAGTCATACTCTTTCCACATACAGGAACCTTTTAGATTTAAAGTTTCTAATACATTTCTGAGACTATTTACTGTAGCTGATGTTCTGGTCTCTTTGATGGTGCTGGATTTACTTTTTTCAGTTATGCAGTTGAAATCCTCTCATATAATTATACCCCTTTTTATTACTAAATATGCAATTCAAATGTTTTCTTTCTGTCCTAGCACCAGTTGCTGAAAACCAATATAAATTGATAAGGTCCATTGACTATTGTTATACTCCATAGCTATCATGCCAAATATAATATCTTGATGCTTATTTTTAAAGATGGCTTTGGGCATAACTACATTCTTCTTATGATGTGTTATTAATCCTCTTCGCTTTTCCTAAATGTAGACTAAGCCATCACATCAGATTGTGAAAACTTAAATCATCGTTTGGTTTGCTTGTGTGCCTTTCTTGCAAATACTTACTTTGTGCTTTAATAATAATTACATAGTTGATTAATTTCCCTCTTTTTGAAAGGATATGTCCCCAGAAGTTGCTTTCACTGAAATACAAAAGTAAATCCAAATATGAGAATATGAGAAAATATTTTGTCAAAAAAAATTCCAGTCCTTTGTTAATTTTCCTGATAATTCTTTTGAGAAAATAGTTAAATAATCCAAACTTACAGCAAATTGCTGTGACTTTATTTGGAAATATTCAAAAACTGCAGAGCTTCTTTCCTACTCCTCTTCTACGATTTTGCCTCTGCCACCCAAAATTCTGTCAGCATTTTCTGAACATTCTGGGAACAAAAAACATTCCAATGCTACCCTTTACGTTATCAGACAGAGCAGTGCAGGAAGAGACTACTCAGCTACTACAAAGAAGCAGGTGTGTTAAAAACTGTGAAGAATGTTCTCAAATATGTTACAAGAATTACCAGACATGGTCTCTGTATAATATGCAATATGAAAGTTAAGATATGTGGATTCACACAATTCAAAGCCTATTTGTTTTTTTTTTCTGTGCATACATTTATTCAGTTATATATGAATTTATTTGTTTGAATGTATTACTGGGCAAGTTCGTGGGTGTATTTGTACTTTTGTATGCACTTATATGGAACAAAGAGTTTGCCTATAACTACAGAAGTGTTTCATAAAGTATATGTATTCAAGAGACAATATCTACATTTTTTTAACTGACATTATGTATGTAGCACAGAGAAAAGCTGTGCTGTCATTTTGCATGCTTTGTCAGCAGTCAGTGTAATGTCTTTATTGCCACATCTCTAGGAACATTTCTCCAAAACTAAATTAATTATAAAATTAATATTTGCATGCATAGCTAGTGATATCTTTTGATATCTACTAGTGGTTTGCTTTGATGCTAGTCTGCCAGTAGACTCTAGGGCTCATATTTTACATAATTTTGTTTTTGTATACAGTGGGATAATACTTAATATCAAATGCACCCTCTTGTTCTTGTAAATGAGTTTTGTCAGTGCCTTTTGAAGATGGGTTCATATTATAACACCGAACGCTGAAAACAGCAAATGGTGTTACACTGACGCATATTCAGTGAACGCTGAAAATGTCAAAACCACAGAACAGCGATTTATTTCCTATGGAAAGAAATCGCTGTTCCAGCCCCGCCCAAAAAAAACATTAAACACTTCCAAACATATACACACATACCGTAACATTAATTATACCCCCCAAAAAAACAGTAAACAACTTAATACATATACGCACATAACCCAACCATACATCTAACAAAAAAAAAAAAAAAAAACAGTAAACATCTTAAAACATATGCACTTACCTTAACCCGCACCCTAACCCTAAGGTCAGTAACTCTCACACATTTTCATAAACTGTTCTAAACACAAACACACTTACCTTAACCCTAATCCTACCCCCCCAAAACAAAAGTAAACAGCTAAAAACAAACACACACGTAACTGAACCATACATCTAACGCAAAATAAAAAAACATTAAACACTTTCATAGATATGCACTTAGCTTCACCCTGCACTCTAACCCTAAGGTCAGTAACTGTTGCACAATCATGCTCGGGAGCTATACCGCACAAGGGACCACACTACACTCCAGAACAGGGAAAGCAACGAAGAGGTCAAGTGACTTCTTTCCCAGGGAAAGAATTCGCTGAACAGCCACTTCGTTGTTTTGTCTGTTCGCCCTACGTGTCGATGAAAATGCATTTGACAAAATGCATTTTCGTCATTCTAATATGAACCCTTTAAAGACATAATATAGTTTATTTTTAATTGCACCGACATATAGCTGTATTGAAAAGAGAGGCTTTGGGGAGTAAAGAGAAAAAAAATTTTTAAAGTAATATTCATGTAAAATGTATTGTGCAAGTTGCAAAACCACATACGGATTTCAGTTAATTTCTTAGGATGAATCTATACCAGGAAAGTCTGAGATTAATCTAGTCCATAAACTGTTTTGTAATAAAACCTGTCAGATTTCCTGTTAGACCAAAACTAATGTAAAGGCCAGATTTCAGAAAATATACTATACTAAAATCTTGGTTCAAAAACCTTGCATTTCACGTGTTCTTGTGTAGCTGAAATGATAATCTTTCTACTTCCATTTACTGGCACTAATTATTGAAAATGAGAATTTCAGTGCTCTTCATCTTGTCATGTAGGTTTGCTTTCATATCAAGTGATTTTCCTGTTTGCCACAAAGTAAAAAAAAAAAAAAAAAAAAGAAAGGTGGGATAAAGAGGAAGTATAAAACTTACATGAAGCCTAAAATATGTTGGACTCTTACTTGAGCTGTCCTGAAGTGAGATGGAAAAGTTTCTTGAAAGGGTAATTAATGAAATTGGGACAGTACTGCCTTTAAAAGGCAATTAATAGAAATAAGAGAGGTGCTATGTGAAAATAACTAAAGAAACACCAAACAATTGGACAGCTAGCAAATACATTTTTAGGTGCAATATTGAAAGTATCAGTGCTTATTCCTATTTATTTCTTCACTGTATGTGCTTAGAGGTATAATAAAAATATAATAAACAAGTATTATTAATGTAAGGAGAGTTGAACATTTTAAAGCCCTAGCCAAGAAGTCTGTAGGCACTGATAAATTGACTTTAAAGTGCCTGAGGAATCTAGTTGGCTCCAGCTGAAAAATGTATATGTATTAAACATTACGACACTTCATGGTGGGAAACACTGTAGAAGACAGAGAAACATCTTTTTTTTTCGTCTTCTCTTCTTTTCTTCATAGATGGAGAATTTTGAAAAGCTCTGAAATGGTTCTCTTAAAAGATGTTATACTTTTTGCCATTTTCAGTTATATGGCTCATTTTTGGAGAATGCATGTTTGAAATAAGGAAGTAAAGCACATCACAATTCATACAGCAGTAGTATGAAGAACAGTAATGTTCTGATTATATTGAAAGAATCATAAGCTGTATTTCTCTTCATCTGTCAAAAACTCTCTGTGATGACCCTTGTCAGATAAGTGATGCCTAACTCAAAAGGACTGGTTCAGTATTGGTTTTGACCTCTGATACTGACAGATAGACAGGCCACAATCCATGGAATGTTTCTTGGATAAATTTATAAGCTTAGCTCTAATTTTAGTTAATTAATGTTGATAGACCTTAGCAATGATTCATAAGTCTGGCTCATAATTTATTTAAATGTTATGCCAATATTTGTTGTGACATGTATTAATTATTACAGCACTCAAGTATTTAAGAAATGAAAAATGTGTAATTCAGCATTAATGAATATTTTTAATGCATTATCATTATGTTACGATATAATATGTTGTTAATGTATTATAATTATATTATTGTTGGTGTTTTAAAGAATACATGTGAAAAAATTAATATGCCAGTTTATGTCAGTACTACAGTTTCTACCAGTGATTTAATTTTCTTATCATACAATAGAAACTGAACTATTTCAGTGCAGAAACCACACGTTTGAAAATTATACATTTTACATTCCTTGACAAGATGAATTAAAAATAAATAGAGAGGAATCAGTGCTGTAAAAGAGATTTTTTGACCAATCAATTATTTTATTTATCTAATGGACCAAACATTTCTCTTAACTGTTTTTTGCCATACGGTTTTTCTTGCTAATTTCTACAACTTTTGGATCCAGCCTCAGTGAAAGATACATGGGGCTACAACTTACATGCACCTGCTCAGTGGCTATCCCATCAAAAATCAATGTAGCACAGAAGGAGACAGCATAATTCATTGCCTTGCACTGCTCTGGAAACATTTATGGTACACAGATGTTATTGTTTTTTAAGTAACTGTAACATCACTCTTAGAAGCACTCTTTGAATTACTTCAGCTAAGTAGAACCAATGTAAAGCAAACACCCATTCTAGAGACCTAAACCTATACACCCATATCAAGCTCACCGGACAGCATGACAGGTATCTCTGCCTCTGTAGCTCCCATTTATGGAATAGGCTGCACTTACCTATTAAACAGAATATTACTGTAGCAGCATTTAAAACCAGTCTGGATGACTGGATGGGTGAACAGAAAATATCATTGGGGATATTTGGAGAAATTCTCTTTAATGAGATATTGTTAATCTCCCACTAGCATTGGGTCATGTGGCTAGAATTCTCAATGATCACTTTAGACATGGAAACTTGTCAGAGAAGTCACATTTTAAACATTCTAGTCATATCACTGCAGTTCAGCAGTAGATCCCCTACTTATAAAACTGCTTTTGTAAGTTTTACTAAAGGAATTTGGGGGGTGGGACAGGTGCATGTGAAAATCTGTCTGTATAACAATAATCACATAAATCTACAATATATTATAGGTTCATAGACATGTACTATGCTAGCTGCCCTTGTAGGTCATTTTAAGCCTAGCTAATTTTCTTTATGGGCTCAAAGCAACTTAGCCCATTTGGTTGTAGATTAGCCTTTCCTATATCATGGTTGATAATTATTTAGTATCCCTAATGAGAATAACTAGAATCAACCCATAGATAATCTGAGGGACCCATGCATGGGGTAAAACATTTAGAAGCTGGATCTGTCCATAAGTAGGAGAGAGGGCAGTTCTGCAATCAATTTTTTGTTCCCCATCCATAAAGCTTGTCCTTGAATATGGACAGGGATGAACTTTTTTATGTGGATGGGGAGTTTGTTCCACAGCAGTGGAATCTTCTGTGAGATATACCTGTTCCTCCAAACCATTCTGTTGATGTTGCAGATGAGGTTTAGATTCCTTGAGCAAGTAATTCTGATGACATTTGACTTGCTGATCTACAAATCCATCATTAATGGGTTGGAGGATGTCTTTGATATTAAAGTAGTATCATAAGATAGTGTTTTGTAATGGCACAATATTCACATAAAATAGAGTTAACATGTCATTTCACTGAGAATCAGCTGCCACAGTAATATATATGTACACATATTTGCTCTCATCCATTGCTTCAATAACTGTTTCAAAGAAATCGGCTAAGTTGACTAGGCATCATCTGCCTCTGATAAAAACTGAACTGCCTAAGGTTGAGAATCTGTAGGCAGCCTCTATTCATATTTATCAATTCCATTATGACCTTTTCCATACTCTTGGAGACGAGGCTGGTCAAGCCTTTAGGTCTACAGTTGCCTAGGTTATTTGATGCCCCACCTTTATGAAGGGGGATGACTGTCATAGTTATCTGGTGCAAACCCAGATTGGAGGCTGACAGTGAAGAGCCTCTGCAGGAAGTTTGACACATCCCTTTTCAGGCTGACAGTAGGCATCCTGGTATGTTATCAAGCTCACAGAACAGTAGTAGAAATCAGAGTTCAGAGCTTTGCACAACCATAAGACACAAATATCACAAGAACGCCAACTTTAATACATGAAGCTTTCGGGTGTTCTACCCTTCATCAGCATATACACAAATACTTTAGCAACATTTATATAGAGGTCTAGTTAATGTCACATGTTTATACCAGCCACTAAAAACACATAATAAAACTTCCATATTATTATTCTGTTTAAAATACATTAAACATTATATTCTACATTAAAAACGCATCAAAATCCATATAGACCCTGAAACTAATATAAAAAATATAATATATACAAAAATCATAAATTATCATACTGTCGTTTCACTAACACAGGTTTTATGCTAATGGCATTACAACCAGAAGACTTAAAGATCGTATGATTGAACATAGATCAGAAATTAATAGAAAAATTGAAACTAATGCCCTATATAGACACATTAAAGAAAAAACAACACATAAATTTAAGTTTAGATGTATTGATATAGTTGATTTGGGTCTAAGGGGTGGTGACATTAATAATGCTTTGGAAATCAGGGAATTACATTGGATAATAAGACTGCAAGCTGATGTATTCCCTGGCCTTAATAATGCCATTAGCATAAAACCTGTGTTAGTGAAACGACAGTATGATAATTTATGATTTTTGTATATATTATATTTTTATATTAGTTTCAGGGTCTATATGGATTTTGATGCTTTTAATGTAGAATATAATGTTTAATGTATTTTAAACAGAATAATAATATGGAAGTTTTATTATGTGTTTTAGTATCTGGTGCAAACCCAGATTGGAGGCTGACAGTGAAGAGCCTCTGCAGGAAGTTTGACACATCCCTTTTCAGGCTGACAGTAGGCATCCTGTGTCTTATGTTATCAAGCTCCACAGAAGTAGTGTTTATGGCCTTGGATAGTGTTTTTAGGACTTTTTTCTGGGAGATTTGTGTGGGGTGTGTGTGTGTGTTTGTGAGTGTGTGTGCGTGTGTGTGTGTGTGTGTGTGTGTGTGTGTGTGTGTGTGTGTGTGTGTGTGTGTGTGTGTGTGTGTGTGTGTGTGTGTGTCTGCTGGTATTGGTCTGGGAATGCCGGGTTGGAGTGGTTAAAGCTAGAGCTAAATTTATCATCTAGTATATTGACTGTGTCACCAGGATTAGGGTGTGTGTTATTTACTATTAGCTCTGTGCAATTCTGTGCATTATTTCTGAGGTTTATATCACATTTAAAGAAAGCTGTGATTATCTTTTACCCGGGTGGTTATTTTTACCTCATGTCTAACTTTGGTTGATTTGATAAGGGACCAGCGTTACCTGTGATGTGCTTTTGGTATTTGGAGAATTACTTTTATTTTTAGGCACAATGATCGTTTTCCTGTTTTGGAGACCCTGTTTATATTTGGGTTCCACTATAGGGGTTTGTTTTTAAATGTGACATTGCATTCATTTTGGAGGGGGGAAGTTGACTGATGCTTCTATACAGCAATTTACATATGTACAGAATTTGGTGGTGAATGATTTTGAATTCATACAGGAATCACCAGGGTGGAATGGAAAGTTAAATATAGTCAGGTCTGCACTCAATTTTAGTTAATTAGTGTCAGCATAATTTCCAAATACTGAGCTATTGGAGGATGTTTCTGGCTTCTGTCTTATGGTGAACATAACTGATTCATAGTCTGCTTTGACCAGTGAGAATATTACAACTGGTAGGGAACAGAGCTGTCCTATATTAGTGAGAACCAAATTCTAGGAGTTTGTCTCACCTACTAGGGATGTGGACCAGCTGGTCCAGTGTCTTTGTATTTATTCAGTCCAGAAATCTCTAGGCTTATATGTTTGGGGATGCAGAAGTTTCCCAGTTGGTGGGAGGGGTAGTTGTTGTCCCTAGGAGAATTGGGTTTGTCTGAATGCTCAGAGGTTCAAGGTTAGTAAGGTAAGAGGTATGGGCCAAGGGGGTATAGACAGAATGCTACAGTTAGCTATGATGTGATATGGGATTTAGTTAATGTTAAGTTGGACATGGAGGAGTTCCAAGTCATTATCCTAACTAATGAGACTGGAGGTAAAAAAAAACATTTTGTTTTGTGAATATTAGAAACCCTGCTGCCTTTACTGCCTTTATGTAGTGTGATGGGTCTATCCTCTCACCTTCCTATCACCCTGGGAGTCCCCCAAGGCTCTATCCTGGGCCCTCTCCTTTTCTCAATTTTCAACGATGATCTTAATCTAATCATTCCTTAAACAACATGTATCCAATATGCTGATGACTCCACACTAATATGCTCAGCTACCTCTGCACCTCAACTTCAGTCCATTACACAAACAGTGCTTAACACAGTAGAAAAATGGTTCCTACAGCATAGCCTCCTCCTGAATCCTAAAATGACAAAACTACTACTCTTCACTCCCACTCAAAGGTCCCTCCCAATTGACTCCATAGTTTTATCCAATGATGGAATAATTATATCTCCCAACCCAACTACCAAGCTCTTAGGGGTAACAATAGATCATAGTCTTAGCTTTGACATACATATTAACACAACAATAAAAACGGTAAACAAAAAATTAGGCTCTCTCTATAGGATTAAACCCTTCCTAACTCCAACAGCTAGAACCACTATTGCCCACACCCATCTAATTTCCACCCTCTTCTATGCCTCTCCCATTTATACCAACCTATCAAAACACAACCTTAACAAACTAGCTACCTCCTAGAACAATATTGCCAGATTTGCTACTGGTTCCTCATATAGAACTCACCACTGTCAAAACCTTAAACACCTAGGTTTGCTAGAACTTCATAATCAACTTCAGTTTCAACAACTTATTATTGCCCATAAGATCCTCTATCTTCCTAAAAATACTCCTATACTTAATAGCCTTCTTACCCCCTACAGTAATTTGACAACCCTTCGCTCAGCCAATAAAGTACTAGTATCCACAGTCAAATCCAAAAATAAGGCCGGTGATTCACTGTTTGCGAATACTGTTGGCAAATCCTGGAACCTGCTTCCCATGAAACTCTCATCTCTCTCCTCAGCAAAACTGTTCAAAAAACAACTCAGAGAATACCTTATTAACCACTGGTTATGCCCATGTAGTAACCCAGACTAATCCTTCCATCACTTTCTCTGAACCCTACCTACATAACCTTTTGCAATTTAATTCCAGTTCTCTCTATGCCTATGAGAGTAGGCCTACCTAGTCTAATTTTTAGGCTCTACAACTCTCTCTTACACACAATCCTCTACTAACTATATACTTGCAGAGATTGCTGCCTGCAGCATTAACTTGCTATCACATATAAAGATCTTTATAGACTTTCGTTATATTTCTTATTTCATGCTGCATTAAAGTTGCTATGCTACTATAGGATAATGGGATGACTCACTGTTTAATACTGTACCTGGAGCTGTAATATTTGCTATTGTAATTTTTTATATTTCTCTTTCTTAATAGTGCACCACTTCAAATTTGTTTATTGTTTAATCTTTTTTCTTATTATTCTGCTACTTTAACACTAATTTTTTGTCTATAAAACATTTGTATTCTTCACCTTAAAATAGTACTACACCTAAATTTGTTACTTTCTTACTTATTTGTACCTGTAGTTGCTAATATTTTGCTTATGTGGAGCTTTTCTCCCCGGGCCTCTACTGAAAATGGACATATATCCCATTAGACTAGCCCGGTCAACAAATGTAAAATAAAATAAATAAATAAATAAATGGGTCTGAAACCACGAACTGCTGATGGAGTGCTTTCAATATTCTTGAACCTGGTCTCCATGACGATGCATATATTAATCTATTCTAGGGTCAGTATCGCCTGTAGGAAATATCGTTTTTTTATAAGGCTCTTAGTGTTGATATTATCTGAAGTTTGTTTTGTTATGTTAGAAGCTTTTGAAGACTAACTTTGCCTAAAAAGGTATTATGGGAGTGCATGAATGCTTGGTGGGGGTGGACGCATCCCATCCATGGGAAAGCAGTTTAGACTGTCTATCATGTCCTCTTAGGCAGATATAGATTGTACCCCCTCTACATGACTCCAGAAGCTAACCCAGATGCAGAAAAACAATATTTAACTAACATCACTGTATTTCCTGACTGTTCTAGCTAAATTAATTAATACAGCAAGGCACGATAAAATCCTGAGATGCTTACTTATAGGTTCATAGGCTCATAGGTGTTTACTAGGCTAACAACCACAAGGGTCTTTTTAAGCCATGCATCATACATCTCTGACAAGTTCTGATACCCTTGATAAATGTAAGCATGTGCCTGGGAGATAAACCATTTACAGGTTACCTCTGTACATTAGAGACATAAGTGCTAAACCAAGGATGAATTTCTGGTTTCCCATCCAGTTGCCAACTTGCATTTAAATTGGGTTAGGGAGGAACTTGCTTCACATGGATGGGGAGCCTGTTCCATAGACAGGGTAGTCTCTGGGATGCATACCTATCTCTCCAGAAGTTCCTGTTTATAGCACAGATAAGGTTTAAGTCTTTAGAACAGGTAATTCTGGTGCTGTTTGTTTTGTGGATATGCAGGAGGTCCATCAGAGTGGGGTTTGACAATGCCCTGTATAACAGGCATAGATCTCCCCTCAAAAGCCTGTAGGAGACAGAACACAGGGACAGGGTCTTGAGGTGGTCTCTATAATATATATTATTTGCACCCTGTATTCTTTAGTGAGGCACCTCTGTGGATGTTCTAGTTGTTGGGTATGCCTAGTTAGCTACCTACCAAAGGGGGCATTGTACTCAGTGATAGGTCTGATGAAGGCCGAATATAGTGGAACAATGACTTCCTTGGACTTAGAAGCCATTCCTTTGTTTATAAGTTGCACAACATAGAATGATTTCCTCGCCACTGTACACATGTGATGATCAAAGACTAGATAATTATGTATGTGTGATACTAAGTCCGTGACTACTGGGTCAACTCTAAAGAGTGTGTTAACAATGTGACAGCTACCAGGGATGGATGATTTCCCAAAGGATACTATTATGCATAGCTTGGCATTTAGGTTTAGTCCATGGCTCTGACACCAGTTGTTTGTCCTGGAGAACATTTTTGTCAGTGTGAGATTCAGTGACAGCTCCTAATTTGCAATCATTTGCAAATTTAGTCAGCCAGAGATCACTGACATTGGTCTTGACTTCGGAGAAGTAAATGCCAAAAAGGAGTGGTCCAGGGACTGATCCCTGAGGGACTCCACTTGTGACTGGCCTCTTTGTAGAGGCAGACTCCCCAATTCTAACCTACTGGGTCCTGTCCGTGAGCCAGTTAGCTATCCATCGGGTGACATACGGGTTTGTATCTAACCTCTTGAGTTTGTCAACAATACCCGAGTGAGGTATTCTGTCAAATGCCTTGGCCAGGTCAAGGTAGGCAGTGTTAATGACTTTGGCCTCATCCATTGCTTTGGTGACCTTCTTGAAGAAGTCCACCAGATTGAGTAGGCATGATCTGTCCTTGAACAAACCAAAGTGGGTTGTGTCCAGTGTCTGAAGGTTTACTATATCACTACTGATCATTTCCATGATAATTCTTTCCATGGCTTTACATATAAGACTAGTGAGACTTATGGGGCTACAGTTTCCAGGACCTTTGTGCAGAGGGATGATTGTTGCATTTCTCCAGTCACAAGACACACAACCTGTTTGGAGACTACAGTTAAATAGCAATTCCAGAGGCCTTGATAGGTCATGTTTCATGCTATTTAGAAGGCTTGAAAGGCAAGGTGATGAGATTCAAACTAACTGAATTGATCTCAACTGAACTGACTAATCTGACTGTGATAACTGGCATAGATCTTTTTATATCAGCTTCCAAAGAAAACAAACTTCTGTGAGAGTTCCATCCTCTCAGTACTGGTTATAGAATGACATCACATTTGATCACTTGACTCTGGTACAATACACACTCAGAGCTTTGCTAAGATCTGTTGCAATATCTGAAAGCTATAGAACAATTTCCAAAACTTCTTTTCTTCCCTTCCAGAATTCTTTGTTTAAACATGCACATTTAATTAGTTATAATAACACTATTGATACATCTTTAACAGAAGAAAGTCAGTGTGATAGTCAAATTACATAAAATTATTTACAACACTCTAGCTAACTATGCTGGCATATGTTACACATACACTGCCGTATTCTCCCTGGTACAGATGGCAGTACCTCATTGTCACATGTTCATACTTGCATTGGATGCATATTCTGAGAGCTCCATCATGTCTCCCTTCATATGGTTCAGAAAGGTACATCAAAGGCCATTTACTCCCATGTGTACTATGACTGTGTAATATGTGTACTTGTAGTGCAAGAACATGTGTGCATGCATTATATGACAAATCCTGGCCATAGTAAGCAACTGACCATGATCATCTTCTTGCCCAGCCTGATGAGTGGTGTATCTGTGTGCCTCTCAAAATAATCTCATATGATTAGGGTGTTAGGTGGTGCAAAGGTTTGCCTTATAGTCTTTCAGTTTAAGCCTCCATAAGATATAGGTGTGTGTTTTGTAGTGGAAGCTTTTTGAGTTGAATATTTGTGAGATTGCTATGGGTATTTGTTGCAGTAGCTGCATCTGAGAGACCTTTGAGGTTTAGATAGATTGGTTTTAGAAGTTTCAGCATATGTAGATTCATGTCTTTTGTCTGCAATGTGTGTGGTAGGTAAAGTGTGATGTTTTGTGTTGCTGACAACTTGCTTGAGATACGCACTGCATGTATGTGAGAGTCTTGCCTTCAAACGCATCATATAGCTATATCTCTCACACACTGTATCAGATTGCTTAAGGTGTAAGGACTTACCAGTAAACAGGATAAAATTGCTGAATTGTTTACGGATGCCAATTTTCACAAAGCTGTCTACAGATATGTTAGGGAAATGCAAATCCATGTTCCAAATATTTATTGTGTGAGTTGCAAGAGGAGTGGTACCTGAGGGATTCATGGCTAATTTTCGTAGGGGCTATCCAGGTAAAAACTACCATCTAAGATTAAACTCATGGAGCAATGCTCCGCTGTACAAAACAACACAGCTAAGGACACATGAAAACCCATTTTTTATAGGGGAAATTAAGATCTGAAGCATCTGTCTCAATACAAGACACAGTTAACCACCACTGCACAATGGCAAGCATCTCTCTAACATGATAACTTTATACAAGCAAAGAAATTAAAAAATAAATAAAACCGGCCTTTGGCCAATGACAGTGTAGCAGTTTCATGGTATCTTTAAGGAATCTCAACCACAAAAATGACCCGGCTCTCCGCTACTGCAAACCAAAACTTTCTAAATTAAATCACAACAATACCTAGATAAAGTGCAGATGTAATGCAAAATATACACTTCAACATGCAAAAATTGATCAGAACTAGCAGAAAACCAGTGGAAAAACAGCAAATAATTACTTATCAGACATAATAAAGATGGTGGTGAACCAAAGCACAGTATTCCAGTGGCAATGTCAACAAGCATTGTGAAGCTATGTGTAAATGACATTAAAACTGGAGCTGTGAGGTATTATTTCCCACAAGGCTAAGAAATAACATTTAGATAAATCACAAGCGGATTAGTTGACTCACTGATATAATACCTCTAACAACAACAGCAACAAAAAAACCCAGTGAACCTGGAGAAGTTCAAAGAATATAGTAGAGCTTGTAAACTCAATAGCCAAACTGAAGGGGAATATTGGTAAGAAGAATAATATACTTGAGGAGTCTGCTGTAAATATTACAACTGGTTTTGAGTGAACAAAGAAAAAACATGATTCAGTAAAAGGCATAAAGCTGAGAATCATTTATGCATTGATTAGTCAATGGATGAACGGGGAATGTCTTTAAATATGCTAGAATGTGGAAAAGGTGAAAAGAGTACAGGGAACTGGTAAAAAAACAGTATTTATATGAAGGATGGGAATTTATGCTATAACTTCAAAAGTAATAGCAGTAAAATGTCATTAACATTTGTAGCTCAGTATACTCTTAGGTGGTCCAGCTACGACTGGCTCATGGATGGGAAGACATGGCTTCATTTCTTTTGAAAAGACACTTTGATTTGAAAGAGTGGATAATACCATAAAAAGAAAAACAAATTAATTATACCATGATCCCCCCAAAACGCGCACGCTGATTGGCCAGCATGCCCGTTGTAAATCGAGTTATACTAATGGAAAAAGGTCCGGTCGCCCGGACTTTTTTCCATTAGTATAACTCGTTTTTTAAAACACTGTCTCGCTATGTTAAATGGGTTTAACATAGCGAGACAGCTTTAAAATAAGCAACGGAGATCTCCGTTGCTTATTTTAAAGCTGTCTCGCTATGTTAAACCCATTTAACATAGCGAGGCAGTGTTTTAAAAAAAGGCAACGGAGAAAGCAAGATCTCCGTTGCTTTTTTTTAGTGTTTTACTATGTTAAATGAGTTTAACATAGCGAGACAGTTTTAAAATAAGCAACGGAGATGTCCGTTGCTAAACTGTCTCGCTATGTTATACTCATTTAACATAGCGAAACACTAAAAAAAAAGCAACGGAGATCTTGCTTTCTCCGTTGCTTTTGCCAACTCTGATGTACGCGCAGGCGCGCAGTACATCAGAACTGCCGCGGATGCCAGACATCTGCGGAAGGGCAGTAAACAGGCATTATACTATGCCATTATTTAAGAAAAGTAATAGTTTCTTTTCTTAAATAATGTCATGGTATAATAGCAATAACCCACTTCTGGGTGTAGGTAATGCTAAATTTACCCACGGTTGGCTTTGTTTGGTCCCTTCGGGACCAAACCATGCCAACCGTGGGTAAATTTAGCATTACCCACACCCAGGCGTGGGTTATTGCTATACTAATTAAGAGTCAGAAATAAAAACTCATACACTGAGCGAATAAGATATTTCATTAGACAACTAAAATGAAGCCGAGATTTAGATTTGATGGGGTCAGGAAGGAAGTGTGCAGTGAATAGAAAGAAGAAGAATGTTTAGGGGATGCTTGCACAGTCTTGATTTTCAAGTGCCTTGGGTACAGGGTGCAGTTGTTCCTATTTTAAGAAAGGTGATAGAAAAATCTAAATATGTATTACCCTGATACGGTTTTAGATAACTAACTAAAGAGTTTACTAACTTGTTTCTTCAGGGATTAATGAAACAGATGGGAGAAGAGAATTAATGTACAAACAACAGTATGTATTTATGCAGAATAAGCCAGTAGTGCATGCACAACGTGTATTTAGCTTTAGAACAGAAGAAGAATATGTATAATTCAGAATAGTCTGGCTAGATGTTATATGTATAGACTTTGAATCAGCATGCAGTTCAAAATGAAAAACAAATAAAGAGCACCTGTGGCTTGTAATTTAATCACCAATGCAGTTGTTTTGTAACATTGGTCAGTGTAAAAAACAGCTTGAAATGATTACATCTCAGATGAAGTTGGGATTATGAAAGGTATAGGACAGCGATCCAAAAACTTGCCGTTTTGGTATATGTTTATGGTATATATTTATGAGATATATATATATATATATATATATATATATATATATATATATATATATATATATATATATATATATATATCATAGATATGTCTCCTTGCTTGAGATATGTCTCCTTGCTTCTTACAAGAATATTGCCATCAAGAAAACAAAGTTTCTGTATATCCTGTAAAGGTTTATTCATCTTTACGAATGAACTGAAATGAGTATATTTGTCAGTGTTTTGAAAGTATGATTTATGAAGTCCTGGTACAGATATGTATCTAACATTAAAACAGCAAGGTGGGATTTGCAAGCTGACATGACTTTGTTAGCATGCATAGAAAATGTTGCACTTGATTTAGTCAGTTGTAGTTAATGTCAGTATCTGTTTTGTTGACACAGTGCTTGACATCTGTGTACCAGGGTTGGCAAATAGGCCCTTTCTCTGGTATTCTGTAATCTTGGAGCCAGAAAATTAACCTGGGGTATGGGGGGGAGGGCACAAGCACTCACATGGGGAGATGTGGAGGGGTTTGACCCCTCTAAAAAAGACTACTTTTGTTTTGCATGCTCCGAGGTTATGTCACAGAACATGCACATTAGGGATTTGTTGTTTTTTCTTTCTTTTTTTGACCATTACACATTGATGTTTTCCTTGTTGATTTACTGAAGTGTAGACTAACTTTAGTAGATCCATTGTGAAATGGTCAGCATGAGATGTGCACACCTGGAGTTATTGGAGTCCTTACAAAGTTATGAAAAATCTGAGATATTTTCCATCTTTACATGTATAATGCAAAAATGGGGTGTCATACTGTCATATTATGGTGTGTATGTAATCAGTAGCTGTTAGTAAAAATGACATATTAAAGCATGATGGGTAATGTCCAGGCTTTCTGAGATATAAATGCTTGCTTGAAAAATCTGTTATGACTATTAGTGATATTTCATAGCTGCATTAATTTCATAATAACACTGAGAACTACAAGTGAAAAATGGTGCATCATATGCGAAACATTAAGTAATAATATGTTGTCAATTACACTTGCCATCTAACATGCAGACTTTTGTGGATTAATGTTATTTTGCAATATTGGGAAGTATAAATACAATTTGCATAGATTCTGCAATATCACAAAATAGTTGTAAGCTGTATCAAAAAACAACAATATGCTACCCATTTCTGTCATAAGTCATTTGAAAGCTCTCAAATGGGTGAAACATTCTCCCACTAATATCTTAGATCTATCTTGTACACCTACAAATACACAATTTTTCTTTCATAAATTTGTGACATGAAATCAGCATCTATAGACAGAACTTTAGGACTAACACTTATTTGTATCCCATTGTCTACTGAAGAGCTTTCATATTTTAGCATTTAACTCAGAAACTTATATAATTTATCAGATGTTACAAAACTTATAAACTGTGATCTCAGTAGAGGATTTTGGAAAAAAAATACCTGGAATCCTGGCTTAGAGGAATTCTGGAAGCAAGAACCAGCTTTCATGTTCCCCAATCCCAAATTAGTGCTACCAACCTGGCAAAGACTAATGGACCATCAATGTCATCTTCCGCAGAAATGGAAAGACATTGTGGTATCTTTTAGCCTGTATAATCTGCTCCTGACTGCAAAACTTTTTTGTAAGACTCACACATCTGTGAAGGGAGAAACATTCGGGTTGCTAACATGAAATCGAGCAGGCTAAAGAGCAAATGGCTTTAAAATCAGAAATGCTGTTCATTGATGTGTTTTTTGTGAGACTGCGGTACAGTGAAGATTGGAAAATTTGCACTTTCCTCACTTTAGTGCGATTTTGGAGTTGGTATATAATTAGCGAGGGTGGGGGGGTGCAGCCCCCCACAAGACCGACTTCAAGGTAAGGCATTTTCGATGTTTAAGCTGTTCACTGTCTGGTCTTTTTGATCTCTTAATATAGACCCAAACAGTCACTGGCATACACTAATGTGCTCATGCTGATATGTATTCTCTCCTCTGCATACATGCACTGTGTGGTAGCAGTAATGCTGCTATCTAGGCTCTACTAGTAAACAGAACTTTGCTGCAAAAACCCACACCCTACCCTTAAGATGGGGGTGCTGGCCATCAAAAACTCAAGCTTACACCCCAGCCAGTCATCCAGTTTCCATTTCTCAGTTTGGTAGACAATCCCAAATTTGCCAGTGTCATAGGCAGGCCTTTGCACCAAACAAGCTGACATTCTCTCACAAAAAAAGTTAAGCAAATAAAGATGATGACATCTAAAATAAAAGGCAGATATGTGATTATTAAGTGACATGGAGAAGAAGGAGGAACAGTGTGAAGTAATTAATTATTTCTTATAGCTTGGGATGATGTCTCTGGGAATATAACATTAAAAGGGAATAGGAAATATATCTGTACTCTAGAAAATAGATACAATCCTTGGTGGAATGTGTTTGGCTCCCATGAATAAGGTATTGATGACTTAGGTATACTTGACTATAATATTCAGTGTTAATCTCTGGGAAAGTAACATAAAAAGCATTCTTTCTCCATGACATAACATGCGTCTGGAGCATTTCTCCCAGGGCCTCCTCTGAAAATTGGCTTTGTTCCAAGTCGGACTTTCCCGGTAAACAAATGTTAAATAAAATAAAATAAAGAAAGAAAATAAACAGAAGGGTATTAAGACTGCCCCCATGTTTTGAGAGGCTGGGCTTAACTAATGGAATTGCTTTTGCTGATTCCCAGATCTTTAGAACATGAATAAAACATGCCTTTCAGCTGTCCAGATTTTCACTGAATGTCAAGATTTTTGTTGTGTAATTTTGGTCTGTTCCTCAAAAAAGTTGTGGTTTTCTGGCAAGTTATTGAGGATTGAAGTGGCTAAATAATGACAAGACATTTGGCTTTCAGACTTCATATTCTTCAGAAAGTACATGTCAATGCAAAGCTTGTTATTCTAGCAACTTTCTAAGTTCATAAGTGCCACATTTAAAGTCTATACCTATTTTTGAGCCTTCGTGCTCCTATTAGTTTGTCATTGTCCAAATTTGTTGCACTGAGACATTGAGAGGCATGGAATAAAATTGAGAAGGAATGAATTTTCTTTCACATATGTGAAATTATAGAAAAACTGAACTAACAAAATAAGGGAAATTAGAAAATGCCCAGCACTTAGCAAGGTGTATTACATATTAGAAAATATTTGTTTATTTTAGGCATTGTATTCCTTGTATACAACTTTATGCTCACCAAATTTCTCAAACATATTGTTACTGCATTCTGAAAATACTGTACTTTTGCCTTATAAATATTCATGTTGTATATTTCTCTTTCTCTGTTTTTGTACTGTTGAGTATCTTACAACTTGAATTATTAGGCTTTTTTCTTATTTTTATTTACTTTCCTGGAGCTTTTCATCTCAGGTCTGCCTGATAAAAGGTTCTCTGGGCCTAGTTGGATTAACATGGTTAACAAATGTAAAAATAAATAAATAAGGTCAAACACACCTGGCAATTATATAGATATACTTACCTAAAATTGTATCTAGCTAAGTACATCGTACTGCAAAGGAATTGAGGTCAGGATATGAAGACAACTTTTAAAACCTTTTTAGGTCTTGGCTGATTTACATCAGAAGTACAGCAGCAACTATTCAATATGATCAACATGATCTGTTCAGATATCTAACAACAATAATATAAAATTTAAATTATCTGTATTCAAGAAACAAATAGTATATGCACTTTAACTTTAAAATACAATATGGCAGTATGTGGATCAATTGACTCATGGAGAGTTCAAGTTTGAAAAATGTATTTGTTTTAAATAGTAGGTAAATTTTTCATGGAAAAATTAGAAGGGTACTATACATATATTTTTGGAATCAAATTTTTAATAGGTACTACCGGGTGTGAGGTAGGAAATAATAGCAAAACTGTGTTTAGTTGAAGAGGAGTATGAACTGAAGAGGATTGCCACCCTGTGAACTATGCACACATTTAAGGGAAAAGTTTAATGTCGTTTGATAGTACAATGTTAAGATTTATACAAGAATGAAAATTGTTTGTGTGTTTACATAACAAATCAAGCTCATTATAATGATTCAGATAGACTGGTTGAAGCAACTAAGCCTGTAAATAACATTAAAAATCATTGCACTTGAACTTGAGTGGGATGTTAAAAGAAGGATGATTAAAAGAAGGGCTAACAGCTGTTTTTGGTAATTGATCTCAAAGGAAAAGGCAAGAAAAGGATTATATCTAATATGTAGACATACTTGATATAAAGAGGTTGATTAGGCACCTAATTCATTGACACTTTTTATATCCTTGGCCTTGACTGAAATATTAATATTATGATTCATTTAGCTGTAATGTGCAATCCAGTGCTGTGCTTTTGGGTGAATTTTTGTCAATGTGGTGTGACCATGGAGTTGGTATGTAAAGTTTATGGAAGTGTGGTGGCTGCTTTTTAATGTTTTTGGATTTACAGTTTTCAGAAGTGATTTTCATCAAAATGCAATTAATAAATCAATCAATCAATCAATCAATAAATAAATAAATAGCTATAGGAAGAGGTTTATCGCAGTTTGGCAGAAGAATATTTCATGAAAATCTCCATCAAGGAAAAAAGTCTTGATGGGATCCATCTTACATTAAAATAAAATGAGGGCAGAACTGCACCGCATGCACTCATATATGAAGGTACAAACAACATGATGAAGGGCAGGGAAGGTGGGCAGCAAGCTCACAACAACATCTGATCCCCCATCCCCCAGATGCAGCACAAAACTTAGCTAAATCCTCCTTACCACTATATCACTTCTTCTCTACCCAACCTTTCAACATTCTCACCTACAACACAGCAACAACTCCCTCACCAACTTACCATTCTAAACTACTCAGACTACCCCCCCCCCCCCATCAACAGGCACCTCTAGAGAAAATTAGTTTAGGTCCGAACTGCATTAAAATCTCAAAAAGACAGTTTTTGATCTCTACTGATGGCCACGAGGAAGTATAAAGGAAAAATGTCAGTGAGAAGGTAATGGACTCCAGGTTGTACATGTGATTTGAAAATAAGTATAATGATAGCCTTATATAAAGTAGAAATTAATTAAATTCACCTGACATTTTACATGCATTTGATTATAAAATGTGTCACGATAGTCTTATATAAATTAGGGCTTAAGTAAATTCACCTGACATTTTAAATGCATTTGATTATAAAATGTGTCACGATAGTCTTATATAAATTAGGGCTTAATTAAATTCACCTGACATTTTAAAAGCTCAGTTCTCTATTAAGACGGAAATTAATTATACAACCTTCATTATAAAAAGCACAATACTTTTAAAAAAATGCTGTTTTAAAAGTATCATAATGTTAAAAATATGCCACTCTATTTACATAGGAATTTTGAGAGGGCTGCTCTGTCTAATATTCAGGTTATTATTCAGTCTTAGGTTTTGCATTGTGCCAAGAACTGTTGCATGTTTCAGTTACTGACTTCAGCCATACTCCGTGAAAACAAAAGGAGAACCTGCTTAACTTTCATGCGGATCAAACAGCAACATTTATTAGGTGTAGGGTGAGAAATCTGAGAACAAAGAAATAGAACCACATTAAAAAAATAATAATGTGTGGTAGGTCTTGATTGATATGTTTGAAGATTTTTGATAAACAAAACTATTAAATAATGAAATGAAAAGGAAAGTAACATATAATGTTGAAGAGTCGTAAGTAATTTCCCTAGTGGTAGAAATGTCATTTTCAGTTTTAAATACTTTTTTGATAAATTAGATATTAGCATGCCTCATCCCAATGTATGCGAAATGTTAAATTGGCCTGAGCTCACGCATCTAAATATATGAATCCTAAGTTAATAAGTGAATGTTAAATTGGCCTGAACTCACTTTCAGCTTTAACAACAAAATCAGCACCATTACTATTTTTGGTTAGTGTTCCTTGACCAGAGCCTAATTTATATACTTGATATGCACTAATCAAAGAACACATATGACAGCCTATGAACTGTTTTCTATTGTGTATTAAATTTGGCCATCATTTGTATTCAATTAGTTGTAATAATAAATTA
This sequence comes from Protopterus annectens, assembly GCF_019279795.1. NCBI lineage: Eukaryota > Metazoa > Chordata > Ceratodontiformes > Protopteridae > Protopterus > Protopterus annectens. The sequence goes on from NC_056745.1 coordinate 846,429,351, forward strand.
TTACTGGTTACAAAGGAAATAGAGAAAGCCATGTTTGTGAATATGACTTTGCCATATATAAGATAGCAAAATAAAAGTCGTTGCTGTTATCCAGTGTAAGAGCAGCAGCACAGAAGGCAAGACTGGTTTTATCAAATAGACAAACACAGGCACACACACACACACACACACACACACACACACACACACACACACACACACACACACACACACACACATACACAGTATTTATTATTTTTCTTTTGTATAAAAACATAAATGTATTGGTGAGAAATAAAGATAGATTTTTGAATTTAGTTCCACAAAGAGAATAACAACAACCATACAGAGTATTACATTTATAAATCTGCAGAATGTATTCTAAGAAGCCAACAAGGGAATGGAGAACATGAACTAGAGAGGGGAAAGATAATGAGTGGAATAAGGCCAAGAAGAAGTTTGAACTGCAGGTCAGAGACTGCCTTCACTACTGGGGACAAAGAGAAAGAAATAGAGACATGCTAAGTGAAGACCAGCTGTGACAAAGTTTTTAGTCGAATCTAGAATGTAACGTGCTGTTAAAATGGATATTTAGTAGGCTGTATAAAATATTAGATGGTAACTGTAAGTATCAGGGGTGGATAGAAAAGGCTGGGAAGAGAGACGAGAGAAAATTTACAAAAGAACAATGGGAGGATATATGTATGACTTCCAAGGATGTAAGAAAGTCCAGAAAGTTTAGGATTTTTTTTTTCTATATAGATAGCAAACGCTAGAGGTGTGTTGGAAAAGAGAGAGGTAAGTTGGAATACATTTTTGGAAGTGTAACAACTTAGCTGGTTTTAGAAGTTCCCTATAGAGTACTTTATCAGTGGAGCAAATAACTTTAATTTCTTTTGAACTGGGACACAGGATCTTATTGCTTATACATATTAGGGCCTTACTAAGTTTAATGATATTGTCTGGCAAAAAAAGCATTTACCATAAAAATGGAAATCAAACTGTAAACCAACTGTAACTGAAGTACTGAATATTTTAAATGAAATAAAAGATCTAGAGGCTGGCTCTTTAGAAAGGGGAAGGAGCGAACTGCATGAAAATAAATGGAATTTGTGAGAACAATATATGCAGAATAATGCTCAGGAAAGGAATGATATTTAAAGGAAGGCAGGCATTGAGTAGTTTATGTAATGTTCTAGTGAATTATAATAATTGGTAAGAAAGAAAACATGTAATGTATAATGTATGTATTTCAAAAATGTTAATGCAGTTTATTTTCTTTTCTGTTAATGCATGTATGCCTATATCTGATTTAATAAAAGTGTATGAGAATAAGAAAACCTATTCATTGCAAAGACAGAAATGATAGCATGGTAAAACCAAGCATCAAATTTGTCATCTGCATTGTATTGCCTCTATTTTCATTTTAATAACACTGGTCTTTTATTTATTTATTTGTTTGTTTATTTATTTATTTATTAATCAGGATAGTCCATTGGGCCAGTAAGAACCCATTTTCAGTGGAGGCCCAGGGAGAAAAGCTCTGCAAAAAATATCAACATGTAACTGAATATTAGAAGAAAAAAAACAGCTGCAGTTCTTTGGAATAATCCAACAATTTAATGCATAGAACACACAAAAAACTTTCAGTTAGCACTTTCGTCTCTCCCTTGCTGAATAGAGACTTCTTCAGACTGAAATACAACAAACATCCTGCCCATTTTAAAGTAAAACATTTAAAATCACGTCAATGACATGACTAAAATTTAAAAACACATCACTCTTTATTTCTAAAAATTCTTTTCTTTTTCAGAAATTTTAGTTTTTCAAACCCTTTCTCTTTAAATACATTACAACTCACCTCTGTTATTAAGTCCTGGTAGAAAACAAGCATTTAGTCTTACTTGCCAGCAGTATTCTAACCAATCTAATTCGTCCTCTGTATTTATTATATTAGTCCCTTCCATTAAACTATCCACTACTAAAAACTTAAAATCTATCTTACATTTACCATTTTTATAGTGTTTGCTTAAAGCATTTCTATCCTATTGTATTTGTACTGCATATTTATGCTCATAAATTCTCTTGTTTAATTCTTGAGTAGTTCTCCCTATATAGAACACTTTACACTCACAGCAGAAGCTCAAATAAACTACATTTTTGGATTTACAACTAAACAAGCCTGGTATTATTATTTTACTTTTACCTATACTTAATTCACTTGAATCTGTAATTAAATAGTTACACATATTGTAATTGTAACATTTCATCATTCCTTTTCTTTGTTTTTCTGCTTTTGGTCTATTCAGTTTTTCATGAAAGAAGTTTTTATAGCTCTTAGCTCTTTTTTTAATAAAGTACAGTTTGTTACCTATTTTCCCCACAATTTCATTATTAGTTCTAAACATTACCCAATTTTTAGAGATAATATTCTTAATAGCATTAGAATCTATACTGTTTTGTATTGCCATTGAGGTCCTACATTCATAAGGATATTCTGTCCTATTTCTTACTTCCATACTCCTATTATTTATTCCTTCTCTTAATAAGTTATTAACTTCTTCTTCAGGGTACCCTCTTTTAATAATTTTGTTACAAAAGAAGTCTGTTTCTTTTATAAAGTCACTATCTTTTTTTGTTAACTTACTAATCCTATTTATCTGACCTTTGTAATATTAACATAAAATAGAATATTATATGTACAGTTCAACAAAAACATGTACATGGACAAGTAATTAACAAATAGTAAAGGTAAAAGTAGATTAATCAATTAGTTACAATTAATGCAAACTTAAAATACAGAGTGAGACAAGACATATGTAAAAGACTTACCATATATGACACATCTACCGTAGTGGTAGTTAGGTTACTTAAGACATGGTCATTTAACTTCGATAAAGAAAATTATTATGGTAAAAAGAGAACAGATATAAGACAAAGTTCGAGAAGTAAGGGTAGTCAGGTTTTAAAAGGCTGGGCATTGGTGCAGGTGCAGCTCCAGATAGAAGAGAGGTAGTCTTGTAAAGAACTTTTGAAAGATGAATGGTTCTGATTTGATCTAATTGTTAATGGTAGGGCATTCCAGGCTTTGACTATAGAGTAAGCATATAGAAGCTGGCCAGCAGATAGATTTGAGAGACCTTCTGGGAAGATAGTTGGTAAATGAAAAGGTGAAGACAGGCCAGACTAAAGGTTTGTAAATTAATTTATGCCCAGTTGTTAATTGCAGGTATGAAAGACAGTATGGGTGTTCAGTCCAGTTAAGGGAATGTAAAGCTATACAGTGATTGGTAGAATGTTTAGCATTTGTAGCAAACCTTGTTTTTTTTTCCCAAAACGTTTTATTATATTTTAAAGTGTATCAAACACAACCACAAACATGAGATATACATTAAAATTGTGTATGAGACAGTTAAGGTACATAGTTTATACAAGGGTAGATAATCTGTCTCAAATAATGTAATAAACCAACAACAACTATATACATTATGTACATGTGTTAACCAAGAGGCTAAAAGTATAGGTACAATATATAAAAAAAAAAACAAGTAACTATCCATAAGGGCAAACTAAGTGAAATAATATCTAGAGATAAGATTACATTTTAATCATTGTTTATAATATATAGAACTTTCTCAATAATTTTATTAGATTGAGCAATTTTCTTGGGACTTTTCACTAATATTTTTTGGGCTATAATATATGAGAAGACTACATTCTTAAAGTTATTCCAATTCAGTTTGGTACGATCTAGCCAATTTTGAGTGATATAAAGTTTTAAAAGCAAACAGATGTAAATTATCACTTGTGTGTCTAACTTTGGAAGATAAGTAGTTGGAATATGAAGTATTGCCAATTCCCAGCATAAAGTGGATTGATGGTACCCCATTTTCTGTAATCGAACTTTCAGAGAGGTCCAAAGTTTGTGTGAATGATAACAGGACCATAAAATGTGTAAAAGATCTGCATTGGACGAGGAGCAGTAAGAGCATGATGCAGATTTACTATTATCAAACTTATTAAGTTTGGAAGGAGTAAGATACGCATTATTGTTAATCATTAATTGTGTGTAAACAAGATTCTTAAAGGGAGTATATTCTATAGTATTTTTAATAGCTGAAAGTTTCTGATCTACAGATATTTGAACATTGTATTTGTCTCAGTACTTAGAGAAAAGGCAATTTGAATTATGAATTATCTGAATTAGAAGATTATATGATTTAGATAGCATTTTTCGGAAAGTGTTAAGGCATGAATAACTGTGTCAAAGTTCTTGAAGGCTTGTTTATCTGACTTGATGTGAGCAAAATTCACAGTAAGTATATCTCTCAACTGGCGTAGGATTGGAATATAAATAATATTTACTTTAAGAATTTTACGTAATTTGGTTAAGGATTCATCTTTATATTGTAACAGGTCCCAGCCTATGAAGTTTTTAATGAGAGGGAAGTTTGAAAGCTTAATAGGCATGTTATTTAATTTAATGTTTGGGTTTAAATGAAGGGGTTGCAATAATTGTGCCGTGTTATCAAAATTGGTGATTTTTAACAATGTTTGGAAGGAATTCATTTTAAGTTTTAATGATTTAGATATTTTTAAAGAGTTTATGGCCTCCCTTGAAAGAAAAGGGAGAGCAGCTGGATTAATATCCTTGGTTAGAATATGTTGATACCATAACTTTGTCCAGATAGGGAGATAAATGCAACTCTTAGGTCTTAAGTTTGAAATGGATAACAATTTATTGGCTGAAATAATCAAATAGTAAAGGTGAAAATTTGGAAGACCAAGACCACCTTTACTTTTGGGAAAAATTAAATTGATGTATGAAATCCTAACTGATTTAGGAAACCAAATACATCTAGCTAAATCTTTATTAATTTTGGAAAAGAAGCATTTAGGAATTATCTGATCTGTGGCATTAAATTGAAATAAAAGTCTGGGGAGTATGTTCAACTTAATTATGGCAGCTTTAGAAAGAAGTGATAGATTTAGCTGCTCCCATCTATGAATATCAAGCATTATTGATGCCCATAATTTAGGCATATTATTTTGAAAGATGGAGAGATTATTCTGCTCAATATGGGTCCCTAGATATTTTATGACATATGTGATTTGGAAAGGAGATTCAGGGAATAAATGTGGTTTGTGAGCCAATGGGTTTAAAGGAAAAATGTGTGTTTTCTGAGTATTTATCTGATATCCCGACACCTGTGAAAATTTGTTAATAGAATTGATTAATTTTGAAAGGTCTGTGCTAGGCGTTTGGAAGTATATCACTAGATCATCTGCAAATGCAGATAAAAACACTTCTGTGTTCAAAACTTTAGGAATCTTATGAAAGGTATTCTGTATAATATATAATAATAGGGGTTGTACGTATAAATTAAAAAGAAAAGGGGATAAAGGACAACCTTGCCGTGTGCCATTAGTGATCTTATAGGTTTAGATGAGTGTCTATTTATGTATAAAAAAGTAGAGGAATTTTTGTATATGACCTTAATCAAATCTATATAAGTGTTAAGAATATTGAAACGAATCATAGTTTGGAAAAGAAAGTTCCAGTTGACTCTGTCAAATGCCTTTGATGCATCAAGAATCAACGCATACAATGGATTCCTATCTGATTTGGTGAAATATCTAAGGGAGTCAAGAGTCAAAGTATTGTCCCATATATGTCTTTGGGACATAAAACCTGCTTTGTTTAAAGGAAATTAAAGATGGAAGGACCTTTTTCAGTCTATTAGCTAATAAGGAGGCTAAAATGTTTATATCTATATTGATTAAGGAAATACGTCTGTAATTGTTAGGATCAGTTTTATCTTTGTTGTTTTTCAGAATTAGGATAGTTTTGGATATGTTCCAATGCAAGTCTGATATACCATTTAATATTATATAATTGAAAACTCTTAGAAGGAAGGGACATATGACTAATTTATGGGACTTGAAAAACTCCGCTGTAAAGCCATCTGGTCCCGGGGATTTACCAGTTTTAAGTCTGTCTATGACCTCTGAAATTTCCTGAAGACTTAATGGAGCAGAAAGTATGTTTCTTTGTTTTTCATTTAGCGTAGGAAATTTAATAGAAGATAAGAAACTATCTATGAGTTGTTCAGGCCTAGGGTCAGTTCCCTTATAATATATTTTTGAGAACAAGGAGGTAAAGAGTTGCATAATTTCTGAATCTGAATCATATATCTTGTTTTTATTTGGATGAATGGTATTCTAGGAAGATTTTGGTTATTTTTAATTATTCTAGCTAGAACTTTAGAAGGGACCTGTGCCCATTCGGAGTAAGTAGCTAGATACCTTTGCTCTATTATAGACAGATTATGTTGATGTCATAAAAGCAATTCTTTCTGAGCTTCAAGAAACTGTTTATAAGCCAAAGGGCTAGGTTTTAACCTATATTGATTCTCCAAAGTTTGAATTTTAATTTTAAGAAGGGATTCTTTTTCCTTATATTGCTTTTTAATAAATGAAGCTTTGTTAATCAACATGCCTCTAAGATTTGCCTTACATGTGGCCCATTGTATATCATATGGTATATTCTCTGTATCTAAGTTGAGATATCCTTCCTGTATTAATTCATTGATTAACTTATGTATGTCTTTATTTAGAAGTAAATTATTATTGAGTGTCCAGCTATTATGAGTGATTTTATGTGCTATATTTAGATCTAGACAGATTTTGAGGGATATTCTAGAATGGTCTGAGAAAAATCTGGGCTCTATGGAAAAATCAGTTTTTAGATGTGACAAAGAATCGGAAACAAGAAAAAAATCTAATCTAGACCAAACTTTATAGCATTTTGAGTAGTAGGTATAAATGTCTTTTCTTTGGAAAAATCTTATATATGAAATAGGATCTATAAGGTCATGGTCAAGCATTAATTCTTCCAACACAATGGATGCCTGATAATTATAAGAAGATGAACTACTAGTTCTATCAACATCAGGATTAATAATAGCATTCCAATCCCCCCCCCCCTAAAATAATGTAATGATCATTGAATGAGGAGAGAATATTGTATATTTTAAGAAAGAAAATATGTTGTTGTTCACAAGGACCATACAAGTTCAAAAATAATATAGGCTTATCTACGTTTTGAAGACAAGAGGCAAAATAACACCATCTTCCATCTGCATCATATTTCAAATCTATGATATTCCCCTGAAAATTATTTTTGATTATAATAGCCACACCTCTTGAATTAGAGCTATTACCGGCACCTATTATCTTTTTAACCCATTTCTTATTCTCTTCTTTATTCCAATCTTTCCTAAGAAGATGTGTTTCTTGTAAAAAACATAAATTAGCCTGGGATTTAAATAATAGATGCAATAATAAGGATTTTTTATTTGTGTTATGTAGCCCTCTCACATTCCATGAATCAATATTTAATGTCATTTAAATAATAATGTATGGGTTGACAAAGCTTGGAAGGATTATTAAGAACTATCAAAGTATTGTATAAGTACAAGAACCAAGTCCCCTTGTAGTTAAAAGCTCGAATAGTTAAACCTCTCAAAGCAACAGGTGTACTTGTCTCATAATATTCCTCCCTAACTACCCCGGTGCCTACCCACCCACCCCATACTAAGGGAGAAATATATAGATGAATTAAGAAAATATTTATGATTAACAAAATAAACACAATAACTGCAATAAACCTACTTGTAGTCCTAAAAAGGACTATTACCGTCTTTAGTAAAACTATACATATATACAAATCCAAAAAAACAAGATTTCTGTCGTACTAGGACCCTATAACAACAAATATACTCTGCTCCTGAATAGACTATATATCCTGTATAATATAATTAATTAAAGAAATAACTAGGAGTAAAATATTAGGGTTAAAGATATTAATAAAACTGTGTAAATAATTATAAAACTATATACATAGAAATTATATGTGTCATACCTTTTTATGAAGTTTGAGAAATTTTGATTGAGACTATTATGTCTAGACTTATGATAATAAGCATTATAACATATTGATATGTAAAACTAAATGTTATTACTGTACATCTTGAATTAGGTTATAACTAGGATTTATAACACAGCAAAAATCAGAGATAAAAATTTAATCATAAACTAAGTGTAGTTTGATGCACCATCCCAACTTTAGAAACATCACCTGACCTTCAAAATCTATTATAGTATTTATGTGGGACTTTAAAAATAAACTAAATTTATGTTTATAAACCAAAACAGTTATAAAAGTGTGGGTACCTAATGGCAGTTCAACTGCTTTCAGTTATCAGTTCTCACCACATCACAGGAATAAAAGTCCTCTTCAGGAACACAGGTCATAAAGTCCTCTTCAGGAACACAGGTAATAAACTCTTTCAAGTATCCAAGTAAAACGAGACACCGAAGTAAAAGGATAATAATTTATTGTAGTTAGCGCTTTCGCCACGTAGGCTTCATCAGACTTTATACAAAATGAGAAATCTACTTATTTAAAAACTAATGAAACGAAAACCATTGGTCACAAATTATCCAATGAAACAGCAAGGTCATTGGATAATTTGTGACCAATGGTTTTCGTTTCATTAGTTGTGTTCCTGAAGAGGACTTTTATTCCTGTGACGTGGTGAGAACTGATAACTGAAACCAGTTAAACTGCCATTAGGTACCCACACTTTTATGACTGTTTTGGTTTATGAACTTTTTTCCTGTGTGGGCACCGTGCTCTGTTTGCTGTGTGTGGCCCTTTTTTTGCTAAATTTATGTTTAAACAAGTCATAAGTTTGAAAAAAGTCAGGGAAATTTTAGTATTAATTCAGTTGTCAATATATATTGTACAACTAAAATCTCTGAGATAAATTAGTCTTTACTTATACATTTTTATATTAATAACACAACTTTTAAATTCTGTATATACAATCAGCAAATCTGTAAATAAATACAAGCTTAGAGAAGTACGATATGTGAGTCTTTCTGAGTTAGACCGGAAGTCAGTGGGAGTGTAAATGTAGTCGCACTTTTTAACTAAGTGACTAGCCAACAAAAGTTCCCACTTAATCGATAAGCTTAAATAATTAACCAGAGCAACCAGAGCACTATTATAAGGCCAATCCAATGATTAAATTAGTTGTTTTTGATACATTGTAAGATATCACAACTTTGATCCTCTCCTAAACAAAATTACTCAAGAGTGTTGATTAACTGTATATCCGAAGTGTTGCAGGTCTTCCAGATACACAGTTCCACCTTCTATTATCGAAGATACAGTAAATTAAAATAAATATATCTGAGCAATCTGGGATGATCCAAGGAATATCTGTCGAATTCAACCTATTCCATAAAACATGTTAAGCGTGACTGAATAGGTGTCTGGTACCATAACAAAATGAAAACATCCGATACAAGTACATTAAGTGCTGTGAAGACATCTCTGTCATACAATTAAATGAGCAATTATTTATCTTGTATTATTGTATCAGGCATTTCTTTGAATAACTTGAGAAAAATGACTTTCGCTTCCTGCTGACTACTGGCAAGGTGTCTTTTTTCATCATAAGTAAATGACAATGTGTTGGGGTATCTCATCTGAAATCTGATACCTCTTTTTATTAAGTCAGCACAATAAGGGGCCAATTTCTGTCTATTTGTTTTTATTTGTGCAGGTAAATCCTGAGAAAAGGAAAGTTTACGTTTGTTCCACTCAAATTGCCTTGTTTTCCTAGCTGTTTCCAAGATTTTCTGAGTGGCTTGGAAATTTAGCAACTTGGTGTATACAAGACGAGGTGGAGCACCATCCTGATGAGTATGCAAGGCTCTGTGCGCTCTTTCGATTACAAGGCTCTCTGTACTATTCTCTGAATTTAATAGTGCAAGAAAAATCTGTTTAGTAATTTTTAATAAGTTCTGACTGTCATATGTTTCTGGCAGACCTCTAATTATAATATTATTACGGCGACTTCTCGCTTCTAGATCTAAAAGTTTGTCTTGCAATTCATTTATCAGAATATCTTTGGCACTCAGATTTTTATTTATTTTTTCAATTTCAAGTTCACTGGTATGATTTTTTGATTCAAGAACATCTAACCTTTCGGTTATTAATTTAATCGAATTCCCAAAGTCTGTAAGCTGCTCTGAGAAATCTTTTATAGCTTTGTGAATGGGATTTAGAGCCAATTTTAACTCTTCAATATGAAAGTTTGTTTCATTTTTATCTTTGGTGCTTATTTTTGTACTTTTGATACTTGGTTTATTGGTTCTAAGCCTTTTTGAGCCACACTCTTTTTCTGGAGAGTGCAGGGATGAAAATTTGGCCTTAGTGGACTGTGTCTCCATGTTATCCGAGTTACCAGCCATGCCTGATTATAGTTGTGATTACACAGTCGAGATACAGCTAACAGTCCCTTGTAGGTACGTGGCATAGGCCTCGAAGACCCAACGAAGATGAAAAACATAAATATAGAAAGATTTGCTTATTTTAATTATAAATCGCTTTAAACTTAATAACAGCGATCCTAATCGAATTACAAACTAGATTCTGTGGAAACTCCTAACTTATAGTTTTATATAATGTCGGAAGTCACTTCAAAATGAGCAGCGTTGTATTGGGGTGCGAACTAGACGACGGCCATCTTGAATCACGCTGTAGCAAACCTTGTGACTTGGTGACTTTGTCATAGCACATTTCAAGTTTGTTTTTAAGGAGGAATGTAGGTTACTAAGTAATGGGGCACCATAGAGGAAAGTAGATAAATGGTAGCAAGGGTTTGTTTAGTGGAGGGACCAAAATTGTTTGCATCTATAAAGAATGCCTAGCTTTTGGTGTGTTTTGTTAACATTATACTGTATGTGCATGTCAGATTTTAGATGTTCATCTATTATTACTCTCAGTAGTTTAGTGTAAGTAACAACTTCAGTTATTGTTTTGCTTTGAGAGAGAATGGTAAACTGGGCCTTGTTTATGAGTGATGATTTTTTTGGGTCAATAGAATTAGTTTGGTTTGTTTGGATTAAGTGACAGATGATTGTTACTGAGCCACGTCTCTATGGAAGTAAAGGCCAACTGAGTGATTTGTTGCAGAACATATATGGAATTAGGAGAGCAGGTAATATAGAGTCATCTGCATACTGTATTAGAGAGCCCTGATTGAAAGTAGACTGAAGATCATTAATAAAGTTGTTGAAATGGAGTGGTCCTACTATAGAGCCAGGGCTGGTGTTAGCATTTTGGTGCCCCCCCAGCAAATGATAAGTTGGAAGGCCCCATCAGCAATTCCACCATGTCATTGTCACCCCTTCTAAGTAACATGTTTGCTCATGCTGCAAAGATTTAGGAGTACTATGGACATAATGACCTGTGGCTACAATGCTCTTGCATTCTGATAGGCCTGTGTACCACACTATGTTGGCCCATCTCACAGAAGGACATTTACAGTTACTGACATTTAGTTGCAACAGTGACACATTAAAACTCCTCTATGTACAGGGTTGGACTTAGGCAAAATGGCACCTTAGGCAGTGACTACTGTTTCTTAGCCCCCCCCCCCCCCACACACACCTTCCAGTGCTCCCCTCTGTTTTCCCCATCTTGGGTACTCCACACCATGTGCTTTCTTTTTTCTTCTTTTTCTCACATTTTGCCTTGGTCTTCAGCTTTTTAATAAGCCATGACTTTAAGATTCATTTCAGAGCATATAGAAAGTTTTTTTTTCTTTTTGCACAACCTTTTCATTCCATGATGACATGATGACTTGAACAAAAATTATGATTAAATGTAAAATTCCCAGTTGCAGTTCAACTTTAGTTTTCCTTGCATTCTTGCAACACACATTTTTGACCAAAACAGAGTAGTAATGACCCCTTAGTAAATAACTCAATTAACCTGGGAACCCCAGAAGCCATAGATGCTCTAGGATGCATTTTAGGGCATTTTATAACCTTTTAACCCAATGGTGGCCTGAACAAAAATCATGACTAAGAAAAGAATTTCAGTCTTTTTTTTTTTTTTTTTTTTTTTTTTTTATTTCTTTCAAGGTAGACATAAGTTATGTCTAAAGCTTAATTTTCACAGCTGAGAAAATAGTATCTTATAATAAACTAACAAGGCAATTGTATTGTTTTGAGGAAATACAAATCCTGTCTTGGAATACTGCCTGCCTCCTTAATCCCCCTACCCCCCAACAGACAGTCACTGCTTGTGCATCCATCTGGTTCAAATGGCCAAAGTCAAGTATTTTTAACTGACTGCTCCCATAGATATACATAGCATACCTTCTCACTTCTCACCCCTGACCCCAAAGACAGCCATCTGTATACATGCCTGATGTGTGATTGTGAGGAAAGTGAAAAAGCAATGATTACACTAACTTATCCCACTTTGTCAGTCCTGTACAGTACACTGCCCCTACACAAGCTATAGTAGCCTTCATTGTATACTTCTGAGGTCTATGAAAAAGGTAAAAGAAGCAATGAGCACACTATCCCCCGCCCAAACACAATGTATAATGAGCTCCTGTGCAAACCTGTAAGGTCTGACTGTGATGAAGATAAAAGTAATGCCCCTCACATAACCTTCAGAAACCTTCGGTACCCACACATCTCAGCAGGCTAGTTTTAGAATGGGTATCGGTAAGTGCAGAGGCTACCACCAAGGCCATGCCAAAATCCATTTAAACAGCCTGGGGTGTGGGGGCCACCAGACCTCTAGAAGATCAAACTGTCTGAATGTTCTGTGATATATTTTATGTCTTATTTTTGAAATATAATTACTTTTTAACTGCAATTTTTACTGCTGCCAACTTGTAACAGTCTAGAAACTGAAAGCTTAGTATTTTCCTATGAACCTGTAAGAGTAATGTATGTGTCCCAGACACACACACACACACACGCACACACACACATACACACACACCCACACCCACACCCACATCCCCCACACACACACACACACACACACACATCCACACACACCCACAAACACACACACCCACACACACACACACACACACACACACACACACACACACAGAAAACCACACACACCCACACCCACACACACACACAGACACACACACAGACATACACACACACGCGCGCGCACACACACACACACACACACACACACACACACACACACACACACACACACACTGCACATTCACCCTCAGGAAAAAAAAGGAGGAATTATATTTCACCTGCTGCATGTTTTTGTGGGGCTGGGGTTAACCAAAGTACATGAATAAACATTCACATACACAAGGGAAGGCATGCAGACTCCAGATAGCCATGAACTCAACCAGTGCAAAGACTATGAGATTGCAATGCTACTCACTGCACCATAGTGACAATGAACAGTTGCTTTCCCACATCCCTTTCCTGCTAATATATACCTGTTTATCATGAGTAAGGTCTATGTTTGTAATGACAAGTGTAAGAAAGTATGACCAGCTTGTTACTCCTACTCTAAAACACACATACACACACACACACACACACACACACACACACACACACACACACACTCACATGTAAGACATAAGAATAGCAGTTTTGTACTTATTTAAGCAAATAGCAGTACATTGTGCAAGACTGGCACTGCCATACCAGGTCAGTAGTTGTTTAGCAGTTATCAAACAAGGGTAAGTCAGTTTTATTTACCTCTTTGAGGAGTGATACATACTGGTCACTGTCTCTGATTTCATAAATTGTCACTGATTTTTGCCTCCTAATTTAGCTCTCTCCACCATAAAAAAGTTTAATTTTCTGGTAAATAATTTATTATTATTACAAGCATGGTAACCATTTGAAATGCCAGGGCCGTTTAGAGTGAGTCCTGAAATACAAAGACTGAATGGCCAAAAAGGCAGACCTGCATATATCAAGTCTCATATGGCCATTTCCAGGAATAGTCCCTTTTCTCTGATGCATGGCAATCTTGTAGTTGGTATATGTGGGTTTTGAGTATGGACAGTACAGGGGGCTTGCCCTCTCCAAAAAAAGAAAGTAAAGAAGAAGGATGATGTTTGAGATTCAGTGTTCTCTTGGATTTCTGGTCTTTTTTTTCAGCATGTCAGCACCAGGCAGTTTGAGTGCCAACAAACAGCCAAGGCTGATTAAAAGGGCCCCCACACAGACAGGATGATTAAGGGCCCCCCAACAGCCATGAGTATTGCAGGTACCTAAAGTTGGCTATGATGTTAGTGCTGGTGGAGAGAATGTCCACTAGAAGGATTTAGTTAAGCCAAGGGTACTTTGTTATTGGTAAAATATTTAATGAAATTGTGAAGCCTGTTATTTGACAAAGTACTGTTACTATAACCAGAGGTATCTTTCAATTTTAAATGTGATATTAATAAGAGTTACTATTACTCACCTGGTTTATTAAGTACACAAGATTGTTGTACTAGCATTTCTTGGTTTTACTCACATTACAAAATATCAAAATAAAATAACTTGCTGTGTTTTGGGGCCCCGCAGTGACCGCAGAGTTTGCTGGTGCCTAACGTCAGATATGGCTGTAATACAACCAGTGTGTTCCCGGTCTAGATGTGACCCCACTTGAAGTATTAGTAGATGCAGCATTTACTTCTTCCTTTTGTTGTTGCATTGGTGTAATAGTAATGACTAGCACATCTCCAAATATGCTGTTTACATATATTCTCAATGAATTTGCAACAAATCACTTTGCAAGCTATTTAAATGAATGCTAATACATACGTAGCATCATTATATATACCATATACAAAGGAACATTGCTTACCATTGCTTTACATGGGGCTAGAGGTGTAAGAGCTGGAGATATAGTCATACCTGAGTTACAGAAGGAATAATCTGTTGATCTGGTTGAAGAAACGAAGATTTGTGGATGTGCAAGTGAGGAGAATAATGCTATATTCTGATTTGGTTTGAATAATGCTTTTCCATGTACTTTCATATTCTCTGAGTGTAATAATGTGGGAATGCAGTTGTAACAGAAGGACTGATTTGCATTGCTATTGAGATACTTTATATTCACTGTCACTGAGAGTGACGGGCCATTGTGAACACTAAGATATATGAAAGTGTTGACAGAATTAATGTGCTAATTATAAAATTATGTGAAAGGAGAAGGCATAGAGATACAACTGAATTTGGGTCTCATTCACTCTACTGTGTCGCATCCACAAAATTATCTGCTTCAATATTTCACCCCAGCTAGCCTCAAAACTCCAATTTGACTTTCATCCTATAATTTTAGGTCACAAATATTCTTTTACTCTTCAGACTCCCAGCTCACTCTCTACTTCATCTGGCTTAGCTTCTTTAATCTGTATCTATAACTCTATGATGTACCGCCACCTGATGTAAGAAACACTGAGGCTCCTCATGAATGTCATAATAAGCTAAAAATACTTTGAAAAGACACGCGATCCTTCTTCCTGTCACCTGCTCCTTGTGGTGGGAGACTGACATAATGGTTAAGGTGTTTACCTTACAGACACAAGGTGCAGGGTTTGATTCTCACATTGGGCAATTGGCTTAAAGAGGCCCCCAAGGGTAGTTAGCCTAATACTAATCTATCTATGAACCTATGTGATATCTCATTTTCTTCTTTGCTCAACTATTCTTTTCATAGTAATTCTGTTAGTTTTACTGTTTGCTTGTTAGATGGTATCTGCCAGCATTACTGCTAACAAGCCAGTGTTTATTAAACTTCTGCATATGTAAACTTGTTTACTGATGGGACCACAAGCTAACCTGGCCAATCATACTCCTTCTGATGGCAGACTGACTTTTTTCCACAAGAGCTTTCTGTTGTCCTGAAAAGGACAATTTTTTTTTCTTTTGAGTATATTGTTTTACCCTTAAAAGCATAGTTTAAAAAGCTCCTAGTAAGAAGGGCTTCCATAATCCCTTGATCACTCGCTCCTCAACCCCAAATCCAAAACAAATTCCACGTCTTAACTCTTTACTAGTAAAACACTAATAAAACAAAGCTTTCAGTCATACCTGTCGACTGTCCAGATTTTTGCCTCATATTTTTGTTCTTTTCCTCATAAAATGTGCAGTTTTCTAGCAAATCTTTGAAGATTGAAGTGGATTGAAGTCACTAAATAATGGTAGATATTTCAGTTTCAGACTTTATTTCCTTCAGAAAATGCATGGCAATGAAAAACCTATTATCCCAGCAATGTTTTAAATTGATACAGCAATATTTAAAATCTGTCCCTATTTTTGGGACTTTGTCTCCCAATTATTTTTGCCTTTGTCCTGATTTTTTGTGCTAAGAGGTTGAGAGGTATGCTTGCAGTATGTGATTGACATCGAAGTCAAAAATTTTCAAGCTGCAGCCAATCAGGTCCTAAAGTGGACCTGATGGATTGCAGCTTTTGCCAACGTCACCACTTGAGTTAGGACAGAGGAAGCGCAAGGGGAAAAAATGCAAACACAAACCGCAATCTCCCAACTGAGATTTTTATGTCAGAACTTGATACCTGCCTGCCAAATCTCAGTGCCCATTATCCCAGTGGGAACCCTGACCTGTAGTGAGACATTTGGGAACCCCCCACAGTTGTGGGTTTCATGCGTGCCTAATGCAGGCTATGTATAGAGCTTGGGGGACACTGGTAGAGTTGTTAAGATAAGAAGAGTGGGAGAGTTCTTCCATTAAACCGCCTGTTAACTTTCTGATAGGTAACCTGAGAACCAGTTAAGGGGGGGGTGCTAAGTTTTGAGAGTTGATTTAGAAGTCATGGGTGGGAGACTATATCAAAAACCTTTGATAAGTCTAGAAATAGGGAAGAAAAAAATTTGCCTGAGTCTCGGGCCTTATTGACTATGTCCATGAATGGTATCAAAGCAGGTATTGTACTATGGCCTAGTCTAGAACCCATGCTGTGTAGGAGGTAGAAGCTGCTTATTAAGAAGAATGTTTAGAAGTTGTACATGTATGCATTTCTCAAGGAGCTTAGAGATGTGAGAGAGAATGGCTATAGGATGATATTTGGAGTTATCAATAGAGTTGCCGCCTTTGTCAAGGGGTGGAATAAATGCCTTTTTCCAAATTTCCAGGACATAGGACTCAAGGGTGGAGTTGTTGACTACTATACTGATTGGGTAGGTGATAGCATCAGCAGCTAGTCTGAGATATTCTGTTGGTAGGTTATCAGCTGCATTTCAGCTAGGTTTAAGTTTTAGGAGGAGTCTTTGTATAGTACTAGCTGGAACGGGTTTCAATATGACTGTGGATATCAAATAGGTTGCTGTATCACAGGATTTGAGTGAGGATGAAGAAGAAGAAGAAGAGTAAGTGAGAGGGGATAAACTTGGTGGTCTAGAATGGTTAGAAATATTTTCCAGTGTGTCACAGTGAGGTTGGGGAACGTTGTCGGTAATGTTTGATATAGTATTAATAAATTGAGAGTTAAAGAGACTGGCTATTTGCGGTGGAATTTTCCCTGGATGTGGAGATGGAGTGTTATTAGTGCCTGGGTTTAGGAGAGACATTATAAATGACCAGAATGTTTTGGGTTCTGCTTATGATTGGTTTGAAGTGTAATGCAATAGTCTTTCTTGTATTTGATTACTTGCCTTTTTGTTTGGCTGTGAAGCTATTTGATTTTCACTAGGTCTGGAGGATTTTTATTTTTTAGCCATTATTTTCAGGTTTTGTCCCTATTTTTCACTAGTTCTTTTGTTGGTTTTGATAGCATAGGGCATGGTCAGTTTTGATTCTTTTAACACGAGAGGATGGCAAGGCTGTTAAGGGTCTTAAGAAATAATACATTAAAAGAATTTACCACATCATCTAGAGGTATAGTTTTTAGGATGCTCCAGTTCATGTTTTTCAGTAGACTGGCGAATGTCTGAGGGTTGAAGTTGGCCAAATATTGTATTTGTTTATAGTGATGTTCATTTTGGAAGAAGGGGGTTGTTCTGAAAACAAAGGCGGGAAGATGATTACTAACTGCATTTGGAATAGTACCAGATGAGGAGATTTTAATTGGATCAGTAACCAGTATCCAGTCTAGGATGGGGCCATCACTTTTACCCTCTACTGAATTTAGCTGGAGTGGTGATGAGTTGAATGAATTTAAATAAGTTAATGTTTGTGGATGGAAATTCAGAGCAGATGTTTAGCTAATTTAATATAATGACATCACCAAGAATGATAATTTAATTTTTAATTGCATGGGGGAACCAGGCAAGGATCTCTTCCAGCATGGGCATGTTATTGCCAGAGAGTATATAGAGAGAACTATGATACATAGTCTTTTGGTATTATTTATTTTTAGAAAGAGATGAGAATTTCAGCATTAGACAACTGAGGAATAGTATTTAAGTGTGGGACTATATAGTACTAGTTAGGGAGAAGGAGAGCTATACCACCTCTTCTCTTGTAAAACCTATCTGACCTAACAGTATTGAATCCTGGAGGAAGGAATTCAGAGTCTTTTATATTAGGGTTGAGGCAGGTCTCAGTTTTCTAGATGTCGGGTTGATTTTGTTATGAATACTTTGCAAGTTTAGTGTGACAATATTTAAGGATTTATAGGAGTTATAGTTATTGTATAGAGAAGATAGGTGAGTGGAAGTGGCTCCCAGATTGTGATGGTTATCACCACAAACAGGTAAACTACAAGATATGAGAGTGTAAAAGTATGGCAGTTGGTGTCTTTGTGATCTGTTAAGGTAATACTGATGGCTGAGGATGTTGTAATTTACTGGAAGAATCTTAAATTTGGGGAGAAAAGAGGATTTATTTGGAAGAAGCTAGGAGATACATATGGATATGGATAGATCTCTGATCAGTATGATGAGGAGCATGTGACAGATGTAGGCTTAGAGGGAAGTGAGATAGAATTGAGCACTGTGAAATTTAGTAATAAAAAAGGGAGAAATGAGAAAGTATCAATAAGTGTATGCTGGGTTAAGACATTATATGAAGAAGAAAAGAATTGGCTGACATATAAGGAAATAGAGTTCAGTATATGGGGAATATAGTAGGAGAAGTAAGGCGAATGTGATTAAAACAAGTGAAGCAAAATGTTCTTAAGCTGTACACCTAGTTAGGGGATTTTAGGAAGTAGAGGAAGACTAATGAGAGGAGAAAGGTTTGGAAGAAATGAAATAGGGATGAGATAGTAGTAGGGGTGGTTTAGTCTTGGATATATTCTAATTAAATTACTGCTAGTCTGTGAGTAGTGATAAGAGAGTAGTAGAGGTGAGAGGGAAATTAGTGAAGGTAGTATATGACAAACAGGAATTAGAATAGGGAGGGTATGACCTGGAGTTAAATGAGAGGAATGTGATTGATGTATTGGGGAAGTGAGTGGAATGGGTGTGGGTGGGAATTGGGAGTAGGGTAGGGGAGTAGAGTGAGCCCAAGTGGATCGAGTGTGAACAGAGCTGGCTGAACCACAAAGCAGACCAAGCAGCAGAAACAAAAAACTATCAATTGCACTGTAACGCTGCAGATCAGTATCAGTATTTCTAGATAACAAACGCTGCAGCAGTTTAACTTAATTAGTACAACTAAGGTCAACTGCACATTGCACAAAAAGCCACAGAGGTACCTTAAAAACATTAATCTACTGGCTGCTTGACCCACAGGCAAGCTTTTAATAGGCAATGTAATAGTTAAATTCAGATATTTTAGTTGGTACCAAAATACAGCTTAATGAAAACCTTACAGGGTGAGCCACTGTGAATGGGGCACCAAGGACCTGCTACAGACTGTAAAGCATTGCTTTAAAAATGAAATAGATAATAGACAGACTTGGTTCAGACACTGAGCAGGGGAGGGGACATAGATTGAGTGGTGCACAGTTAAGGAGAGTAGTGGGTAATGAAACATAAACATAGGATACTAAGCAGAAATGCCTGGCAAATGAACCACAAAGCAGACTAAGCAACAGAAACAAAAAACTATCAGTTGCACTATAATGCTGCAGGTCAGTGCCAATATTTCTAGATAACAACCACTTTGCTCACATACTTATTAATGTATTTATTTGTTTGTTACAAATCTTATTCAGGCACTTTAAATCCTTAATAGCAAAAGAACATCAAAAAAGACAATTGTATAATGAAATATGGAAATATGCGGGGAGGGGGGACCTAGCTATAGTGTCCCAGTTAGCGTGCACGCCACTACCTAGCCTCATTTCAAATACACATATTGAATGTAATTTAACAACTTCAGCTTAGTGGGGAAAGACATACATTGTTAAAACTTGAGTGAACTTTCAGAATGAATCATTATCCTGCAGTAAAAGGGTGAAATTCAGAGGTATCCGAACCAGGAGGGGGAACACTCATGCTTGGATAGTATAGAGTGAGTGGTGAGCACACTATGAACTGGATGCCAAGGAGCTGATAAGACTCTAAAGCATTATTTCCGTTCCTGATCAGTTAATTTCATGAGAACTTCCAGTACTTTCCTTGCAGCAGGTATCAGTGATATGGCATATGCATTCTCCTGGAACATTCCAAGCCTTTAAGAACAGTAAGCCAGCATAGTCATGGATACTAGTGATGTATCTTTGTATTGTTGCTGAACTAAGGTGTTGCTGCATCTATGTGACTTGTAACTGCTGTTTACATTATCTCTTTTACACTCTGAGTTTGTCTTTTCTTGCAAAATTTTCACAAGCTAAATGACCTAGAATATTAGGAAAATTAGCTGAATTACATGTTGCAATTTAAAACAGGAACATGGCCAAAATCACTACAGGAGTCCCCCAAGACTCCATACATAGGCTGATGCTTCAATATCTTTATTAGTGACATGCACAAAGAATCAGAATTTGCCACCGTAATACAAAATGCTGACGACTCATCTTTAGTTTGCTCAGCCTCCAATCTTCCCTCCTTAGAAACCATCATACAGGAATCCTTTACCTGTATGGAAAACTAGCTAAATAAATCTCAGTTGCTCTTAAACCCCAGCAGAACAAACCAATCCTATTCCTTCCTAAAAAAAAATATATCAAAACAACATTGACCTTAATATTATCTCCTCAAACAACACAAAAATTGAAAATGTCACCAATACATTATTAGCAGTTATCATTGATAACAGTTTACATTTTTGATCTGGACATTGACACTGCAGCCAAAAAGAAACACTGCAAGCTAGGCTGCCTATACAGAGCAAAACACCTGCTAAGTTATCATAGTAAAGAATAAGCCACTACCTCGCTTATCCTTCCTAGCATCCGAAATGCCTCTACAATATTCACAAATCTCACCTTTTCCACCAAACACAAACTAGAAAGTACCTACAACAAAATTAATAATTTCACCTGCAGCCTCGCAAACCACTCCCATCACTGCACAGCACTCAGTATGCTCACCTGGCTTGAACTTCAACACATCATCCTCTCACTACTACTCACTGTAAAAAAATATTTTGCCATTCACTTAAAACATCCCCTCTGTCAAATCTCATCCAATGCCATGTAACATTAGACACTAAAATCCTCAGACCTTAAACTAACTTGACTAATAAATCTAATAATTATGATGACTCACTATTCTCTGTCGCCATCTCCAAAGCATGGAATTAATTTTCAAATCACATCTGGCTTTTAAATAATCTGCTACAATTCAAATCTGCCCTAAAATATCACCTAGCAACCAATAAACTATGCAACTACACTTTGAAGTATGCAATCCCAGATCTGTTTACTATGGATGCCATACAACTGTATTAATATAGTAGTTTTGATTCTACTCACAATATCTTGAAAACATGTTTCCTTACTATGATATACTTTGTAAGTAATATTTGATGTACAAAAGTATTTAAGTACTTTGCAAATAAGGTTGTTGACCTTCTTTCTTTTGGATTTTCAAAAATGTATTCCTGTCCTTGTTTTGGTGGTTTTCTTCTTAGGCCTTCATTGAAAATGGGCATTTTAATTCCCAGATAGATTTTCCCAGAAAACAAAAACAAACAAACAAACAAACAAACAAGAAATAAAATAAAATAAATAAATAAATATCTGCATTCACATGTCAGAAGCACAGCTTATAACCTAGGAGTTTTACTTGGTGCCCAGAATAAGTTAAAAGTACATGCAGTTCTCTTTTCTATGCCTTTCAGCCCATTTCTTTTCAGAAAAAAAAAACATTTTTCACTTTGCTGTTACAGTGAACTTAAATTCAACATTTTGCTTACTAGTTGTCACAACTCTTGCTAAGTCTGATTTGCACTTTTGATTCACTGTTTTTGATACATGTTCAAACTTCACCATTTTAAGTGTTTTTACTGTAACAGTGCTCACCAAAGTTGTTAGTGCAACTCATTTTAATGTCTCTTTAAATTCTTTCTAGCACGTCTTTTTGTTTACATATCTTTGTAAAATTGTTCCTTCAATCACAGATTCAACAAAACTGAACAAAAGCTTGACTTTGCCTTCTGCAAGGCCTGTATTCATGTCTAGTACTTGTAGCTTCAATTTCAATGACATTTATAGTTTTATACCCCATATACAGACAGACTCATATCACTTGTGTGCACACAATGAAGGTGTGTTAGATTTGATTAGATGCGGTACATATGGCTAGAATTTAGGAGATTATGTAGAACTTAGCTGAGAGAACACAGATGTCAGTAGGAAGAATCAAAACTGAAAAGTGATTTAAAGAGATACTCCATCTTGCAAGGAACTGTACTATAAAGAATGCCCTGCCAAAATGAGTAAAAAATGTGGGATTCAGCATTGGCATAAAAAAGTGCATGGACCAGAGAGCAAACATATGGACACAGGTCAGATACTAGGCAGACTTTGAAGGAACAATTGTGCTGGGCTTTTCTTCAACAGTGGAACTCATTCAGTCATTATCAGCTATGTACATTTGTTTCATCTTCTAAAGACCAATCACACAGCTAAGGAAAATGTCTATATATTCTCATGTTCGAATGAAACAATGGTTATTGATTTGCTTATATTCTGATAACTTTTGTAGTAATGCTAGATATAATTTTCTTTTTCCAGATAAACTATGTTTGTGGTAAATTTACCAGACACTGGTAGAATATTGCCTCCATGTCAGCAGTCTGTTAAACTAAACACAAAACGATCTGTCAGACAGCTCTTTTGCTGTTGATAGATGCACTCATATCTCTCATGCACACATGCATGTGACAGAAACACAGAAACACATATGCATGTGACACACACACACACACACACACACACACACACACACACACACACACACACACACACACACACACACACACACAGATGACCATGTTTGCATGTGAGTACTGGCACTCATGCATACATGTGGATATGCACATACACACGTACACACACACATATACACAGACCCACACAAAAATGTATGAATGCACCCACACAGACTCACACAGACATATGCATGTATATATATATATATATATATATATATATATATATATATATATATATATATACACGCACACATTCTGTCCTTAGTCTTTGTTATATTCTATATTATACAGCCTTAATTCATTAACAGACCGTTGTTATTTGTTTTAGCATTTTGAAAACAACCTTCGAGAGTTGGAAAATGTCAAAGTCTAAACAAACTAATTATAATATCCAGATATATTTCAACACAATTTCCTTATTTCATTATTAAGCTAAACCCCCTTGTCTCTTTACCTCAATCGCACTCTCTTTTCTTGCTTCACATTATTTATGCAGATTTTACATCCTAGTTTAACAAAGTGACCCCTTCCAACCTTTAGCACATTTTGTGTTTTTTATTGATTTTTCTCTCTACTTTTATTGGAAATTGCCTTGATTTTCAGAACAAGTCAGAGAGCTTTTGTAGTGTTCTCAGTATATAGTAAAAGTCATCCCTTTTGTGAAAGTTTCTTATACACTGAAACGATAAAACATGTTATGTAAAACTGCTGTTGTTTATCAATTTATCCGAATTGACATGTTGCATGTTTGATTTAGCTAATCTCAACCTGATAACAGTTCTCATCTTTTTTCTTTTAAGTATTTTAACATCAGTGGTGTTTAAGTGTTTTAACATCAGTGGTGTATGACAAAAGTACTTGTTTTGTCCTTCAGTTTCATTTTGCTGATCTCAATATTTCTGTGTGAGGATGTAACATCTAATTTGTCACCAACTATTTTTCATATAATAAACTGACTCGTGAATAAAATGTGTTGCATATCCACATTTGTTTTTCTTTCTTGCATATCAATATCTTAAAGGACTTTTGTTCACTTCTTGAAGATTCACTTTTTATTTGTTAACTGGGAAAAAACATTAATCCTGAGTGATTGATTTCATGTGTTACTTGAGAACACTGCTTTGCTCATTCACTTGTACTGTGGTCTGTCATACAGATCATTTTCATTGAGCTGAGAAGTACAGGTGTCACTATGGCACTGGCACTGCTGTAAGCAATGCAGTTTACTGCTGACTGTCAGCTATAAAGCTAAAATAAATGATTCAACATTCTGAAAACAGCCATCAGTGTTTTAGCTGCGGCATTTACCTGATTTTACCTGTTTGAAGGCTGCATTAAAGAAATGTAAATAACTTACTTCCATTCCAAATAATGAGGAATAACTAAGCTCAATTATTGCCAATTTCTTATACTTGAAAGATTTTTGATGCATTTTATCACTGTGTGAGGGATACTTTGAGTACATCAAATGAACCATTGGCTTACATAATGTGCAGTTTTGAATAATGATTTGACATATTAAGTTTATGAAAAACGTTTTAATATATTCATTTTAATTCTAAGTAAGTCAATAGCTGCACTGTGACAAAGGGGCCATACACCTGAACCAAATGAGTTATAAGCAAGAGGAAATGAATTGCAAATCAGAGATATTCACAGAAATCATGTTATATGCTTCACTCATTCTCTCCAGACTGTTCCAGTTTTTATTGCAGTCTATGAATACCTTATTTAAATTAGATTAAATGTTGCAACCTTTCTCCATTTATAAGATTCTTTTCAATATTACCCAAGATATTTAATTTAGTTAAAACATCATCCTGTCTAAAATTATCTATTCAAATTTTTTTTCAGATGTTGCAGCCTTGCCCCACTTCATTAAATGAATGTCATTATTGCTCAAAAGAATCCCTAATATGTGCAGCATCTCAGTTACTCTAATGCATTCTCATTTATTTTAATTAACTGAAATATTGTAACCCACCTTAGTTTATTATTAGTCAGAGCGGGTGCAAATTTCATCTGAAGTGATTATTAATTTTCCCTTGTAATAAAACATTTGATTTAGTTGCTATCAGACCTTCACTAGAAGACATCTGCAGTTCCAGACACTGATGACCTTTTATCCCTTTTTTACAGTTAAATAACCGAGGGAGAGACATCTCAGTTGTCATTGTATTCCTGGAAAAAGGGTTTCTACTTTATTCTGTGACTTAACATTCCCTAGTAAATAATGCTGAATATGTTAAAAAGAATGTTATTGTTGGAATAAAATGGTTGAGTGAATTTATTGATTCTCATCCCTTCAGTTTGACAGGCCACGTTGTAACATCTGTAACTCTTAAGTGGTTTAGCTTATACACTGTCTGTTTAGAAGGGACATTAGCTTTATAGTGAGAATGACTTAAGTGACAATTATATCATTTGTACTGCCTCAACTGAAGATATCTAAAAACGGATATTGAAACTACTTCAGGTGATAGATTCATACATTTTTATTTATTTAACATTTGTTTACCAGGAAAGTCTGACTTGGAACAAAGCCAATTTTCAGCAGATGCCTGGGGAGAAACGCTGCAGATGCATGTTTTTGTGACATGGGAGGAAACCAGCGTACCCGGAGGAATGCCCACATGAATGCAGGAAGGACATGCAGACTGCTCTGAGAAGCCACCCCAGCCAAGAATTGAACAAGAGAACCTCTTGCTGTGAGGTGACAACACTACTGCTGCACCACTGCGCCGTCCACATGATTTCACATAAACTTAATTATGTTTACCATTCTGCGGTTGCTGTGTTGAAGTGTTAGAAAAGCGGAGTGTTTCTGGCATACTCCCCTGCATTACTGCCCCATTTCTGTACCTTTCTATGAGGCCAAAAACAGTAAAACTGGGCTTCAGTAATACCTATTTTCATATGTGTCTGTTCTGTTTTTCCTGTTGTGGTTCATATTTTGAAGAGAATAATAATAAACTGGCACAATCACATTAGTGATTCATGTACTCTGAATGAAAACATATATCATGTTTGGTTCTTTCTAGATTCTTGTGCCTGGATCTAGAAAGAGGATAGAATGACAGAGAAGTAAACATTGTACCCAACCCACTGTTATCTATGGTGGGTGGAAAAATATTACTGGGCTAAAGTATGACTAAAGAGAATGAACACGAACATTACTAAACTTCAGAAATGACATATTATACAGGTGTATCGTAGTATAAGGAAATGACATATTATACAGGTGTATCGTAGTATAAGGAAATGACATACTGTACAGGTGTATCGTAGTATAAAGAAATGACATATTATACAGGAATATCGTAGTATAAGGAAGTGACATATTATACAGGTGTATCGTAGTATAAGGAAATGATATATTATACAGGTGTATCGTAGTATAAGGAAATGACAAACTGTACAGGTGTATCGTAGTATAAGGAAATGACATATTATACAGGTGTATCATAGTATAAGGAAATTACATATTATACAGGTGTATCGTAGTATAAGGAAATGACATATTATACAGGTGTATTGTAGTATAAGGAAATTACATATTATACAGGTGTATCATAGTATAAGGAAATGACATATTATACAGCTG
Organism: Protopterus annectens; assembly: GCF_019279795.1. Classification (NCBI taxonomy): domain Eukaryota; kingdom Metazoa; phylum Chordata; order Ceratodontiformes; family Protopteridae; genus Protopterus; species Protopterus annectens. Next base: position 846,456,086 of record NC_056745.1, read on the forward strand.
TATGGTAATATAAGGAAATGACATATTATACAGCTGTATCGTAGTATAAGGAAATGACATATTATACAGCTGTATCGTAGTATAAGGAAATGACATATTATACAGGTGTATCATAGTATAAGGAAATGACATATTATACAGGTGTATCGTAGTATAAAGAAATGACATATTATACAGGTGTATCGTAGTATAAGGAAATTACATATCATACAGGTGTATCATAGTATAAGGAAATGACATATTTATTTTATTTTATTTTATTTTACATTTGTTGACCGGGATAGTTCGACTGGATGCATATCCATTTTCAGCGGAGGCCCGGGGAGAAAAGCTCCAAGGGTAAGCAGATACAGTGTTACATAATACCAGCATTACATATTACAAACAGACTATTTACAGAGATTACATAAGTAAGCAAGTTAAACAAGTTCCACAGGTTACAGTTAATCCTGTGCACAAGTCAGGATTAAATTAAATTACACAGTAAACTGGTTAACAGATTTTTACACATTCTAGAGAGAGTTAGCCAGGCTTGATACATTGACATAGCCAGTTAAGTGACAAATGTTGTTTGAGTCTAGTCTTAAATTGACCTAAGGTGGAAAGTAAGGTAATATCAGCTGGAAGAGAGTTCCAGGATCTACTTACAGAGTTTGCAAAGAGAGAATCACCGGCTGTGTTATTAATTTTGCTGGTCTGAATTAGTAGTTTGTTAGAGGAATAAAGTGGTCTAGGATTGTTATAGGGGGTGATAATATTTTTAAGTGCAGGAGTATTGTCTGGATTATAGAGGATTTTATAGGCCATAATTAGTTGGTTATACTGGATTAGGTAGTTCAAGCCACCCAAGCTGATTTAGATTGATGCAATGATGTGTCCTAAAAGGCAGCCCAGTGGCAAACCTGGCAATGTGGTTGTAGCAAATTGAGAGTTTGTTAAGGACAGTCTTGATTAAATTCGAGAGTAGAGGGGATGCATACAGAAGGGTTGAAAGAAGGTGAGAGCGAGTTATGGCAATTTTAGCTGGATGGGTTAGGAAGGCTTTTATTCTGTAAAGTGACCCTAGTTTTTTATTGATGGTTTTAATAGTTTGGTTAACATGTAGGTCAAATTTTAGATTATTGTCTATGATAACACCTAATAGTTTTGGAGATGGGTCAGGCGAGATTATTGTGCCATCATTTGATTTTATGGTAAAGGTGAAAGCGGTAGACCTATGTGTTGGTGAAAATAACAGCATTTTAGTTTTTTTTGGGGATTTAGGATCAGACGATGTTCAGAAAGCCAGTTTTCTATGGTATTAAAGGTGGTCTGGGTAGCTGACCATAACTCTACTGGAGATGTGCCTGAGCAAATCAGAGTAGAGTCATCAGCATACTGGATACAGCTGACTTTTGGGATGACAGTATAAAGGTCGTTAATGAAGATGGAGAACAGCAAGGGCCCTAGTATAGAGCCTTGTGGTACTCCAAGGGTGTTAGGTAGAAGGTTAGAGGGTTTGTTCTGCCAGAGGACAGCATGCTGTCGCCATTCAGGTAGGATTGAAACCATTGGAGGACTCCGGTATCTAGACAAAATGTTTGCAGGGTGTGGATTGAAAGTTGGTGATCAACCATATCGAATGCCTTGGAAAGATCCAAAAAGAGGGCTGAGGATATATAATTATTGTTGCGATTATGGTTTATGGTGTTAGCAAAGGCTAGGAGGGCTGAAGTAGTGCTGTGATGAGGACAGAAGCCATGCTGAGTGTCTGCATAAGGCGATTTTGGATTAGGTGGTGCATGAGTTGTCTATGAATACATTTTTCCATAATCTTTGCAAGTGGAGAGAGTATAGCTATTGGCCTATAATTGGAGAATTCAGTAGAGCTGTCTCCTTTGTGAAGTGGGATTACATATGATATTTTCCAGATGGTGGGAATTTTAGCTTCTACTATGGTTTGATTGATTAGTATTGAGACGGGGTAAGCAATAGCATCAGCTGATTTTTGTAGGTACTCGGCAGGGAGTTGATCAGCAGAAAGTGTAGTGGGTTTTAATTTTTTGATCAAGGTACGGATAAGTGAAGTGGCGACTGGTTGGAAGCTGAACGCGAGTAGGCTTCTAGGGGTTGCTACTTTCAGGACCAGGGGAGCTAGGAGGTAGTTGGCTAGCTAGGGCTTGAATTGTCTCAGTAAAGAATTGGTTAAAGCTATCAGAAACATCTTCAGGGGTTTTATCAATAGTAGTAGCAGGGACTGGGGTTGAAGTTTGTCCAGGATGTAGTAGATTATTTAAACCTGCCCAAAACTTCTGAGGGTTATTTTGATTTACTGTCTGAAAATTACAGTAGTATTGTTTATTGTCTTGTAAAATTGATTTTTTGGTTTCGTTCCTGGATTGCCTGTATTTAATGTGATCTTGAGGGTTTTTAGAAGAACACCATAAAGCCCATGCTTTGTTTCTATGGGTAATTTTGAGTTTAGACACTATAGAAAGCCATGGTGCAGTTTTTGCCTTGGTTCTCTTTGAACGAACAGGTGCATGCAAATCAAGGATCTCAAGGAATTTGTTGTTAAAGTATTCTACTGCTTCCACTAAGGGGAGGTGTTTTAGAGTAGACCAATTACATGAGTTTAGTTCTTGGTGGAATTTGGCAGGGTCAAAGTTTTTATTGTTTCTAACCTTTCTGAGTAAGGGTTGTTGGGAATTAATAGTTTTGTGCTTAATTACATATGTGAGAAGGTGATCACTTAGGCCATTAAGGAGGGTACCAGAGGTGTACAGTTGGGGATGACTGTTTATGAGTACCCTGTCAAGTATACTTTCTTTTTGGTTGGGTTTACCTATCCTAGTAGGGGTGGATATGATTTGTGTAAATGTATGCAGGTTACTATGGGTGGTTGGGGATTCTGAGGAACAGGTGCCCTAGTCTATGTTAAAGTCTCCAAGTAGTAGGGTTTCTTGGGGGTATTGACATGATAGCCAGTGCAGGATATCTTCAAATGTAGATATATTGTTACCTGGGGGAATGTACATACAGATGATATTAATGCATTTATTTTTATTAAGTTGCAATTTGGTGGCAAGAATCTCTGAGTTATTAATCTGAGGAGGTTGTATTACATCTATGGTGACATTCAACTCAGATTTATAGAGTACAGCTACCCCACCCACCTTCCTCATAGCACGATCCAGCCTGTGTATGTTGTACCCAGGTGGTAACACTTCATTGTCTTTAGTGTTAGGTTTTAACCAGGTTTCAGATAAACAGAGAATCTCAGAGGAGTGGACATCCAGAAGTGCATGCAATTCATGTACCTTGTTATTAATGCTTCTAATATTGAGATGACAGACTAGGAGAGAGATAGCTGGTCTATTAATTGTAGGTTTGTAGCTTAGATTGCAAGTAGAGGGGGTATGTGTATCTGAAGTGAGTGGGCCAGGGTTGGGGTGAATATCACCACCAAGTATTAGATTGAGTCTATACTTGGTGATGAACTTCAGGAATTTGTTTATTAGTTTGTGGTAGTGTTTGGATCTAGAGCAAATGTGCCTGGGGTTGAGATGTTGATAGACTGAACAAGATGTTGGATAGGATCTGGTACTGTAAGTATGGTTGAAGGTGGAAGGATTTACAGCTGGGGTGATAGTATGGCCTTTTGGGACCTGAAATCCCGTGAGAAACTGGTTTTCATACAAGATAAGGAGGTATGGTGTGAACAAGAGGGGTAGTAAAGAGGAGTATATCATTATTTGTGATTCAGCTAGTGAGTTAAGGAACTGTTTTACCTGGTGATGCAACACCAGAAGATAGAGTGGTGAGGTCATGGTACTGGAAGGGGGATGGGAGAATGCCAGATGAAAGCTAATAGGTGCTATTAAAATGTAGGTAGTAGAATGGGGGCGGGTGGAATTATCCCAGATGAAAGCAGATAGGATCTAGAAAGTGGGGGAGTGGCTATAGTACTATAAATGTAGAGGTACTGGGGGCGGGAGGTAATTGGGGGCAGGGAGGGGAGTGAAGAGAGCCCGAGCATAGTGAGGGTGAACGTAGCGGGGCTATTGCAGTTTACAAGGTTTCCTAAGGTGTCCTAAAGCTATAAGTATTACAGCTCTTAATGTAAGAGTCAATTTACTTCAGTTACAGGGGAAGGAGGCAACCACTCAAGTAGAAACAAAGAGCCCTATGGCTGACCAATATGGTGACCTGCGTAATTACAAAGCACTGTAAGTGAAAGCTTAACAAATGCTTTTTGTGTGTGCAACCTACTCTGTTTAAATGTTGAGAGAAACTGATTGCAGTCCTGTAGACACCATTTTGTAGGGAAATGCAGAGTTCAACTAGGAAAAGAGAAAAGCAGAGATTCTAGGGTAAGCATGAAGGCAACAACAGGCAGTTATTATATAATAATGCATTCAGAAAGGTTTGGTGGGGGGGGTAAAGTAGCATACTTCAGAATGAACTAAGATTTATAGCTAAGAAACCTAAGCAAGAGAGCAATGTAGTAAATAAACACTTACCAGATTTTAAAGATATACCAGAAAAACTAAATCAATTATTCACAATTGTACAACTGGAAAATTGCCAGTAAAAGCACTTCATGTATAGCTAGCCCAAGTTATTCAAGTCATAAAAACACTTCTTCAATGTGTGTGTGCAATTCAAACATTAAAAAACACATGCAGCAAGGAGGAGCTCTGATTATACACTTTCTCTAGGTAAAGGTTCAGTTTAAACACAAATATTACCACAGAAATTGAGTAAAGTCACTAGCTACTTATAGACCCTCTGAAAAAAATAGAGCCGTCTGTACAGAATCATAATTTAGCAGCAGGTCATTCAGTTACACAAAAAACAGTAAAAGATCCATACAGTGAATAAACTTACACAAAGTCAAACCAGGTCAGCCAAGGGTGGAAGAGAGAGGGAAATCCTAAGCACCTAGATTTGAAAATGATGCCTGTACTGAATTGTAGCAGTTTAACTTGTTTGAGGAAAGAGCGGGTGGGGGAAAAGAGAAGGCAGTGGGAGTGGTTACAGGGAATACCCTGTTTGACTCAATACACCACACCAGAGATAAGTTGAATGTAAGGGCCTAAAATCTGCACTCAGCACTGTCTTATTTGCACTCAGTACTTCAATTTTAATGTTACTTGCACTCAGCACTGTAATTTCACTTATGTTTAGCAGGAAAGACAGACCAACAGTATACAATTTTGGGAATTTTTACAAGGGTTACTCGTTCAAATGTCAGGCTATTGCAGTTTACAAGGTTTCTTAAGGTGTCCTAAAGCTATAAGGTAAGTATTACAGCTCTTAATGTAAGAGTCAATTTACTTCAGTTACAGGGGAAGGAGGCAACCACTCATGTAGAAACAAAGAGCCCTATGGCTGACCAATATGGTGACCTGCTTAATTACAAAGCACTGTAAGTGAAAGCTTAACAAATGCTTTTTGTGTGTGCAACCTACTCAATTTAAATGTTGAGAGAAACTGATTGCAGTCCTGTAGACACCGTTTTGTTGGGAACTGTAGCGTTCAATCTGTTTAAATGTTGAGAGAAACTGATTGCAGTCCTGTAGACACCGTATTATACCATATTAAACAGGTGTATCGTAGTATAAGGAAATGACATATTTTACAGGTGTATCGTAGTATAAGGAAATGACATATTATACAGGTGTATCGTAGCATAATTAAATGACATATTATGCAGGTGTATCATAGTATAAGGAAATGACATATTATACAGGTGGATGGTAGTATAAGGATATGACATATTATACAGGTGTATCGTAGTATAAGGAAATTACATATTATACAGTTGTATCATAGTATAAAGAAATGACATATTATACAGGTGTATCGTAGTATAAGGAAATTACATATTATACAGGTGTATCGTTGTACAAGGAAATGACATATTATACAGGTGTATCGCAGTATAAGGAAATGACATATTATACAGGTGTATCGTAGTATAAGGATATGACATATTATACAGGTGTATCGTAGTATAAGGAATTGACATATTATACAGGCGTATCGTAGTATAAGGAAATGGCATATTATACACGTGTACCATAGTATAAGGAAATTGCATATTATACAGGTGTATCATAGTATAAGGAAATGACATATTATGCAGGTGTATCGTAGTATAAGGAAATGACATATTATACAGGTGTATCATAGTATAAGGAAATGACATACTGTACAGGTATATCGTAGTATAAGGAAATGACATTATACAGGTGTGTCATAGTATAAGGAAATGACATATTAAACAGGTGTATCGTAGTATAAGGAAATAACATATTATACAGGTGTATCATAGTATAAGGAAATGACATACTGTACAGGTGTATTGTAGTATAAGGAAATGACATATTATACAGGTGTATCGTAGTATAAGGAAATGACATATCTTACAGGTGTATTGTAGTATAAGGAAATGACATACAGTACAGGTGTATCATAGTATAAGGAAATGACGTATTATACAGGTGTATCGTAATATAAGGAAATGACATATTATACAGCTGTATCGTAGCATAAGGAAATAAAATATTATACAGGTGTATCATAGTATAAGGAAATGACATATTATACAGGTGTATCATAGTATAAAGAAATGACATATTATACAAGTGAATCATAGTATAAGGAAATGACATATTATACAGGTGTATCGTAGTATAAGGAAATGATATATTATACAGGTGTATCGTAGTATAAGGAAATGACATATTAAACAGGTGTATCGTAGTATAAGGAAATGACATATTATACAGGTGTATCGTAGTATAAGGAAATTACATACTGTACAGGTGTATCATAGTATAAGGAAATGACATATTATACAGGTGTATCGCAGTATAAGTAAATGACATATTATACAGGTGTATCGTAGTATAAGGAAATGACATATTATACAGGTGTATCATAGTATAAGGAAATCACATATTATACAGGTGTATCGTAGCATAAAGAAATGACATACTGTACAGGTGTATCATAGTAAAAAGGAAATCACATATTTTACAGGTGCATCGTAGTATAAGGAAATGACATATTATACAGGTGTATCACAGTATAAGGAAATGACATATTATACAGGTGTATGGTAGTATAAGAAAATGACATATTATACAGGTGTATCGTAGTATAAGGAAATGACATATTATACAGGTGTATCGTAGTATAAGGAAATGACATATTATACAGGCGTATCGTAGTATAAGGAAATGACATATTATACAGGTGTATCGTAGTATAAGGAAATGACATACTGTACAGGTGTATCATAGTATAAGGAAATAACATATTATACAGGTGTATCACAGTATAAGGAAATGACATATTATACAGGTGTATCATAGTATAAGGAAATGACATAATACACAGGTGTATTGTAGTATAAGGAAATGACATATTATACAGGTGTATCGTAGTATAAGGAAATGACATATTATACAGGTGCATTGTAGTATAAGGAAATGACATATTATACAGGTGTATCATAGTATAAGGAAATGGCATATTATACATGTGTATCATAGTATAAGGAAATTACAAATTATACAGGTGTATCGTAGTATAAGGAAATAGCATATTATACAGGTGTATCATAGTATAAGGAAATGGCATAGTATACACGTGTATCGGAGTATAAGGAAATGACATATTATACAGGTGTATCGTAGTATAAGGAAATGACATACTGTAAAGGTGTATCATAGTATAAGGAAATGACATATTATACAGGTGTATCGTAGTATAAGGAAATGGCATATTATACATGTGTATCGTAGTATAAGGAAATTACAAATTATACAGGTGTATCGTAGTATAAGGAAATAGCATATTATACAGGTGTATCATAGTATAAGGAAATGGCATATTATACAGGTGTATCGTAGTATAAGGAAATGACATACTGTACAGGTGTATCGTAGTATAAGGAAATGACATACTGTACAGGTGTATCGTAGTATAAGGAAATGACATACTGTACAGGTGTATCATAGTATAAGGAAGTGACATATCATACAGGTGTATCATAGTATAAGGAAATGACATATTATACAGGTGTATCGTAGTATAAGGAAATGACATATTATACAAGTGAATCGTAGTATAAGCAAATTACATATTATGCAGGTGTATTGTAGTATAAGGAAATTACATATTATACATGTGTATCATAGTATAATTACATATTATACAGGTGTATTGTAGTATAAGGAAATGACATATTATACAGGTGTATCGTAGTATAAGGAAATGACATATTATACAGGTGTATCGTAGTATAAGGAAATGACATATTATACAGGTGTATCATATTATAAGGAAATGACATACTGTACAGGTGTATCGTAGTATAAGGAAATGACATATTATACAGGTGTATCGTAGTATAAGGAATTGACATATTATACAGGTGTATCGTAGTATAAGGAAATTGCATATTAAATAGGTGTATCATAGTATAAGGAAATGACATATTATGCAGGTGTATCGTAGTATAAGGAAATGACATTATACAGGTGTATCATAGTATAAGGAAATGACATACTGTACAGGTGTATCGTCGTATGAGGAAATGACATATTATACAGGTGTATCGTAGTATAAGCAAATGACATATTATACAGGTGTATCATAGTATAAGGAAATGACATACTGTACAGGTGTATCATAGTATAAGGAAATGACATATTATACAGGTGTATCGTAGTATAAGCAAATGACATATTATACAGGTGTATCATAGTATAAGGAAATGACATATTATACAGGTGTATTGTAGTATAAGGAAATGACATATTATACAGGCGTGTCGTAGTATAAGGAAATGACGTATTATACAGGTGTATTGTAGTATAAGGAAATGACATATTATACAGGTGCATCGTAGTATAAGGAAATGACATATTATGCAGGTTTATCGTAGTATAAGGAAATGACATATTATAGAGGTGTTTTGTAGTATAAGCAAATGACATAATACACAGGTGTATCGTAGTATAAGGAAATGACATATTATACAGGTGTATCGTAGTATAAGGAAATGACATATTATACAGGTGTATCGTAGTATAAAGAAATGACATATTATACAGGTGTATCGTAAAATAAGGAAATGACATATTATACAGGTGTATCGTAGTATAAGGAAATGACATATTATACAGGTGTATCGTAGTATAAGGAAATGACATATTATACAGTTGTATCGTAGTATAAAGAAATGACATATTATACAGGTGTATCATAGTATAAGGAAATGACATATTATACAGGTGTATTGTAGTAGAAGGAAATGACATACTGTACAGGTGTATCGTAGTATAAGGAAATTACATATTATACAGGTGTATCGTAGTATAAGGAAATGACATATTATACAGGTGTATTGTAGTATAAGGAATTGACATACTGTACAGGTGTATCGTAGTATAAGGAAATGACATATTATACAGGTGTATCGTAGTATAAGGAAATGACATATTATACAAGTGTATTGTAGTATAAGGAAGGTGGTACTGATAAATGTGAGGAAATCAATATTCTCAATAAAAAACAGATTATTTTAGGCTAGAGCAAAAGATTTGAAAAAAAATTTTAACAGAATTAAATGAACCTTAAAGAATAAACACATCATGTAAAGTAGGAATATATATGCAGCGCATGACTTAATAATTTGTAAGTCTTTATTGCAGTATACTGGGGGTATTGTAGTAAACCATTTCACACAATACTTCCAAATAATGATGCATTGTGGAAACCATTTTACACAGTACATCATTATTTGGATGGGATTTATTTTAGCTAAGAAACATGCTAGAGGAATCATATTCTTCTCTGTAATATTGGACAACTTTTATAACACCTTGCATTCATGATTATATTATTGATTATATTAATATATCAATTAGGTTGCACCTCAAAATTTGGAAAGAAATTTCCCAGCTGGATATTGTGATAACTTCCACTTGGTGTCTACTATAGTTATGTAAATACTACATTCTCAAAGATGATGTAATCAAATTCATATATTTAATAGAACTGTTTCATGATGTAGTCATCAGAAGTGCATATATCACAGCAATTCATAAGTATCCATAGCATTATTTTTTTAAGATTCAAAGAAAAAATACCATATGTACAGGGCACAAAAGCTGGAGCATCGTATGACAATAATCCTAGCTCTAAACCTTGAACTTAAACCTAAGCTCTTCTCTAACTCCTGTCATAAAGCTAAGGTTTAACCCTGACTATAATCCTTACCTTGATCCTAATCCTAATCCTGTCTCTAAGGAATACCAGAGTATCAGTCCTCAATTTAAATTCACTGACTTATATATAGCACTGGAACCATGCCTGGTAATAATTGTCACTTTGTGTAGTGCAAAGGGCAATCCTATTGTAAGCATGGGAATGTGAATTTAGGCAGTGACTCAAAAAAGTTGTTAGTGATACAAGGCAACAAAGGAAAAGGCAGTCAAAGATTGGCAAGTAAATTGGCATGAAAATGAGTTGTCTAATGAGACATAAAGAAAGAGTGCTGAATATCAGTTGTCCTTTGTGTTAATCAAGGTTGAAGTCAGTCATTCAATTGCATTTGAGTAAAAAGGCAAAGATCTGTCAGTAACATTGGAGAGAGCAGTAGTGCCTTTAGCATGACAGCAGTTGTTATATGTCAGCAGCAGTATTGGTCACTCACAAATACTTCTGGGTGGCAGGTGACATGAATTAAACTGAAACAGAGGATGGGTGGAATCACATCTTATGAAAGACAAGCAGGTACAGGACAATTATTTTGGCACTGGCTTACCCTTATGGCCCAGTGCTGGCGATGCATGATATCTGGTCTCCCCATACTAATGGATACAAAGGTACAGGCAGCTCTTGCTGTTCTAGTTAAAGAACCTTCCAAAGATAAATAGGGGGTAAGCTGGGAATTTTAAAGCTATTAACTGTCGCATACTCTAGATGTTTTTCAACAAATTACTGACATAAGTAGATGAGCACATCTATTTTATCATGTTTCAAGACAGTGACTACTATGCATGGCTTGTATGATGTTATCCATGTTCTGAAATGTTGCCCACCATCAAGTTTGAGTGCACACATATGGCAATGAAGACCCACTGTGTGAACATTGCAGCATTGCAATGCTGCATTGCAGCAACTGGAAAGGCTACCATTCTTCATCTACCAGATAGAGTACTCTGCACAGGGACTCATAGTCAAAGTATCTGTCCAGTATCCTGCAGTGCACATGACCCCTGCAGGCACATGTACACAGCTTCAGACAGTATGTATGTATATACCTGCCTGATACACTCTCTGTATGACCCATTTGTATTGCAGAAGATGCAGAATACCCCTGTAGTTTTGTATGATAATACCCATATGGAAATCACAACATATGGCCAAGCACCAAAAGAAGACCACTGATAAACAAATTGGGAACATCGTGGAGTCAGTATTTGGTCAGCATAAAGATGCATTCCACAGCCTAAACATGTCTGAGTCTGTGAACTGTAATATGCCTATGGCACAATGTGACAGACCTTTGTAGCATGCTGCATATTACACAATATGATTTTGAGAAAACAGTCAGCCCAGTCTATAGTGTGAGGAGGCAGCAACTACATTAGTGGGCCTTGTTTCAGTGTCCATTGAAACATCCATCAGCATTGATATCAGTGATGCTGGCAGATTCTAATTAACAGCCATAACATTATGCCCCCCCGACTGCACTGAGTACAGTATATGTCAGCACAGGTGAAATAACAATGTCTAATCCACCTCTGAGGGCTGTAGCAACTGTACAGTGGCAGTGTAGAATCTCAGTTTAAAGGTTATGGTGGCCATTGACTGACCAAGTCAGACTGGGTGCCAGACATCTCCAAGCAATCCAAGCAGGAGGGAACTTGATGGACATCACAGCCTTGATCATTTCCACAACTGCTTAGAGACAGACAGATGCATGGTAATCTATATAACCTGGGAGTTGGGGGTCAGGGGAGCAAGAAAAATGGATAATGGGGATAGCTTCAATGTCATACACAATTTACTTTGTAGACCAGTTAGTGGAGCTATTACTTAATCATGCACTGCAGGCATTGGAATGGTCAGATGTAGCAGGACTATGAACCTCACCTGGACTGATATTCTGACCTAAAAGTGAATTGCCAAAGGGGTACCCCAACCCTGGGTTTTGTTCATCAGGGCAAACACCATTCATGGGTCCTGATCACAAGACATCATTTTCTGAATGGCTGAATATGTCTACATTCTGCCATCTGGTCCCTTTGAAGAACATGTTTAGATCTAGGAAGAGGAGCATGTAGGTGGAGGAGAGTGATATCTGAGGTGATATCTGAGTAAATTAGGTTAGCTATGAGACATGGTAACTTGATTTGGCAATATACAACAGGAAAGGACTGAACAGAGGTAGAAAGGCACTGTTTGTCACATAAATGATATGGATAGAGGCATACCCAGTGGTAAACAAGTTGAGCAGTGCTTTGGGCAGACCTGGGCATGTCTACAACTGGAGTGGATATAATTCAGATATATGTAAATTTTATGTGGCTTCATGGACAGCGTGGTTGGGGTTGACAGGTGTACATAGGTGACAAAGAATGATGGACGATGCTGGCTAGGATTACTTGCTTGGACATCTACAAGAGATGCCCCTTTTGTGGTCACCCACATTATACATGTAGTGCAGGGTCCAGGGTGAGTCAGTTCTATTGCTGTGATTTGCCATCCCACTGATATGGTTTTATGTGCACAGTCTGTGTCTCCAGGTTGAAACTTCAGGATACCATAGTCCAGATTGGTATTTGAATATCTAGTACAGTAGTGTTGCCATAGGCTTTGCTTAGGTAGATGCTCTCATGCATGTGGCACTGGTGACATACATTCATAGGTCTATTTAGCACAGGCGAGATAGGAGCTGTCCTGTAACTGTGAGATACCATCCTACAGATACAGGGTTTGAAGACAATTACATAAGCTACTGAATTATAACTTCTACTGGTAACATACTTGCATACTTTTAACATTGGCTACTTTTATTCACACACTCAAATTTATCTGATATTGCCAAAGTACACTATACCAAAGAACTGCAAACTATGTACCTCCTCTTTGTGCTGTCCTGCACAAATGCTGCTTCTATCCTGCAAGATAGATTGTAATGTACTTTAATACTATACCTATTGCCACTTTCTCACTGTGCATTTTGACTTCTAACATAGCACATTAACTGCAAACATTGCTAATGTATACCACTATGATCTGTGTGTATGCTAATGAGATTAGATTCTACTGATATCTATGAATCACTAGTTTCACTGAATCACATCAGAAAAACTATTCTCTAGTTATGTCCTGGTAAATGCCATTGGCATGCAATGCATTCCCATGTGCACATTACATACGTTGCAGCACTAAAGTGGACTACATGAAATTCAAAGTCCCACGTTAAGTGTGATTCACTGGCTACAGTGTTGATTTGCTTTATATTCATGATGGTGACTGCGGGTAGGAGAGCAGTGGTGGTCTGGTGTATAAATGAGGATCATATCATGCTGTGCATCCTGTACAGCCAGTTCAGTTAGTGACTTCTGAGGCCATTTGCTGCACCATTTCAAAAGTTAGATGCCTGGTATGAACTAGCTGACCAGTTGGCGAGGTTGACCAGTATGTCCAATATCTGAACAACCCACTCAACAGTAAGATGACCTGTGATGTTGTCACTATGAAGAAGTGAGGCAGGAACATCTCTAATGGAATTGCAAGTGTATTCCAATTTTCTGTGTTTCCTTCTGTAATTTATTTTTTTCTGTCTTTCAAATTACTGTTCTTAATAAAGTTTGTTTTCTCTGACAGATTGCAATTTATTCCATGTTAGTTGTTGTATGTGACTATCTGCCTGTTATGTGTGTTGTTCTTAGCAGCTAAACTGTTGTGGTGCTTTATGTTTTATGGTGTAGGGTACATGGCTGCTCCAGTTTGTAATTGTTGCCACTGGTTTACTCTTCTTCTGAAGTGCACATAAGTTTGGCAGTATAGATGGTTTTGACTCAGACACAACATATAATAGTCTACATTATCTTTAAAACTGTGAACGCCATCCATCTGCTTTATTACACATAGTGTCATAAAGTAGTATATATATATATATATATATATATGTATATATATATATATATATATATATGGGTCTACCTGACAATGTCGACAGCTTAGAACGCCGACAATGAGAACACCGACGCCAGAAGATCAACAACTGAAAAGACCGACGGATGAAAACACCGACGCTGAGAACACCGACATGGGAAAAGGCTGTGTAAGTATGCGGTAGTGAAGGACATTAGGGTGCGAGTAAGGTAAGTGTGTGATATTGACGGTCTGTAGGGATAGGGGTGGGTTAAGTGAGTTAGGGTTAGGGCGCGGTTTAGGTAAGTGTGCGGTAGTGATAGTCTTTGGGTTAGGAGCGGGTTAAGTGAGTTAGGGTTAGGGCGCGGGTTAGATGAGTGTGCGATAGTGACAGTCTTTGGGTTAGGGGTGGGTTAAGTGAGTTAGGGTTAGGGCGTGGGTTAGGTAAGTGTGTGGTAGTGATAGTCTTTGGGTTAGGGGCAGGTTAAGTGAGTTAGGGTTAGGGCGCGGGTTAGGTGAGTGTGCGATAGTGACAGTCTTTGGGTTAGGGGTGGGTTAAGTGAGTTAGGGTTAGGGCGTGGGTTAGGTAAGTGTGCGGTAGTGATAGTCTTTGGGTTAGGGGCAGGTTAAGTGAGTTAGGGTTAGGGCGCGGGTTAGGTGAGTGTGCGATAGTGACAGTCTTTGGGTTAGGGGTGGGTTAAGTGAGTTAGGGTTAGGGCACGGGTTAGGTAAGTGTGCGGTAGTGATAGTCTTTGGGTTAGGGGCGGGTTAAGTGAGTTAGAGTTAGGGCGTGGGTTAGGTGAGTGCGATAGTGACGGACCTTAGGGTTAGGTTTAAGGTTGTAGATAGTTGTGTATGTGAGGTTTAGTGTGGGTTTGTAAGGATTTTGGTGTGCTTGTGTTGTGTGTGTGCTTTTTGGACAGGGGATTTGTTTTGTTTGTTGATTGTCGGTATTATGGTGTGTCAGGCATGTGAGGTTTTGTGTTTGTGAACTGTCGGTTATGTGGTGTCGGCGATTTCGTTGTCGGTGTTGTGATGTGTCGGTGTTGTCAGGTAGACCCATACATATATATATATATATATATATATATATATATATATATGGGAACACTTTATAATCTCGAAATTCTGAAATACTGAATCATAAAGCTAAAAGCTCTAAATACCGAAACCCCAGAAGCGCGAATTTCAAAATTCTGACGTTCTGAGATGTTGAAGTAGAGCTTCTGGTGTTGCCGTGTTTGAATGGAAGTTCAGGTAAGTATGTATGTTTAAGGATGTTGGTTAGGGGCTTTAGTGTGTGTCAGTGTGTGTTGTGACTGTGATGTGTGTGTGCAAGGGGAATGTAGGTATGTGGTGGTATTCTCATGTGTTTGTCTGTGTTTGTCTGTGTAGTGTGAACCTGGAGTTAGTATATTTAAGTAGGGGGGGTGCAGGGGTACTTGCCCCCTGCTTGTATGTAGTGTAGGTTTGTGTGTTTGTGTGTGTGGGTAAGGTGTGTGTTTGTGTATGTGTGCGGTGTCTGGTTAGTGTAGGATTCACAATTTCAATATTCGTGCTTTTGGGATTTCGGTATTTAGAGTTTTTGGCTTTTTAGTCTCGAAATTCTGAGTTTCGATATTTCAGGATTTTGGGATTATTGAATCTATATATATTTATATATATATATATATATATATATATATATATATATATATATATATATATATATTGAGAGAGAGAGAGAGAGAGGTGATGCAGGTAGGGCGAGACACAAACTCCGTGCGTAGCAGTTCTGTTGCATGGCAGATATGCCAGTAGGTTTAAATATATTCAGCTTGTTTAAAGTAATTTTACAGTGCTCATAGCTTGTACATGGAGATCGCACTACAGTAAGTATTGGGAAATTCACCCATGCTGCCACTGTAGTGTGACATGTTTATATCTGAATACCAAAAATGCATAAAATTGTATTTAAGATTTCTTGATGATATATTTATTTTGTGGTCAGGGGAACAGGGAGCCATCCCAGAGTTTATGAACTACATCAACCAGACTACACCTTTCCTAAAGTTCACCCACCAAATAGAGTTAAACTAAATTAATTACCCAGATTCTATGATTATGAAAAATGCTGCAGGATTTTCATCTAATACTTTTATGAAACCAACATTCTCCAAAAGCTATCTGCATTACTACAGTGCCCACCCTTTTACACAGGAGAAAAGTCTAGTCAAAGGCCAGTTTGTTAGATTGGCACGTATGTCTCGTTCAGGAAATTATTTGATATGGAGAGGTCCAAATTAGAAAATATGTTTATAGAAAGGCAATAACCATTTTCTCTGGTTAGATCCATCAGTGACAAGATCTGAAAAGGGTGAGGTAAGAGATATTGACCCCTTTTACGGATAGGCCTAGACAGCCCTGCTATTGGTAATATTAATTTAACCAAATGCCTTCAAGTAGTTTGAACAGTGTTGACCCTCCACACCAAGAATTAGACCAGAATGATCAGCCAACTTCCCCCCACACCAAGAATTAGACCTGAATGATCAGCCAACTAACTATTTAAGAGGCAGGCCCCTCACCTTACAGTGTAATAAAGGATCTAACATTGTAAAGGATATTTTAATGAAGTATTAGTGCATCCTGACTAGTGACGATAGACTGAAAAACATAGTAGGACCAAGGGCAACTTTTATTTATATATAAGCTAGAAATATTAAAAATATTGTAGAGATGAAGGACTCCCATTTATTAATGAAAAGCAGAAAGGGTACAAAATGATGTGGGAGCTGTAGTCAACACAAATACACTTTAGGATGTCAAAACATCCAACATAACAATAGTTTAAAATCACAAAAAATGTTGCACTCCAAACAACTGAACCAAGATAAAACAATTTGGGGTCCACGCAGATAGCACCTGTACTCCCCTGCAGCAGTCCTGAACAAAGTGAACAAACTCACTATGCAGATATGAATCCTTAATAGATTAAGTGCTTTCATCTGCGAACTGCAGACTTCATCAGAATCTGATAAAAATGTCATTAAGTGTGCTTATATAGTTACTTACAACCAATAAAATCACTTTAACAATAACTGCCATCTGACTTCTCTTTCTTTTAAAATGCATTTAATGTCTCATCCTCTGGGATTCATATAAGTCAGATGGCAGTTATTGTTAAATGCAGCTAGTTATCCAGGTATTATTGACAGTGCTGCTATAACTCCAGTCTTAGAAATGAGACAATAGAAGATAAAGAAGTCACATTGTTTTTTTTTTTTTTTTAAATTGTTGCTGTGGTTTAGAGGATAGAGCATTAGATTTTAGATCTGAAAACCAGGGTTCTATTGTGGGTTATGTCTTTTATGGAAATCGGCCATTTTACACACTGTTTTCATGTTTCTTGTGCAGTTATTGGCAAGAGTTTGGTTTACATTATGTTCTTGTGAACAATTTTATTACAAATAGCAAATATATATTTTTTACATATTTTAGTAAGGTCAATGTGAGTTGTATGCAAAGAAAATTATTGTAATGAGCTTTACTTCTGTTTCTTTAAATGACAGATTATTTACAATTTCAAATATAATTGTTGGAGTGATTGTATTGGTTGTAAGTAACTATATAAGCACATTTAATGACATTTTTAACAGATTCTGATGAAGTCTGCAGTTTGCAGACGAAAGTGCTTAATCTATGTGTGACTATTAAAGATTCTTATCTGCATAGTGAGTTTGTTCACTTTGTTCAGGACTGCTGCAAGGGAGTACAGGTGCTATCTTCATGGACCCTAAATAGTTTAAAATCAGTTGTCTTTGCACAAGATGGAAGTTGCTTATCAAAGGGGATAATATACCTAGCAATTTGTTCCATCTGCCCAGCTTTTTATGTTGGGAAAATGGAGAGGCAACTAAGAAAATGTATATACGAACATAACTATGACATTCTAAAATGTAATCAAAAGAATGCCTTATATAGGCATTAAAGTGTATGTATGATTTTCAAACACTTTTTATTTTTATTCTGGAAAAAAAAACACATAACCCTAGAAGGGGGTCCATGGAAGTTTACACTGAATTAAGAGAATTGATATGGCAACTAAGGCTAGATTCAACACATTCACCAGGAATTAATGTACTTCTTTAGTTCCTGTCTTAAAGCAAAGAGCTAAGAAGTTTTGACTTTATCTTGAACAGTTTAATTTGCAGTTCAATAATGTTTTTTTCAACAGTATATATTCACGTTATTCATTTGATGTTTCCTTTTAAAATTTTTTTATGTTTGGGACCTCGTAAAATAATATAGTTTTTGAAACATATATTTGGTCTATAGTTATTTTTTATCTATTTGCACAGCTTTTAAAACAATAGCATTAAAATAATGTTTTATATTGCCGTTCTTTTTATGTAAGTTTCCTCTTTAGGAAAAGTTCTTTCTTAATTGTTTAATTAGATTAATTATCCTATGAAGGTACTGCTATATATGTATAGTTTGCTGATTGTTTTTTTTATTCTGAAGAAGGCCATGTTCTTTAATGGATGAAAAGCTGCTTGTGAATTAAAGGCTTAAATCAATAAAATTGCTTGTGGTGTTCCTGGACCATTTGTGCAGTGGCTTCCTTTCTGGAGTTGGCTTCTCCGTTCTTTTGACATGGATTTGGTTTTGTTCTTTGAATTTAATTTACACTATTTATACTATTTATTCTATTTTTACTGGGCATTCTGGTAGTTTTTGTGTAGTACAGCACACTTTTCGGCCGTTATTTTCTTGTAACAGGATAGGCCATGACACTTTACGTTATACTACTTTTTTGGGAACTTTCACTTTAAGATATATTTATTGTAATATGTCTGAGACATCTTCTTTACAGCTTACCACCTTCCCTATAAACTATACATGATCTTGGTTTGATTACCTTTCCAGTAATTTCCACTTTAGGCTACAGACTTTCCAATAACTTTTTATGCTTTGTCTCTGAAACGTGGTTACAAGATGTAGGATAGGAGTTTTTATGTATCATGGAGTGTGGTTTAGAGATGTATGGACTTTCATTTTCCCAAAAATAAATATACATTGCCTAATAGTAGTAAAGCCATTATGAAGCTCTCATTTCTCAAGCCTTCTGAGAATAGTAAACAAACACTCTCTAAATTGACCTCAAACTATGCCTGCTATGGGTCTTTTGTTAGCATAGCTCTTTGTATTTTAACTTTAAAAAGGTATAACTGAGAAATATATAGCCATGAAATTCCTGTCTGTATGGGTGCTCATCAGGTGTAAATGGTTTATACGTGTTAGAATTAGATGTTCTACCTTCCTAAAAACATCTCCAGGCTGAGAGGGCTCTCTTGAAGGCGTACATAACTATTCTATTGTAGAATTGCTTTCATCAAACTATTATTAGGTCAGCAGCATGTACTACTTTATTTAACAGAATAATTAAAACAATGAAAATGAAGATTTTTCTCTCCTGTTAAAAAATTCCAAGTGAGTGAATTAGCACGTCAAAAAGAAGAAACACCATGAATTTAGGATATTTAATTTGTTCAACCACTGAATCTGTATCATTATATTCAGATAGTACTAGTGAGAAGGAGCACAAACAACTGAACTGGTAAGACAAGTATCCTCCTTAGATTACAATGAAATGCAGACCCACATCTGGTAAAGCATACCCAGTTGTAGGGGTACTAGTCATTGGTATCAGATTTTTTATTGCAAAATCTGTTGTTGGATCCATGTCATAGTAAATCAGTTTGGGTTCATTCCCCACATAGTTTCACTCTTATCCAGCCCCCTTATCATAATCTTTTTCTGTAGGTTATCTCTGACAGTATGAGATCACCCTTGTAGCATATACCATAGTAAACAACTGTATTTATCAGCAGATTTACTTTAGATGTGAGAATATGGAGTAAAACATGTAATTGAAAACAAGATTTCAGTATAGCTGGAATATTCTTAACCTCTGAAGAGAGTAGCACTTTCTACTTTTGGCATCTTTTTTGAAAAAAGAAGATGCACACTGTCCTGTTTTATAGTTGCCTTGAATAGGAATACGCAAGTTTATTTCTTTGACACAAGCTTCTTTTCCTTCTAGTTTTGACAGTTTGACATGTGACATATTACAGTAATGCATGTATCTGTACAATTTGAAAGCTATATTTAAATAAGTTGAAATGAATTAAACTTGACTTAGCTTTACAATTAATGCTGGTACATTGAAATTATTAAACATTATTTACTCTAACAACCGTTCTGCTTTTTTTACTACTCTGTTAAATGTTTTCAAAGTGACACAATGTCAGGTTTTATTTAAAAGCAAACACTCTGTTACGTTATATAAAAACATGTCTAAAAGAATGGATTTAGAACGTCCTCTGCTGGTAGAAATTTTCCCTAAATGATCTGGTGTACATATGAATAGAATGGATTTGGTTAATTTCACTGAAAGTACATTTCACCGAATGTTATTTCAGCAAGACCAAATCACCAAAAGCACATTTCACCGAAAATAGTAGTGGCAGTGTATATGCCCTTTTCCCCACTGTAGTGCAATCCTGGAGTTAGAATATATAGTAGGGGGTTGGGGTTGGGGGGTGTGTGGGTGCAACCCCCCCCCCACCTACCCTGTTTTATACTATGCAGTTTCTGTTATGAGGGTAAGTTAGTACTTTTTAACCAAAGTATGTTGGAGTCTATGCCCCCAGCACACCCCCCTACTATATATTCTAACTCCAGGATCACATTACAGTGGGGAAAAGGCATATACACTGCCACTACTATTTTTGGCGAAATGTGCTTTTGGCGATTTAGTCTTGCTGAAATAACATTCGGCGAAATGTGCGAACCAGGCCCGAATACAATATAGTACCCAAATTTTTAATTATACAATTATGGAAGCAGGTTGTTAAATCTAACAAAATTATAGAACCTTTAAAATATACAGCTTCAAGCAGATACATAAGAGTTAACTTTTCTTTGCCAGCTGACTGTTTAATCAACATGGTCCCAGTACATACTGACTGTGAGTTCTGAGAGTACTTGTAAGTAGCTTGTGAGACACTAGCCCAATTTACCATGTCATTAATTAGCTAAAGGAAGCATCTGTCCTTTGTTTTCAATCAATGTAGTCTCTAAGGAGCTAGAATTTCATTAACAGTTGCACAACATGTCATTGTCAACTGCCCATATCTTGATCTACTAAACGCAGTTGCTGGTGATAATAAATCAGTTGCTGATTGCATCTGCTCCATTCCTTAAAAGTCACTTTGATATAATGAATTAATTTGTAATATTACAGGAACAGAATTTAAAAAAGTAAGACTTTGGAACTCCTGTGTCACTTCTGCTTGACCTGAATAAATAAAAACATATATATATATATATATATATATATATATATATATATATATATATATATATATATATATATATATATATATATATATATATATATATATATATTGCATAATGTTCAAACTTTTTAGCTGGTGCCATCCTGATTTTTTTATTTTTCTTTAGACTTGTGAAAACATTCTTGTTCCATGTGATACTGCTGCAGACTTAACTGCAAAATAATAAATGCTTTGTGATAACACAGGTGCATTATTTAAGATTTTTAAAACAGTTTACTGACAGAAGTGGCAAATTATTTTAATCTGTTATTAAAAGATTTATCATTTTACTAATGCCTGTGGCATGGACCACTAATATAAATGGAAATAGTTTAATACAGTTTAAGTGATAATTGTTTTAGCTTCAGAGAGGGAAGTCATGGACTTAAAACTCCATGATTAAGTTTTGTTTCCTTTTCATTACTGGTTATTAATACTGAATGAATTAGATACAGAATTGATATAATCACTTTCATCAACATATTATTAGGTCAGCAGCACAAGTTAATTTATTTAACAGAGTAATTAAAACAATTAACTTGAAAATTTTTCTCTCCTGTTAAAATATTCTGAATATCTGAATTAGTATGTATGTTTTTATTATTTTTATTAGCATTCCCTTCTTATTCTGCTGGCAACTTGGCTAGGTTAGATAGCCGGCTTTAGGCATCGGCCACCTAGGTGGCTGCCTAGATTGCCACTCTAGTAGGGGCACTTTTCCAGTAATCAGGATGTGTAGGTGTACCAGGATGGGGGCACACAGTGGTGTTGCGGGGCACTGTGGAGACCTTTTGCCCAGGGCACCAGTTGAGCAAAGGCCGGACCTGCTAGGATACTATCTGTTTCTCTGTCTCTATCTTAGTAGAATGGAAAAGGTAAAACTACTGAAATGGGTACATTGTTTTCAAAGTTAACACTTTTGTACAGGATTTACCAAAAACAATGTGTGCATGCAGATTTTCTTTTATTTATACAATTTCTCACAAACTTCACATTTATGTGCAGTTTGTCATATTACATTTTGACTAAAATTTTATAGAGTAGGGGTGGGAACAATGGCACAGTAGTTATCATATTTCCATGACACAAATTTTTGTGTATTATATATAGAGTCTGCATGTCCTCCATGTTTTGTATGGGTTTTTATCAGATGCACTAATTTCTCCCATTTCCAAAAGACATACAAGTAGGAGAAATGGTGATTCTCCAAATTGCCCTTATTTGTGTGAATAATGAGTAAGTATTAATCATGAAATTGACTGGTGTCCTGTCCAGGATTGGTGCTGTGCCTTCTGCCCATTGGATGATAGGCTAGGTTGTGACTTCCTTGTGAATATTAGTAGCACGTAACAGAAAATGATTAAATGGAAGTTATACTATTCATGCAAGCTGAGTGTTTAACCAAACAAATGTTACACTGTATGAGAAGGAATGAAATATAAGCTGAATTTAGCTGATTTGTTTTAAGACTTGTTATAGATTTATCAAGCTGTTTATATGTCGTCACTGTGATATAATCCCAGATTCTAATCTGTTTATTAAAAAAAACAATTTACATCAATTACGTTTGGCCCAAAAAATTTAAAGGTTTAAGGGGCAATCAGTGAATTGCAAAAGGTATTCATTTCATTGAGATCAATTCCTTTTACACTCCCATAGTAAAGAGTTGTGTAACCTACAGTCCCATTAATAATATAGTAATTTCAGGAGTTGTTGCACCATAGATTAAGTAGTTAGCCTCCTTTCCTTTGGCTGTATTCATGAAATTGGAATAATGCAGAGTTGTACTATATTGCAAACCATCCACTTTGACTAAGCAAGTTTAAGAGACTCCTATTAAACTTGGAATTAAAGTAGACTGTCAGAAAAATGCTAGATGTAAAGTTTATATAGTTCTTTTCCTTTGAGAATAGTGAGTCACTGACCAGCTAATTATGACTCTTTTTTTAGTAAGACTGGAATGATTACTTACTACAGTTTTTATTTTTTCTGTTCTGTGGGATTTGACCATCCGCTGCCACTCTTCCTCTCCCTTCTCAAACAGACCAGCTAAATCCTCAGAGCAGGGCTGCCACCCAGGAATCACTGCCGGTATAGAACAACTCTGCCATCGTTGGAGAGGTGGAGGAGATAAACGTCTCCTAGTGGAGTGTCCTGTACTTTTACAGTAGTGAATTTCTGCTCTACTGTTACTCTCCAAAGAATGGCGTACGCAGTGATAGAAAATGTGTTCATATATGAGATGGTCAGGGAGCCAGTTTTGTGGTGATTATGAGTTTACTGGGTAAAGAAGGAGAAAAGATTATGAGAACCAGTTGGTAGGAAAAGGAAGACAGCAGGAATGTGGCCATTTCTTTTATCAGTAGGTAGTTAATATTGTCCTTTGATTTACAGTTTTCCATTTAAGTGCCTTCTTTGTGGAGTCTATGCATCTTCCTAGAGTCCCCACCTAGTATTCTGGTAAAAGGTCACATCCCAAGGAAATGCCATAGATGAATTGGTGATCCTATAAGCTGTTGGTTGACCTTTATATTGTGTGGGGGCTAGTGTGTGTGTGTGTGTGTGTGTGTGTGTGTGTGTGTGTGTGTGTGTGTGTGTGTGTGTGTGTGTGTGTGTGTGTGTGTGTGTGCATGTATGTATACATCTTGTGATGAATTGTCACCACTAATCAGGATGAAATTTACTTCTATGTCCTCTAGTCATTGAGTGATTGGATAGTCTCTGACTCATCTGAAACTTTGCTATGAATAATAAGAAGATGCTAAATAAATAAAAGTTTAATACATTCCTTGTTATGGACAGATAACGGGAAGACAGGTCAAATCTTGGCTATGAACAAAAATAATATAAAAATATTACAAGCAAGAGGCTGGTATATGTTGCTGTTTTTTTTTTCCATTTACAATTGTGTTGTGATTAGATAACCTGCATTACTGTTGTACCCGTACAGTAGTTGCAGGGTTTTTCTAGATGTGTCCCTTTGCCTTTATTTCCATGAATACAGTCCTTTCAAACCCTACTGTTAGTCATCGTTATTGATTAGGATGCATTAACAATAGGCCATGCTAAAATACTGACATATCTGTTTTATTCTCAATAGTACATTTTTACATGTTTAATATCAATAGAATTGGCCATTCTTTTTAAGTCATCTGCCTCATCTTATAACTTGCCCAAATTTATGATATGGTAAAAACATAAATAAGAAAAAAAAAGATCTGCCTGTTAGGAAGTGCATAATGATTTTTGTCCTGCCCCTATATTAAACATAAAGGAATTTCCTTTACATTAATGTATTTCTTACCTTGTCTCCATATTGGCTCCACACTTGAAAATTTGCAAATGCTGACATACTGGATAACTGTTACCCTCATCTGATTGTGCATACAGTATATCAGATGTGAAATAAAGGTTACACTGGAAAACTGTTGATGCGATTGAAAGTGATAAGATGATAAGATTTATTTTGTATTTTGTTAGTGCTTGAAGCATTAGTATATGTTTAAATAACATTAAGCAAACAAGCACGGTTGCCATCTAGTAATCTTTATTCTTAAATGATTAAATGCATTCTGCTCTTCCCATCGGTATTTCACTTCTTATATATTTCCACTTTGCTATATCAGTGCATTTTTATTTAATTGTTGATATTTCATTTTCATTTGTCATGGTGTATAGCTTTGTAGGTAATTTCAAGCAAATATATGGCTTAATGTATCCCCTAACATAAATTTATAACTTCAGTTACCTTGTGTTTGAAAGTGTGTGTATGAGAATATCTGTGTGTGTGTGTGTGTGTTAGAAATTATTTAAGAGATTTTATGTCTTGGGATTACCGTCTTCCTGTGGGTTATCTGTGCAGATTATTGTTTCTTTACATTAACAGATTTTGTAAGATTTCAGTAAGAAGCTGGCATTTGTCTGTAGAATTGTCATAGACTACATGCATTTTTTGAATACCATCAGCAGTTTTGAAGAGTGTCCGTTTCGGATTGCATAGTTTGGTGGGAACTACAGGCGTATGTTTGCACTGTTAAATGGCTTCACCGTCAACATTCATCAGTCAGTCTTACCTGAGTCACAGCAGAGAGTCCTATTAGAGAACACACTGTGAGAAGTCCACTTTGTGCAGAAATCAAATAGTCTGATTTCTTAGCTTGTGAAAAGGTTGAAAAAATTATATACAGTGTTTTTTTCTGTCATCTAGTAAATTATGAACCTGGATACTTTACGGATATTAGCAGTTGCATACTTTCAAGGCAAAAAATAAATATCCTGCTCGATTATCTCAGTGGCACCGAATGCTTAAGTTGCTGTGTTAAAGAGTAAATTCAGAGAACATTGTTGATTTGACATAACTGTACCAAGAATATTTTATTTCCAGGTTTGTTACTGGTATAACAACACCATTTTCAGCACATACAGAACTGGTACAGAATTTAATTAAAGGGTTATTTAGTAAACTAGCCATACTCAGATATACTCAATTTTGACCTCTCATTGCCAACTAAAGATTCTGCTGCAGACAATGTTCAAAACTTCATGTATCTTAGCTTCCAGCTGAACTCATTTCTCTCTCTATCTGGATGCTTTGCTGTTGTTCTTGTTCTTTAGACATTCAATAAATTTTATGGCTTTAAGATATTTGGCTCACCAGGCCTGCCTATGTACAGAGGACTATAAGTTCTAGCAAGTTCATATTCATTACTTCAGTAGATGTTCTTCATGTTTCACTGTTGAAGTCATCACATTTGGGTTATCCCTGCCATGGTAGCCTTTGGCCGGCCCGAATACCAGAGGCTTAGTATTTCTGCTTCAGTTGCTTTTTTTTCAGGACTGACATCAGGTCATCAGTAGTATAAAGTAGGGCAGCTGATGCCATTACATCAGTCTTTCTTGCCATGGAGCCTAAAGCAGAAGCAGTTCGCATGAGTGACGGTCAGCCTCTACCTGAGTTTCGTCTTCTGAATTGAAGCTGAAGTCTTCTAAAGCTAAGTAGCCCGTTAGGGATCCTTTTTTCTTGCACTAACCGATGTCAGAAAAATTTAACAATTGTCTCACCTGTGGAAAGCAAATATCACATTGAGACTTTCATTCTTACTGCATCACTTGCTTAGGCCCAGACCATGATGTCCCCCGCTGTTGCTTCTGTGCTTTGTTCAACACCAGAACTATACGCCGTCGGGCCCTTATTGTAGCTAGATATTTTCACTTACAGTCCTCGGATTCTGATATGGCTTTGGTAAGCCATCCGACAGCAGATCTTCCAAAAAATGTAACGATAAAGACAGAGACAGACCACACAGGTCCAAACATACCGACGATGCTCCCGTTAAGCTAGTCATCAGTTCTCCGGTCCTCAGTGAGGCACTTTCGCAGCCCCTGATGCCCGCTTCTTTGGATTTGCAGGCTGCTACCGAGACCCTTTCAGATGCTGCAAAACTCTTCTTCGACTAATGATCCTGCGGTAGTCTCTACCTTGAATAGGTCCGGAGCTGCTAAGCAGACACCGGCTTCCGAGGAAGTCCTTTGCACTACCGATTCTCTTTCGTGACTACTGTTCTTTCGACAACTACCGAGTTTCTTAGGCCCAGGTTATGAACCACACCCAAGAAACCGACGACCCAATCTCAGGCACCTGCTTCCTTGCCTCAGTTTCAATTGCTTAAAATGGCAGAAGACCTTATCATGCTGATCAGGGGAAGCCAAGCTACCCCTTCCAAGAAAAAAAGAGATGTGTCCCACGTAGTTTTGTCTGAACAGGAGTCCAATGACTCTGATGCATCTGAGTATGAAGACATGCAACCCCTCTCTGCTTATGAGGATTCTGATGCAGAGGATTCCATTCCTTCAGCCTCTGACCCCCCCCCCCCCGAGGATTTTTACTTTGGGGAAACCCTTCACACCTTAAGGGAGCATTTCCAATGGGTAAGTCAGGACTACTCTCAGTCTAAAAAGAGACTCTTCCACAGCACAGACCCCTGGCCATCCTCCCAGTCCTGGATGTTGTGGAGGATGTTTTCCTGGAATCCAGCTTGACTCCTGACACCCTTCCTCCTGCACTAAGAAAACCAGAGAGGTATTACAGAGTCCCTGACTCACATAAATTTATTTTTAAAAATCCTACTGCTGACCCTGAGGTAATTTCTCAAGGGCCTAAAGGAATTAAAGCAACCTCTGCTAAGAATACCACCCCCTCAGATAGGGAGTCCCGAATACTAGACAGGGTAAAAAAATATACACCTTAGCTACTCTTGCTATCAAAGCACTACATTGTCAGTTCCATATGCTAAAATTTCAGCAGCATACCCTGGAACTCCTCGAACAAAAAATGTCTTCCTTTCCTGCTTGTGTAAAATCTAAGGAGTTACAAGAGTTAATGCATTATACAAGTCAAGTAACTAAACAAACCTTGCATTGTGGTTTTGACACGCTAAAAACTTCTTGCAGGGCAGCAGTCACCGGTTCTGTCCTTAGAAGGTATGCATGGCTTAAGGAACAGCCCTTGCCAGACCATGTTAAATCTAAATTGTTGGATATCCCCTTGCACAAAGACAACTTATTTGGTGTTAAGGCAGAAGAGGTCTTAAAAAAGATGGAAGAAAAAGCAAAATCTATGCTGGTAGTTAAGGATTTCTTACAGGTCCAGCCACCCAGGTTCAGCAGGCATTGTCCCTCCAAGCACTGGTCCTTTCCTGCTCCAACCAGGTCAATTCAGCCCAGACCCCGTGGAACCAGACCCCACAGACAGCAGCCACAGAGAATGCAGAGATCTAAGCAGTGGACTACTTCCACTTCAAACCAGGGAATTCTAAGGCACCACCTTATGGTAAGAACTTGCAATGCCTCTCCTCCCCCACCCCCTCCCTCTGCCCATCTCCACTTACCTGTAGGAGGAAAACTCTCCTTTCATGCAAACACCTGGGCCACCATTACCAACAACTGCTGGGTTCTCAACATAGTGTCCCAGGGATATAAATTTTTTTCCATACACTTCCAACTCCAAAAGTGTTCCCAGATCTACCTCAAAACCAGAGGCGCAAAAACAAGTCCTTTCCCTGCTCTCCACGAGGACTGTAGAGCACGGTCTTGCAGAACCGAAAGGCCAAGGTTTCTACTCCAGACTTTTTCTGGTACCCAGGAAAGAGGGCACCTGGCACCCCATCCTCAATCTATCCATTCTAAACACCTTCCTGATGATCCCAAAATTCTAAATGCTCACCCTACAGCAGCTGCTACCCATGCTCTCCAAGGATGCTTGGCTAGACATCCTAGACCTAAAAGAAGCCTACCTCCACGTTCCTATAAGGGAGTCATGCAGGAAATATCTCCGTTTCAGAGCAGGATCTCAGCACTTTCAGTTCTCTGCACTTCCCTTTGGCTTATCTACTGCTCCCAGAGATTTTACAAAATGTCTGTCTCTAGCCATTGCCTTTTGCAGACAAAATAAAATCCAGATTTACCCATACTTAGATGACTACCTAATTCAGGCAGACAGTCAAGAAAAGTTGCTCAAGCACCTGGCCTTTGCAAAGTCCCTACTAAGCTCCCCAGGGTACATAATCAATGAAAGGAAATCCAAACAGGTACCCACCCAAAGGATTATATTCCTGGGTGCAAGCCTGGCCACAGCATCTCAGTTGGCATTCCTTACACCAGAAAAGCAAATCTTCCTGACAGCTTACTTCTCTCAACTAGCCACCAGACCCCAACTATCTGCAAGGAAAATCCTGCAAGCTCTGGGGTTCATGGCATTTTGCATTCTACTCCTTCCATATGCCAGACTGTATATGAGGAAATTTCAATGGTACCTAAAAAGCCTTTGGTGTCAACACTCTCAAGACCTGGAGACTCTTATACCTATAATACCTTGCCTCAGAAAAGATTTTCTTTGGTAGGCAATAGCATGCTCCCTCAACAAAGGACTACCTTTCTCACCACCCTATGCCACCCAGACCCTCAGCACAGATGCATCAGATTATGCCTGAGGTGCACACCTGGATGGCAGGTGCATACAGGGCCAATGGAGCCCACAGCAAATCCATCTGCACATCAACCAAAAAGAGACGATAGCTGTCCAGCATGCCTTGATAGCTTTCAAGCCCCTTCTCTTCACAGGGGCTCTCCAGATCAAAACAGACAACACAGCTGTGATGTGGTATATCAACAAGCAGGGAGGGACTCTGGCCTACCCTCTATGCAGACTGGCCATGAACCTTTGGCACACAGCCTCTGCCATGCATCTCCACCTGTTAGCACAATTCCTGCCTGGTTCTCTCAACTGTCTGGTGGACCAATTAAGCAGAAATCTTCTGGACCCACACAAGTTGCAGCTCAGCAGAAGAACCTTTGCCCTAATAACTCAGAAATGGGGCACCCTGAAGGTTGACCTCTTTGCCTCCTACACCAACCATCAGCTCGGCAAGTTTTACACCAGGTAACATCACTGCAAGATTTGGAAAGTGGATGCCTTGTCCTTCCCCTGGGTCACTCTATTGGTCTATGCCTTTCCTCCACTACCTCTCATCCCCAGGGTACTGCTCAAAATAAAGGAGGAAAAGTCAAGGACAATTCTTATAGCTCCAGACTGGCCTCACCAGCACTGGTACCCCTTGCTGTGCAGCCTGTCCCCTCTGCCACCTTGGCATCTCCCTCAGATTCCAAACCTCCTTACCCAGAGGGAAGGGGAATTCATGTATCCCCAGTTACAAACACTCAGTTTGGCAGCTTGGCTTATTCCCTAACCCCACCCCCCATAAATCTACCAAACTCATCAAGCAGATTTTAGATGTTATGCATGAGGCCAGATGCCCTAGCACTATGAAGTCTTATGCTGACAAATGGAAAAGGCTCTGCACCTGGATTCAGGCTAAGCGAGCCAATACGGCACAGCCCTCCCTCCCTCCCTCTCATCCTGGATTACTTAGCTGACCTGCTACATAGTGGACTCTCCTTTTCCTCTGTTAAAATTCATGCATCTGCTATCTCTGCTCCTTTTCCCACTGAGTAGCCCCTTTTCTCACACCACCCTCTGATCAAACAGTTCCTAAGAGGGGCTAGCAACTTGAGGCCACCCAGAAGAGCACCAACTCCAGGTTGGAATCTTAACTTTGTGTTGTAAAAGCTCACCCTACCCCCTTTGAACCTGCCTCTTCAGCAGAGATAATATTTCTCTCCTGGAAGACAGCTTTCCTTCTGGCCATCACTTCAGCCAGAAGGGTCTCCGTGCTGCAAACATTCATGGCTGTGGAACCCTTCATCATCTTCCATGCTAACATGGTATCCCTCAGGACTAACCCTTCCTTCATGCCCAAAGTGGTGTCCAGTGTGGCTCTCAACCAATCCATTCATTTGCCCACCTTTTTCCCTAACCCACAGAACAAGGGGGAAAGGATCCTGCACTCTCTAGATGTGCACAGACAGCTCAGATTTTATCTAGACAGGACTAAATCCTTCAGAATGTCTGATCAATTGCTGTTTCGATTTGCTGCAGGGACAGAGGGCAAAGCCATTTCCAAACAAACCATCTCCAAATGGATAGCACACTGCATCCATTTCTGCTACAAACAACATGGAAAACCTCCCCCCAAGGGATTCAGGACTCACTCCACCTGAGCAGCCTCCACCTCTGTAGCTTTCCTCAGAGGAGTGCCCACCAGGGACATCCTGGAGGCTGCCACCTGGACATCTGTTCACACCTTCATCAGACATTACCACCTGCCTATCTTCTCCAAATCCAGGGCAGGGTTTACCTCTACAGTCTTGCAGGGCATCCTAGCCAGCCCCTAGTTTCCTTGACTGCCTCCACCCTTTTCCTCAGATTTGGGAATCAACCCAAATGTGATGACTGTAACAGTGAAACAAGAAGAACATAGTACAGTTGTGTACACTTAGCATAAATGTAGATGTTTGAGTGTATTCACTGTTGCAGTCCTGGTTTCCCTCCCTCCATCCCCCTCTTCTTTTTTCTCTTTCCTTACATGGGACATATTGATATTTACTTTCTACTGGTTGGGTTCTTCCATCAGAACCTGGCTCCCACTTGGGGGCTCCTGACAGGTTAAGGCAAGAAAAACTGATATAATGGAGTTGGCTGCCTTAGTTTATACTACTGACAACTTGACATCAGTCCTGAAGCGACAGCAACCAACACAGAAATACTAAGCCTCTGGTATTCAGGCTGGCCGAGGGCTACCCTGGCAGGGATAACTCAAATGTGATGACTGCAACAGTGAATACACTCGAACATCTACATTTATGGTAAGTGTACACAACTGTACTTTCTATCTGTTTTAACCCGCCCCCTTCTCCTTATGCCTTGGATGTTATAAGCACCTATACCTTCTGTAATGAATTGTGCCACTTTCTATTATGTGGCTAATATAGCTGAGATTTTATTTTACTGTTTGACATTCCACCAAAAAGCCTAGGCTCATTTCCTAAACCACGGACTGCTTTAATCTTCTTTCAGTCTAATGGAATTCTCAATAGTTTTCATTAATGCAGGCTGCAGCACTTCAAAAACATTAATTTTTTTGAAGCACAGCCTTACACATAGTCCAAATCCGACAGTTATATGCTATTACTATGAGATCCATACATAAATATGAAACATTGTTGGCAATGTGATTTTGCTCATTAATATCTTTTCCTGATTTGCAGCAACTTTCCTCCCAGGAAGTCAGTATTTTTTTGATTTCATAGTTACAGTCACCATCTACAGATAACTTTGGCTGATGAAAATAAAATCTTTCAGTATCTCCACTTCCCACCCATCTTTTTGCAAATAATTGATAGGGCAAGATGATAGAATCTTGATTTTCTTGAAGTTAAGCAAAAAGCAAGCTTTTGAGTTTTCTACTTTTTTTCTAATTTCATCATAATTGATATGCTCTTTAAGATACCTTCACATTCAGCCATCTGAGTGGCATTAGCAGCATGTCAGATGTTCTCCTGGCAATTTTGGTTCCAGTATCTGATTTGTCTAATGCAGCATTTTGCATATGTTCAGTGTACAAATTAAATAAATATTGTGATAATACTCATAATAGTCACATGCCTTTGCCAGTTTTGAGCCACTTACTTAGTCCATATTTAGCTCTGATTGTCTGCTAATCAAGAGGCAAATGGCTTGATATCTGCATTTCTTTAAGAATTTGCTGTTGTTTATTATGGGCAACAGAGTCAAAGCATTTAGAGTAGTTGATAAAGCAAATGGAGATATTTTTTCTAGAGCTACTTTGCTTTCTCTATTTTTCAGTAGATGTTGTCAGTTCGATCTCTGGTACCTCTTCCCCATTTTATAACCATTCTATTTTGTACATCTGCTTGGTCTGAGTTCATACATTTCTGGAGTCTACTTTGCAAGTTCTTGAGAATTGCCTTATTAGTATGCAAAACAATCTAATTGTTTGATAATGTGAGCATTCTTTTAAATTTTACATTTTTGGGATTGGAATATAAATTGACATTTTTCAATCCAGTGGCCACTGTTATGTTTTCTAAATTTCTGGCAAAATGTAAGTAAAACTATGACAGCATCATTTTGCAGGATTTTTAATAAATTCAGCTGGAATCCCTTCACTTCCTGCAACCTTGGTGTTTGCAAGGCATTATAGAATTCATTTAACTTCACTCTCTAGGATGTCTAACTCCAGATCAAAAATATATCATTATATATACAAGTGGTGTTAGGGTCTTTCTTTCATATCTCTGCTGTATATTTCAAGATTTACAGAATGATTTTCTCTCTCCAAAACATAGTGGTAATTTATATTGTTACTTGGCACAACGGTAGCTTTGTTGCCTCACAGCAAAAGGTTCTCCTGTTCAATTCTCGGCTGGAGTGCCTTCTGTGTAGAGTCTGCATGTCCTCCCCGTGGTTGAGTGGCCTCCGAAAGACATGCGTGAATGGGTGTGCATTCGCTGAAGGTTGGACATCGGTCTGGCAACTCGGCACCATAAAAATCTACTGCCAATCAGCGGACCGGAGTTCCACTGTGATGACCCCTAACCGGGAAAAGACAAACAACAACTTCACTTTGATTTTGCATATTGTCAAAGGAAAAATAACTTTAAAATGATCAACACACAGCAGGTTCAGGTTAAGGCACTTTAATCTTGCAGCAAGGAGACAAAAACGTGTTAATACAGAGTTTATAACTAAAATCAGGAAGTGAAACTATTTTTATACATTTCTTACAAGGTATTGCCTACTAAGCTGACGTAATAAATCACAAGTTCTTTCAATATTATTTCACAGCAGCTGTTTGTCCATGATCTTCTGCTGGCATATCAAGTTTACAAAAAAAACTTCCTAAGAAAAACAACGTGGCGTTGATGACCACCGGTCAGATACAACTTCTCACTCTGCAATATTACCATTCAAGGTACTATGGCTAATTCGAGCACAAAGCAAGTACAGATTACAGTTCATTTCTTCAAGCAGTCTTTGTTTGACGTATCTCTTCTTTTCCGCAGCTGTGCATGTTCTCATAACACGAACAGGGCTGATTGTTCATATTCAATCACATTATAGAAAACAGTATTGTTTTATTCATTCACTATTCATTCATTTTCCTGACCTAGCAGATAATCACCTGCTTCTCAGTACATTTCCAAAAGGCATAAACATGAATTTTGCTGTGCTAGCAAATACTAGGTCAGAGAGCATCTTGCAATTTCAGAAAGCATACTGCAGTTTGAAAAAGCATCTTATAATTTCATACAGAATTAAGCTGTACATAAAATAGAATGAAATGTGTTAACCCTTTTAGCTTCTAATAAGCACTAAACATATACATTAATACATATTTTTCTAACATTTCCCCCGTTAATACTTTTTATTCTATTTTCAAAAGCATAAACAATTGCTTCTTCTCCTAACCTCTTTCTGTTCAGAATTTGCAGTTAAGAGAGTCATTCAGTTTAAACTTATGAAAGTGTTTCATTTTTTAGCAGTTCTTCAATTTCAGTACTTTGATATAAAGTCTCAGAAACTGACATGTCTATAAAATCTTTGATCAATCTCTTCATGCAGGGAATACCACAACAAACACACACTCATAATAGGAGTAATCCCACACAAATGGCAATCAGGACATTCATTAGGATGCTACCCCACCCCCCAAACAAATTCTGGAAAAAGTCCATCAGTGGGTTTGGGCCTGGTTTGGTCATGGCCGACACTTGCTGAATCACCTCAAGATGGTCAGGCAGGTGCAATGCTATTTTGTCTTGTGATTTTACAGTTGTAGTATCAAAAAGCAAATTTTCCCAGGTCTCATTGACCGGGGACAGCAGTCATTAATAATCCCCCGTATGCTGTTGGTATAGCTGTGCAGATCCAGCAATTTGAAACATTAAAAGTTTCAGCATACACATATTTAATTGCTTGGTAAGTGTTAAAGTTCGGATGCCAGTCTATGAATGATTCACATTTATTCAGTTCAGCTCGTGTGGCTGGAAAAAGGAAAGGCCACAACAAAAATATTAATGTTATCAGTATGGCCAACAGAATGATCATGCAATACTTCTGAGGTTGTTCAGCATTTCTATTTGCTCCGTATCTGGTCATTTTGTTCTTGTGTAACATAACAAGTTTTTTGTCCAGTTCAAAGTTTTTAACCAATTTACAGTGTGTCAGATGAATCCAGGATGCTCGCTCTGTGATCTTGACTGCAGTGGGTGTTGACAGTAGCACTTGGTACGGCCCTTCCCACTTCGGTGTGGTCCAGTTCCTTCTCTTGATAACTTTCACCCAGACCCATGTGCTTGGGACTACTGCTGCTTCCGATGGTCTGGTTTGTTCTTTATCTGAAACAGAATTTAACTGCAAAAGTTGTTTATTACTTAGAAGTCATCTCATATACTCTGCAAGTGAACTGTCAGCCTCCTGGTCTGCAGGCATGAGAGGTTTCCACTGAGGTATATAGTATGCCCTCCCAAACAGTATTTCAAGAGGAGTTAACCCCTTTGCATTTGGAACAGTTCTCATGCTCAACAGTGCCAGAGGCAGGCAGTGCACCCAGTCCTTCTGTGTCTCAATAATCAATTTTCTATGTTTGTTTTTCAAAACCCCATTATACCTCTCTACTAATCCTGCGGATTGGGGGTGGTATGCACAATGGTTCTTTAAGGAAATTCCGAAATATCGACTCAACTGTTGTATGGTTTGATTTACAAAGTGTGTGCCATTGTCACTGTAGATCTTTTCCGGTATGCCAAATCTAGGAATAATTTCTTTAACAAGGACTTTTGCAACAGTAGCTGCATCTGGATTTTTGGTCGGAAAAGCTTCCACCCATTTGGAAAACATATCTATAATGACAAGACAATATTTCTTATTTTCACATTTGTTTAGTTCTATGAAATCCATACAGATAGTATGGAACGGGTACGGTGGTGTTGCGAAACTCCCTTGCTTAGGCTTCAATGCCCCTTGTGCATGATGCCTGTTACAAACATGGCATGCTGCACAAAAATTTTTTGTGTAGCTTGTAAATCCATATGCAGTGAACACTCGGTTCACTAACTGTACCATCCCCCCTGTTGAGACATGGCATTGCCCATGGCTCAACAAAGCTGCATATCTAAACAAGTTAGATGGCAAAATTGGTTTTCCTTCTTTGGAGATGTACAGCCCTTTCTCAAGAATTGCTCCTCGTTTTGTCCATTTCTGTTTTTCTACATTTGTAGTAAGTGTCTGCATTGTTTTTAACATTTCTAAATCTAAAATCTCAGAAGGTTGTAATTCCTCACTCAAAAGAAATACTTCTGAAGCTGAAGCTGCCTGTTTTGCAGCTATATCAGCTCTCGCATTACCTTTTGAAATCCTATCCTGTTGCTTGGTATGAGCTACGCATTTACAAATAGCTACTTTCTGAGGTAACTGAATAGATTCTAACAAATCTAAAATAAATTGCGCATGATTAATCGGTTTACCAGCAGATGTTATCATTCCTCTATTTTTCCACTGTTGTGCAAAAACATGTACAGTAGAAAAAGCGTACTGGCTGTCAGTAAAAATGTTCACATATTTACCCTTTGCCAAGTTACATGCCCTTGTCAAAGCAATCAATTCTGCTGCTTGTGCAGACAAGTTGTGTGGTAAAGACTTTGCTTCTAAAATCTCAGTATCAGAAACTACTGCATACCCCACTAGATTCTGTCCTGTAGGACCCCTTCTGCACGATCCGTCCATGTAATATGTCACCTCGGCATCGTCCAAGGGAACATCCGTTAGATCTTTTCTAGGCAATGTCTTTTGCTCAATCTCCTGCAGGCAGCTGTGTGTTGTGCCATTCGCAGGGGTTGGGAGCAAGGTAGATGGGTGTAAAGTTGTACATCGTTCAATTGTCATATGAGGTTGGCTCAAGAGTATAGTCATACAGGAAAGATGTCTAGCAGGAGAAAGATATGCTACTTTTTCTTGCAGTAAAATAATTATGACTGCATGAGGCACTCTCAATGTGAGAGGGTGGAACAACTCTACTGAAGCCAAAGCCTGTACTGCCATTGCAGCTGCAACTACTGCTTGTACACAGTGGGGCAGGGATCGCGCCACTGGGTCCAGCTGTGATGAATAATAAGCTATGGGGTGTTGCTTATCCCCATGCTGCTGTATTAATACTGATGTCATGTAACCTTGTTTAAAATCTACAGTTTGGAAAAACGTTTATGATAGTTTGGTAATCCTAAAACTAATGAGGATGCTATCAGTTGTTTCAGTTTGCAGAAAGCTGATTCTGCTTCTGGTGCCCATTGTAATCAATCTTGTGCTGCCATAGGCTTCTTGTATATCAAGTTGGTCAATGGAGCAGACTCCAAGGCATAGTTTGGAATCCAACTCCGACAGAAATTAGTCGTGCCCAGGAAGGACATCATTTCCTACTTGGTAGTCGTTTGGGTGCTTGTAAAATTGCTATTTTTCTATCTTCATCTAATGTTCTGCCTTCTTTGGATATTACATATCCCAGGTATTTAACCTGCTTTCTCCAAAGCTGCAATTTGTTTTTGTTTACTTTATGTCCTTGAGTGGCTAAAAATTGTAGTAATGCTATTGTATCTTCTCTGCATTCTTGCTGGGTGGGGGCTGCCAGCAGGATGTCGTCTACATAAAGTAAAATTTGGCTGCCTCTTGGTGGGCTAAATCCTGCCAAGTTGCTTGCCATCTCTTGTGCAAATATTGTTGGGCTTTCACAATACCCCTGTGGTAATCGTGTGTATGTATACCTTTTCCCCCTGAAATGTGAATGCAAACCAATGTTGGCTGTCAGGGTGTATCGGTATCGAAAAGAATGCATTGCTAATATCTACCACAGAGAAATACTTCTTTTGAGGCTTCAAATCATTCAATAGAGTGTGAGGATCTGGCACCTTAGGTGCTCTAGGTATTATTGCATCATTTACAGCTTGTAAGTCTTGGACCATACGCCATTCTCCATTTGCTTTCCTAACAGGAAATAAGGGTGTGTTACATGGTGAATCAGGAGATTCTACCAGTACTCCTTCCTTAAATAAAGCTGCTATTATAGGTTTGATTCCTATTTCTGCATCCTTTCTTAAGGGATACTGTCTCTTTTGAGGTCTAAATGCTGATTTTGGCATAATAGTAACTGGTCCTGCTGTACGAATTAGTCCTACATCTGATTTCCCTGTTGACCAAAGAGTTTCTGGTATGCTTCATAAAGCTTTTTCTTCCTCTTCTAGTAAGAGTGCTAATCAGCTGTCCTCGCTTGACCGCAAGTGTACAGCTAGGTGTGTCTGCGTTATCCAATTTAACTTCTGTTTTTGTATTCCCTGTTCTGACAATTCTAACTCTGTTTGTTTCTCCCACTTTGTGACTTTTTCTCCAAGATCTGCCCATTTCACATTCTTGTCTTTGGTTAAACTAACATGTGGTAATCAATTAGATTTATAGAGTGCAAAGAATTCCTGGGGCAATGAACAACTAACTACACTGTTCCCTTCTGTGTCCCAGTACAGATTACGTAATACTAATCTGTTTGCATGGTTTTTAAACAGTTCTTGCTCATATTCCTTATCAGGTCCTGGTGTGCTACAATAATACAGAGTACCGTGCAGCAACTGCTGTTTATCAGTGTCAAGGGAGGGGGACTTACTGATGGCTAAGTTCATCAGTTCTTCAGTTACTGCCCCTGGACCAGTCGTAACTAAGTCCTGGCTGTACCAATAAAATGTTTCACCCTCCGGTCGCACCACAAAAGTATCCATTTGTCGCTGTGCTTCCATACCCTGCATAGTCGGTACTACTGCTATGCCAAATATCTGCATAAGATCTCTGCCTAAAGGTTCACTGGGCATTTTGCAGAAACAACAATTTTGCTTTTCTGCGTCATCCCTGAAACAGGGTCAGTTATTGCTATGTTATGGGAGAGTGGCTCCCGATACAGCTGTCCATTAGCTGCTTTCACTAATATGTAGTCAAGTGATTCTGAATTTTCTGGTAGCTTGGAAGGATGTATCAGGGTTCGTGAAGCCCCTGAGTCACACAGGAATTTAACTTCCCTCCCATCTACCAGAAGTGTAACTTCCGGTTTTGTGTCTGCTAAATAGAGCTCTAGGCTCAATAATGCCAAGTCCAAAATTTCACTTTCTTCACCATCGGTGATTTCTTGTACTTCCTCTATTTCTTGGTTATTCCCTTCTAGTGATTCTTGACTATCATATAGTCAGTCCTCACCCTCCTTATCTTCCATGGCTGCCTTCTTGTTTTGCTTGCAATCCCTTGCCAAATGTCCCTTTTTTCCACATTTAAAACATTCACCCCTTTTCTTTCTCTCTTCAAACTATTCTGATCGTTTATCAGATTGTTTGTTTACCTGGGCATTTTTCTTGCCCTTTTTTCTGGACTGTACTACATAAATTTCTGCTCCGTCTTCTACAGCAAATACTTGAGCTTTCTTTTTCTTTTTACTGTTAAAATGCCTTTCGGCATGCCTAGCATATTCAAGTAGTGACTGTAATCTACTTGTACGATGGTCTACCATGTGCTTTGTAATAAAGCTGCTTATAGGCAAAATACTGCCTTTCAAAAATTCATTCTTTAATTGCTGCTCATATGGAGAATCATGTGTTTGATCTTCAGGTACCTGCATTCCACAATGGTTATTGAAACACTCTAATAATCTAGCATAATATCTGTCAACAGTTTCGCCTTCCTGTTGGATGCATTGATTAATGCAAGTCCAGTCTGCCCTAGTCTTCCATTTCTCAGAGATTCGGTCTGTTAGACCTTTCACTCTATTATCCAATTCTGCGTTGCTATGTGGGAGTGGCTTGTGTTCTGCGTCACAGGGATTCCAGTTGCCACTGATCATGTGCCAATCTGGACCCACAATCTGTCTGACTACTTTTTCTACTTTTTCTCCATTTAAATGATAGCTTAACCTCATGCCCTGTAAGTCTTCTAAGAATTTTCTAAAATTAACTTTTGGATGGGGAATTCCCTCTGTGGCTTTCCGGATGTCTTCCGGTGTCCACGGTCTATATACTAGGAGAGTTGGGTCCTGTCCTGCCTGTCCTGCCTGCGGATTTGGTACTTCTATGAGTGGACATATGTCTTCTTCACTCATAGCACGTGAATTTTTGTTTATTTCATATAACTCAATATCTCCTCTTAAGTTACGTGTTCGAGACCTAGTCTTGATGGGATCTCTAACATACGGTCTTGGCTTTGCGGTAACAGCTGGGTATAGCGGAGGTGGACCAGCTTGTCCACTCGCTTCATATTCCGGTGCAGGAAGCGGAGGGGGTGGAGGGGCTGATGCTATTACCAAATTATTGTCTTCTTTATCTAGAAACATAGCTTTTGAATTATTACTTTTTTGCTCCCTACGGTTTGCTTCCTCAATCCACCTGTGTGCCTGAGGAACCCCCAATTGACGTTGCTTTTTTACCTGACCTTTTGCATCAGCTTTAAGCTGTTTGACAAGTTTAATAAGCGAGGATTTTTCTAATTTGCCATTAAATTCATATTTATTAACCCATTTTGTTTAGTATCTAACATTGCCGGCATGCTGTGATTGCATATATTTTGGGTCTTCGGTTAGCGGTGGGTTTTGGGAACTTTTTGTGCACTTATTACCCATATTGTTCTGATTGTTAAAGAATGTTACGTAACCCTTCTTATTTTGATGTGGTACCACGATTTTCTGTTTCACAGTTTATCTAGAATAACTGTCTTACCTATTCTGTTTCCCTGATCTATGACAATACTGCAATCTTTCTGTCCCTGACTTGTACAAAACAAATCTCCTGACAGATATTTTCAATCAAGTCCCTGATCTAAAACAGAAAAAAAGGTAAATCTCACCTTACCTGAGCCTCCGTGATTGACCGTCTCTGATTCGTATACCGACTCGTCCTCCAGTCGCAGATCAGAAAAGTGGCTGACCTCTTTTGAATGACAATTCAGACGGAGGTCTTTCAAAGCAGAAGAACCAACGTGGTTTCTTCCCCGTACGGTTTCATGTCACCTGGCCCATCTGACCTGAGGCGAAGTGAGAGTTCCAGCTCGAAGGACCAATCTGTCAAAGGAAAAATAACTTAAAATGATCAACACACAGCAGGTTCAGGTTAAGGCACTTTAATCTTGCAGCAAGGAGACAAAAATGTGCTAATACAGAGTTTGTCTAACTAAAATCAGGAAGTGAAACTATTTTTATACATTTCTTACAAGGTATTGCCTACTAAGCTGACGTAATAAATCACAAGTTCTTTCAATATTATTTCACAGCAGCTGTTTGTCCATGATTTTCTGCTGGCATATCAAGTTTACAAAAAAACTTCCTAAGAAAAACAACGTGGCATTGATGACCACCGGTCTGATACAACTTCTCACTCTGCAATGTTACCATTCAAGGTACTATGGCTAATTCGTGCACAAAGCAAGTACAGATTACAGTTCATTTCTTCAAGCAGTCTTTGTTTGATGTATCTCTTCTTTTCCGCAGCTGTGCATGTTCTCATAACACGAACAGGGCTGATTGTTCATATTCAATCACATTATATAAAACACTATTGTTTTATTCATTCACTATTCATTCATTTTCCTGACCTAGT
Source organism: Protopterus annectens (assembly GCF_019279795.1). NCBI lineage: Eukaryota > Metazoa > Chordata > Ceratodontiformes > Protopteridae > Protopterus > Protopterus annectens. The sequence goes on from NC_056745.1 coordinate 846,497,722, forward strand.
AGATAATCACCTGCTTCTCAGTACATTTCCAAAAGGCATAAACATGAATTTTGCTGTGCTAGCAAATACTAGGTCAGAGAGCATCTTGCAATTTCAGAAAGCATACTGCAGTTTGAAAAAGCATCTTATAATTTCATACAGAATTAAGCTGTACATAAAATAGAATGAAATGTGTTAACCCTTTTAGCTTCTAATAAGCACTAAACATATACATTAATACATATTTTTCTAACACATATGTTCTGTAATTTATGCATTGTATGCACTTGTGCCGCTATTGCATGCTCTAAGACAGTCTGTTCAGATTTTCTAAATCTGGACTACAGAAATAGACTTCTTTTATTTCTTATGGGACCAGGTCATTGCTGACATGAGTCTATTGGCAAAGCCAACTTACTGTTACCAAACTGAAATAAATAAATAAAATGAATCAATGAATAATATGCTGATTCAGCTTTATCCTTCAGAAATCATACAGAACTATTTGTAAAAAAGTACTGTGGTTACTTAAACTTAATTATAAAATTGTGAACCTCCTGTCCCCCATAGTCTGGAAAGCCCTTGCTACAAAATCTCCTGCCAAAGTTAGACAACTCTATTCTAATAAAATTGTATTTATTTTTATTTTATTTAACATTTTTTGACCAGAAAGTCCAACTAGGACAGAGCCTGTTTTCAGCAGAGGCTCATGGAGAAATGCTCCAGACACATGTCTTTGGAATGTGGTAGGAAACTGGAGCACCCAGAGGAAACCCACACAAATGCAGAAAGAACATGAAGACTCAGCACAGAAGGCACCACAGTTGAGAACTGAACCAGAGAACCTCTTCCTGTGAGCCGACAATGCTAACTTCTGCACCACTCATATCAACAGCTTCATTCTGCAGTGCTGCTCTGCTTCAAACTACTGTTAATAAAGTATATAACTTTATCAGTCTAGTTGACTACAGAACTTATCTGCTCCCCCCGCCAAAAAAAAGCTGGTTACTGGCTATTCCTAGAGCTGCATTATTGCTATCCATTATCATATATAAGTTCTTAAATTTTTACTGTTGACTACTTCTAGCCAAAAAGCTACTAACCAGAACCTCAAACTGTTTACTAACAAACAAGAATGAAGATATGTGCACCTCACTTAGACCACCTTTTGGACTATAGAGTCAGAATTCAGTGAATACTGACTGAATTGCAAAAAGGACTAAACAGACACTTGGAAGAAATGAATAGCACTGTATACAGTAAAAGAAAAAATGTTCTTCTTGGATATTAAAGTAATAAGGGAAACAACAACTGGAAAGATATACACTAGCCTGCATAGGAAGGAATGTTACCAAAAGAAGTTATGTTCACCATACAAGTATGCATCCAGCCCACATCTTTAAGAATGTTGTTAAGAATCAGGCTGTGCTCATGTCCAGGTTACATGCCAGGAACCAGGATTTTGAGACCAGTTTGGCAACTTTGAGGGATGAGATTGCAGTGAGAGGTTACCCCAAAAAAGAGATAGAGGAGGCTTGTCAAACAGCCAAACGTCAGAGAGACAATATAGGGAAACCATACTTCTCCAGTCCGGCTAGAGATAATCTGACCTCTGAGAAAAGGATAGGTGGCACACACGTTTTGAGCTATAACATGACACATTCAACAGATACACATCTGATTAAGAATATACTGTATAGGAATTGGCATATTCTAGGTACAGATGATCAGGTCAGTAAGATATTAGGTGATAGGCCGAAGTTTACATATAAAAACAGTAAATCACTCAGTGGAATGCTCTGCTATAAAGAAAGGATGGAGCATCCTCCTCTGGTGACCTATGGGACAATGAGATGCAACAAGTGTGCATTCTGTCAGTACATTGAAACCAACAGATTATTTGTACACCCCATAACACAGAAATCATATAAATTTAGTGCCATGGGGGACTGTCAAACTAAGGATTTGATATATTTAGCCCACTGTGTATGATGTGATGCATTCTATGTTGGGAAAACCAACAGACGCCTCAGAGAATGGATACGGGATCACTTCTACTGTGTTAGAAGAGGGCAGGAACATAATGCAATAGCCAAGCATGTGTTGCAGCAGGGGGAGAATCATTATTTTAATTTTTCCATTATAGACAATTTAGTAGAAAATATGAGAGGTGGGGATTTAAGTATTAGAACTGAACAGAAGAACTTGATGGATTTTGACACTGGCTGCACATAAATCACCGGGGCTGAATGATTATATATCCCTTAAACCTGTTCTGAAGAACAGGAAACTTAGGAAGAAAGTAGTATGAAGCAATCTGCTGTGCTCTGGAACTAGGGTTATGTTTCAAATAGGACATGCAAGCATGCTTTACAGTGCTTATAGGCTTTTTACACACATTTTTATATATTTTTATACACACTTTTTATGTGTTTTTTATACATGTATTTTTATATACATTTTCTACATATATGTTTTTATTTGATTTAAAGAGTATGTATCTCTTTGAATCTGAAAAGCTTTGGAGTCTTGTATTCTCCATGGGGATTGGTGGGTCTTGTGTGATGTGTATTATAAATAGGGGATTTTTTTAAGCAAGTTTGTTTTGGTCTGAGGAAGCAACCAGGGGAGGTTGTGAAAGCTCTTACCTATGCAATAAAGGTTTCTGTGGAACTTTATTTGGATTCTTACTTGGATTTTCATTGGATTTTGGCTTCTCCTTGGTTTTAGTGTTTGGAGCATTTTTTTCTTTTACTTTGGACTTTTGTGTTTGTTCCATCACTCAGCAAACAGGGCTTTTCCTTTTTCATTATTTAAGCATTGTATACAATTTGATCTTACTATAATCTGATGAAACTGGTGTCAAGCAATACAAAACTATATTCTCTTGGTTTTGTACATTTCAGCTTTCTTAACATTGTATTTAACTGTGAGTATATCTCTAACCATTTGTAAGAAGCTAATGTTTAAATGTGTCTAGAATCAGTTATTTGTATTCATCATTATCCTTTCAGAATGTGAATCGAATTTATAATAATTGAGAATCGTAGCATACATAACTCACTGGCTCTGAAGAAAAACAAAAAAAGAAATAAAAGATTGCAATATTCACAGTATGGAAGCTTATGTACCATTCTACTATAAATATTAAGTGATGTTAGCTATCGGGTGGTCAGGAACAGTTTAAGACTGGTGGAGGCTGAAATTTAAATTTGTAGGATCATGAAATCTAAGCACGTGGTGGTTTAAATCTTTTAATAGGAAAGTTTAAAAAATGGATCAGCAACAGGAGAATGAGACTGCACTTCGTAAAAGGATAGTATACACACACAAATGCATGCACACACAAACACACACACATGCATGGACAACCTTACTCGTGCATAGACATGTACACACATACCACTTAGGCATGCAGGCATGCGCACACTTGTGTGCATGCATGTGGGTATGTGTATGTGTGTGCTTGTGTGTTTAGAGAATATCAGCTGACATATTCATCAGATGAGGCTGTATTCTTGTGACCTTGAACAACCTCAACATAGAACAGCATAGCACGAGCCATCTGGTATTAGTCTGGAAGCTTTTTAAGTTGGTGGAACAAGATTGTGTTTGGTAATGGCTTAGGGGAAAACAGCATCCATAATTTCTATACAGTAATGTTGCTATAGTCAGTTTATATTGCACTGATTTGAAAATGGAATAATATTGATTTGCTATGTTACAAAATCATCAATGATATTGAAAATGAGAGATACTATGATATATTTGATGACAAAAATGTGGAATTTGTTAGAATATTCCAGCAAATATATATATATATATATTTCATAAAATGCAATATATTGCTTCATGCTGAATATCATTTAGGATTTTAGCAATGATATTAGCCAGCCTAGATGAAAGCTACATTTTTCAAGACATATGCCATGGAACTGTCATTCTGGCACAGTGACAGCTTTAGTCAAGTCAGCTTAATTTTAAGCATAATTTGTGACATTGTCTACGTGAATGAAATGGATATGTGAGAGTCTATGTAAATAATGAATATTGACATTTTGGGGGGTTTCTGTCTCATCCTTCAGTTGCATTGGGATATTTTCAGAATTCCACATAACATATACAATCACAAACACACACGGCCTCTCTTTTTCTATTTCTAATAAAGCTTCAACATTTGTATATTATAATATGACTCCCCCAATAAGGATGTCATACCAATAGCAAAACTCTTACAAGCCGTACATTCCAGTATTACAACTCAAGTAATATGTTTCATTATGCTACATTATGGAGTATATATTTCTATAGTGTCACATGCACTGGTTGTGTCAGCAAATTGTCAATTTGTGGTATAAAGTACAAAGCCGTAAACCTTCTACTTTTCACATCTTCATTTTAGAGCACAGGAATTCTACAAAGCAACTGCAACTGCAGTGTACCTGACAAGATCACTGTATTTTTTGCTGCAGTGTGTGTCAGAAACTACAAAATGTGTCATGCCATTAATTATATTATCTTAGTTATTATAATAATAGAGTGAAATTAGTAGGATTACTGCAACGTTGTAATACAAATGTATTTATTGATATATCTGTAATCTCCGTTTTTTGTTAGCAGCAAAGTAAGCTGAGCAGGGTGTGTACTTTTCTGTGCTATTAGGGACTGCAAACTGTAAAATAATATAGAATTAGTTCAACTGATTATATTTAGGATTTAAATTCCGGATTAACTCAAAATATCAGTGGCTTTAATCATGTGTAATGTAGTTCATTCACTAAATGTGTTTAATGGGCATAATCGTGTTAGGCAATTTAAGGCTGGTTTAGCCATCATTTGTACATGTGTTTTATTTTACTGAGTTACTCTTCTAGCAGTACAAAACACAAGAATGTAAATACACAGTAAGATAAGTTACCTTTTCATTTGTGCACCTGACGTGGAATATGTAGACTAAAAAAGGATAAAACATAAATTAAACTTCTCTCCTAGTTACCAAAATTAGTATAAGATTATCTATTAAAAGCCATTTCTGCAAACTCTATAAATGCCTCACAGATAAATGGAAGAAATTTAGAATAATAAAGATTAGAATCAAAAAGGAAATTAATATGTAGCGATTATTTTGTCAAGAAAAAAATCCCGTCAATGAAAAATAAATAGACACACACACACACATACACAGACACACTACACCACGCACGCGTGCTCAACCACCCACCCACTCACACCAGTCATTGAAAGAGACTGTTTATGTGAATGCAGCTGTGAATATAAAATATTAGCCATTCTTCTAGTAAGCCTATGTAGAATGCTTTAATCTAATTGCATAGCAGTCCTCCAGGGAGGATTAGACACAGATATAGTCATCAGAGAGACAAGTGTAAATGATGTTTAAATTGACAGCCCTTTTTGTCAGTCATGCATATTTGGTCACCCTGAACTAATGAAAAGGGTAATGAAGCATGTAGAAACTAAATGATTGCAACAAAGAGTTTCTTTAAAATACAGAGAAGGAACATAATAAGTAAGTATACTAGCATAAGAGCTGTAAATCCAGCAACATGTCAAGTCAGACAAAATGCAATCATATATATATATATATATATATATATATATATATATATATATATATTCTCATCATGAAAACAAAGGGAGGAAATGTGTCATGCTGTAGTATGCTGCAGTCTCTAGGGAACTGTTTACTGAAGAGATGTTTGATTTATAATATCTAAAATTACTATTACATGACAGGAGAGGTCATTTGGGATGTATATGTGTATGTGTTTATGTTGCTGGTGTATGTGCTTGAATGTGTTGTGCATTTATGAGCACTGAAGAGGGTTATGCACACGTGTGTGTGTGTGTGTGTGTGTGTGTGTGTGTGTGTGTGTGTGTGTGTGTATGTGTGTGTGTGTGTGTGTGTGTGTGTGTGTGTGTGTGTGTGTGTGTGTGTGTGTGTGTAGATGCATGTGTGTGCATGTGTCAATGTGTTTATGTTAAGTATGTATCTATGTATATATAGATAAATATCTATAAATATAAATATATAATATATAAATATAAATATATAATATATATATATATATATATATATATATATATATATATATATATATATATACAGATACATAGATATATAAATGCCTATACATACATAGACACACACACACACACACACACACACACACACACACACACACACACACACACACACACACACACACATATGTCGAGACATTCAAGATATTTGTCGAAAAATTAAGCCTTAGATTATCACTTAGCGTAAGAACATAAAACCTGAATTCTGCTGGTAGAGTTGCTTATGTCAAGGTTAAACAGTGATTACATAAACCAGAGTTACTCAGCAGTTACAACAGCTATTTATCACTTGCTGATACTAGTATCTTTGAGGCAGGTTCTCAAGAAAGTTTTCTTTGAAAATGTGACATAATAATGCATAAAGTGACTGGTTTGGAAGTATGTCACAGACTATGAGAATGATGGAGCACTTAATAGTGTATGAAAATGTCTGCAATTCAGGGCAAGCAGGATAAAAAAAATATAATTGTTTTTGGAGGTCAGCCTGCCTGCTATCCCAACATGGAGGGATGCATCCCCACTACAGTGGCTGCAGGACTTGGAGACATCATCTTGGGGATCCAAAGCCAGTGATGGTAGCCCTTATATACATGTGTGTAGGAGGACATGCATGTCCAGGGAAGGCATATAATACCCCTGCAATGATTCAAGTGAATACATCATCTTCCATGAGTTGGGGTTAGGCCCATACATATATGCTGTCACTGCAATGGTGCTGGTCAGACCACAAAGAACATTATGCCTGCCTGTCTGTATGATGCCCCCCAACCTGCTGTCACCTTTGGTGTGAAATTCCCAGAATGGGGACACAGATGAGCTGTGCTCATGGGTGCAGGTTCCATGAATGGCAATTGTGATGGGAAACATCACTCAGAAAAACATGCAGGAGTTTCTTAAGGAACCGAAGACTTTGTGGTATGCTGTATATTGCGCATTGACATACATTAGGTGCATATTATAATATAAAGCAAAGCTGAGTATCTTATACTTCACTGAGTATCTTATAGTTCACAGAACTGCAGCTATCCCGTGACCCAGCACATTCTGGATTTGTCTCATGCCTTTTATGCTATGGATGCCAGAGATAAATGAACTCTCTTTCTCTCATTTTATATATACATCAACATATATATATATATATATATATATATATATATATATATATATATATATATATACACACATATACACACACACACGTATATATATATACATATATATATATATATATATATATATATATATATATATAGTTTATTGACTGTTTGGGCAGTTTTTCATCTCTTTCAAGTTTCTGGTTTAAAACCCTGCATTTGTGCTTGTTTCCTGACTTTCCTGTAACTAATGTAGTCCAGATACAGATTTGCTGTCTCCAAGACTGTTTGTAAGCTTCTGAGCGGTGCCAAATTCTGGTCTTCAATTTTTCCCTTAGATCTGCTAGTTCTCTCCTCTCCTGCACGTTTACTAGCTTATTAGTCTAGCACTTTACAAGACTTCTTGTAGCAATTATTGTAGCACACAAAAGTGCTACCAGCACTAAACGTTCTACAAGGAAATAGCTCCAGTACTTATTATTAATATCCACCCCTCCAGGCATGTCGAAAGGTCATTTCCCTGTGCTTTTTTTATTTACCTGGCGAACTTGGGCATCCTGAGGCAATATAGCAACTGCCTCATGTACACTGACAACCCTCTCCTCTTACTTCCCAACACTCAGACTTGCGAGAAATGCACTTATATATCCAAATTGGAAACCACGCACTCTCCAACCAAGACTGGAATAGCTGGTCAAGAGGAGAGGTCAACACTTGCACCACACCACATGGGACACATAGCCTTCCAGAACACACACCAGCACTGACTTCACATAAAAACACAAACCACATACCCACTTTCAGGGAGGCTCTCAATAAAAATCCACCCAAATAGCAGGGACCACCAAGGCAGAAATGCACTCGACGACCACAACACAACACTAATCATGAGACACATAACTCTCCTAAACAGTGTGCCACTCAACCAAAGCCCCTAAGGCAAAACAGCATGCCCAACACACTAGTCATAGGTGACTTGATAGTGAGGCACACTGATGTCCCACTTACTAGGTTGACTAAGGAGAAAGTAACAGTCAACTGCCTATCAGGTTCCAGGATCTGCCAGATAACACACGCACTCAGGTCCCTCAACAACAGGTACAAATATGACTCTGTCATTGTACATGTGGGTGTGAATGACGTCAGACATACCTCCCTGGGTTACATGAAAAGAAACATGGAGGAGCTCTCAGATTATATAAGCCTAGGCGGGTATGACCCTAGCCCTGAGCAGCATCTTACCATCACCCAGAATGATACCACACTACAAGCAGAAAATGATTGATTTCAGCAACTGGCTAAGTTTCTGGTGTCATTCTAAGGGGATCCAGTATATACCTGCCTGGGATGACATGACTGACAGACCTCGATGCTTTTCCAGAGATGGCCTGCATCTATCACCCCTGGGCTTCCTGATACTGGCCAAGGCTCTTGCCACCCCTATAGTGTCTTTTTAGGTGGTGTTCCAAAGACCAAATTACCACTGTAGCAAACAAATACAATCTGAGGGTCATGCTACTCAACGCCAAAAGTCTAAATCTCAAAATGCACTTGTTCAAAGCACTCCTTAAAATGGAGAACATAGACATTTGTGCTGTAACAGAGACCTGGTTCAAGGCAGCAAAAAGCACCACTGCACTAATAGGCTATATCTCATTCCACGCCTTTCAGACCCAGAACTTGGACTGAAGCTCCAAAGGCAGTGATGTTTCCATATTCATAAAGGATGTACATAACTCCAGACTAGTAGCCCAACATAACGCTTCAGATATACTTCAGGTGGAGGTAACATTGGGTAAAACAGCGATTCAGGTCATAGCCTGCTATAGGTCCCCAACCATGTCCTAAGACTTGCATGCTGGAAAATATTAGGGTCCAGTGCAACACTCTCAACTACCCCTCCATTAACTGGGAAAGCTGCTCATGTACTAATGCACTTGCCCAGAGTTTTCTGGAATTCATTAATTCCAGTGCCCTGGACTAGCTCATTCTTATCCCCACTAGAGGTAGCAACATCCTTGACCTGGTCATTACTAACATGGGCGACCATTGTTCTACACCAGTAGTCAACTCCTCCCTGGTTAGATCCAACCACAAACTAATCACCTTGGAAATCCTCACCCCCCCCCCCCCCCAAAGGTAACCACCATGAAAAACTTCTCCAAAGCTAACTTTGGGCTTCTAAAATCAGAGGTGGCTAACGTCACGGCAGCCATGCAAATAGAGAATAGTTGCATGACTGCCGAATCATACACCAATGCACTGTATGAACACGTACACAAATGCATGGATATCGCCATACCCAGTAGAACCAAGACGCTCTCTTCCAAAAAAAGGAAACCAATCTGGTGGTCCCCTGGCATAAACAAACACTACAACAGAAGGTGGAAACTAATGTGGAATAAGGTGAAATCCCAAGACTGGAAAAACTCCCTTATAACCTCAACAAAAAGTTGAGATCCCTCATCAAATCCTCTAAAGCTAGCTATGAAAACAGAATTGCAGCAGATAGTAAAGACAACCACAATGCCTTCTATAGTTATGTAAAGAATCTCCACAGCAATACCCAGATTTGCTGTGAGCTACTGCACAGTGGTACCTCCTATACCGAGCCAACATATATTGCCAATATACTGGCCAACAGATTTTGTGACAACTTTACCCCCCCCCCCCCACAAAGGACCAATCACAATATGAGTAGATTGCCAGGCACCCAGTATTACTGCTGCACAGGTTAAAACAACACTGTCCAAGGTCAAGAATACAGCTTCTATGGGACATGACAATATCCCTGGCTGTGTTCTACATGAACTACAGAGTGAACTGGCACCTCACCTGTGTGCCCTGTTCAATCACAGACTCACCTCAGGCTTTGTCCGTACTGAATGGTACACTGCTACAGTCATCCCACACTGCACAGGAAGAGTGGCTACGGTCCTTGGGAACTATCACCCCATTAGTCAGACGAGTCTGATATGCAAAGCTATGGAACACATCATCATGGACCTAATAAACAAGGATATAGGGAATTTCCAAACAATTTGGTTTTGTGAAGGGTAGATCATGCATGCTCAACCTGGTCAACTTCTTTGAGTCAGTGACCAGAGCTGTGGATGAAGGCATGGTGGTTCATACAGCTTACTTTGATCTGGCCAAGGTCTTTGATACCATTCCCAACTCAGGAATCGTAGAAAAACTCACTAAGCTAGGCATCAACCCCTGTATCACTAGGTGGGTTGTAAACTTGCTTACAGATATAACCACAGTGTGAAAGTAGCTGACTCCAAGTCAGACTGCTGACCAGCCATGAGTGGAGGTCCACAGGGTTCTGTCCTGGGTCCTCTCCTGTTTGGTATCTACTTCTCTGAAGTCCAGGCCAACATGAAGGGACTCTGACTGACAAAGTTCGCAGATGATTGCAAGTTGGGTGCTATTATTAACTCCCTAATTGATGTTGACATTCTACAGAAAGGCCTTACTGAGACCAACGACGGGTGTCAGAACCATGGCCTTAATCTCAATGTTAAAAAATGTGTCATCATCCCCTTTGGGAAAATCCCAGTTCCACTGAATTACCAAATCGATGGTAGTCCACTGAATACAGAAGGCATTATAAGAGATCTGGGAACACAGGTTGACAGCAATCTCTCTTTTGACCACCACATTGCCACTGTGGTCAGAAAGTCCTTCTTTGTGGCACATCTCATTACTAAGGGTTTTGCATCCAGGAAGAAAGAGGTCATTGTCTCCCTCTACTCTTCCCTCATTAGGCCAGTCATTGAGTACAATGCCCCATTTGGGATGTACCTCACTAGACACCTGCAACAACTGGAGAGGCCACAAAAGTACCTCATAAAGAGGATCCTAGGCTTTAAACAGTTGTCCTATATGAACAGACTCAAAAAACACCAACTATTCTCTTATCTCATATCGCCTACTTAAAGGCAATTTCTGCTTGACTTACAAAGCCATGTCTGACTCAGCTCTGTTAGAAAGGCTACATCTAAAGAAATCCCAATCCCTCCACACCACATGCTCCAGAGACCTCAACCTCATTACCACAATCAACAGAACATGCTGGATAGATAGGTTCATAACCCAGAGACTGCCCATGCTATGAAATAGACTTCCCATACATATCAAACAGAGCACCTCACTGGCCCTCTTCAAGAGAAATCTTGATGAGTGGATGGGAAATAGAAAATTCACTCTGGGGATCACTCCAGTGGTTCTGCTCGACAGAGGCAATGGAAACTAAGGTCGGGTTGCACGATGCCAGAGTAATCCTATGGGGTAGGCTTTTAAAGGCTCCATGGCCATTAGTCTAGTACACACCTATGAAGCTATGAACCTATGTGCAATTTGTGTGTGTGTGTGTGTGTGTGTGTGTGTGTGTGTGTGTGTGTGTGTGTGTGTGTGTGTGTGTGTGTGTGTGTGTGTGTGTGTGTGTGTGTGTGTGTGTGTGTGTGTGTGTGTGTGTGTGTGTGTGTGTGTGTGTGTGTTTATATGTACATAAACTATTGTTTCCATGGTTATAGTAGCCTGACTGCTCACTTCTGTGACTGTTCGTACTTTGTAGCGTCTTTCTATTCCATGCAACAGCTTGACAAACTTTGACTTCTCATTGTGTTTATCAGTTTGACTTCATAATATTTTGCCATTATAATCTTACAGAGTGTCTTGAATGCTATTTTTAGAGAGTCTGTTCCATATGTAGTACAGAGTAAATACAGAGTGCCAGTTAAGCACAATCACATTTGGGGAGTTAACGAGAGGCATTATTGTACCCCACCAACACTGCAACATTTTTTAACTGACCTGTAGCTTCCTTGATGTAAAAAAACTAGCTAGAGTTTGAAACCCAGTTGTTAAGTAATCAGATGGAACCGATCTGTGATTGGACAGTTCTAGTCAGCTGACTTGACTCTCACATAGACATCTATAGGCAGAGGCAGCATCTTAGCAACTGACAGGTTCTGGAATGGAGACGTTTTAGTAAAACGTGAAGGAGGCAGAGGAGGAAGAGAAGAGTAAGGAGAAGAGTGTAAGCTGCATCTGCACTGTAACAAAGGTGAACATTACAGCACGCAGAACACCACAGTAGATAATATGCTAGAGAAAAATGAAGGGGGGTGTCTAATATTTATATCTTTTTGAAAAGGCCTGCCTGAGTAAACAGCATGGAAAATTGCATTCACTACAAGTGAAAAGTGGAACTGAAGGGGAATACAGTGCACTATCGTGCCCTTAATGTAACACACATTGTGCAAATTAATTTGTCAGCGTACAGGACGGACACACGCTCCAGTCTGTACAGTTGCTTTGCAAGTAGTATAAAGTCAGAAGTACTGCAATGTGTATCAAGCAAATGGTGTATGCAACAGATCAAATAGATTCATAGAGTCATGCATTCATAGAAATTCTGAGTCTTATGGCCATTCAGGCCTCCCAAGAACCTTCTTTCAGGTTGAACCTCCTTTCTCCAGGTGAGCCATGCTATCCAATCCCGAAAAAAAGTTGTTGTGAATATCCATCCACACATCTAGGTTGCATTTAAAGGAAAATAGTGAGTCACACTTCTTACCATGTAATTATGATGTTGTCGGTGTCAGACTGCGCCTGTATAATGGGCATTGTTCTCCTCCTTGTTAACCGTCACATTAGAAGATTTTCCAGTGAAGGTCAGTGCTGTCATTCTGTGACACATTAACTCCAGGATGACCCAACAGCCTGCCACTGCTGATGACACTGGACAATTAGTACGATGTAGAGACCTCCACTTGCTGGGTAAGGGACGGGAAGTTTTGCACCAGCACCTATGTTTTTTTTTTTTTTTTTAATTTATTTGTCAGGTGTATACCTTTCATGATCTGTTTGAAGCTGGTGTGTGTGTGTGTGTGTGTGTGTGTGTGTGTGTGTGTGTGTGTGTGTGTGTGTGTGTGCGCGCATGTGTGTGTGTGTAGGTGTGTTGATTTGTAGGTGTGTTGGTGTGTTAATGGCTCTGATGTGTCAGTTCACATATGATTCACTGCTGGCTGAACTACAAAAGCTGGGTGAAAAAGGTGGACTGAAGTTCATAATGATGGTTTACGCAAAGGCATCCACAGAATCTATGCAGTACCACTATCCTGACAGTAAGGTATGCTGCTGCCTTTTGGACCTTTGTCAGATAATCTAGATGCACCTACAAAACTTCAGGAAGTACTAATTTGAGGTGAATAAACATATGGAGCTATCCTTCCTGCCTCTGAAACGTATCCAGAGGGCCTACAAGAACTTTCTCACCCAGATATTTCCTGGCTCAGCATCCATATTTGAGTGGTCTGAAGATTAATACTTCCTTGACAAGTCCTGATGTTAAAGACATCTGTGTCTCCAAAATGTGAAGACTGGCAGATCTGTATCCCCCTGCTGTGTAGCTCATTCATGATAGGTTATTGATGGATTTACCACATACACAGAATAGTATGGAGATATGGTACAGGCAGCACCGAGTGTTTACTCAGTTGTTCACTTCCTCTTTTGCTAGAGCTACTGGAAATGGTCTGCTAGGAATGGAATTATGCTGAAATATATAGGAATGTCATCATTTGGGAGAAACTAGCATTGCTTTGGCAAACGCAGTAAAAAATTGTCAATGTAACACTTGCACAGTTGTGGAGAAATATTTCACATATATCAGCCAGAGATTCCTGTGCCCCATTGCCCACCATCTCTCTGTGTAGTAGGCCTACCTGTTTATTTGGATGCATATTGTACACACAACATTACATTTTGTTTTGCACCCTGAATGTTTAGTGAGGTTGTATATATCAGCTCTCCAGTGCAATCTCTGGCATAGTATCTGGTGTACAAGTCTGTTTAGTCCAGTGTTAAGTCATGAATGTTAAGTCATGTATGTCAAACCCATAGCATTAACACGGCTACCTTGCTGTTGGTTCCACTCTACCTGTAGTCATATGAGTATGCAATCCCCCTTTTTGACCCAGTATTCCCACTGGGTGACCAGTTGGGTGTTTTTTCCCTATCCATATGGTTTCATTTGCTCATCAATGTCACATTTGACAATTACACCATTCCAAAACTCTGGTTTCACAGTACCAGTCCTGCCATTGCAGCATACAGTGCCTGCACTGCATGCATATTTTACCAAGTTTGTTTCTTCCTTTAAAATTCCTTTTTTTAGCCCTGTTACCTTACTACTTTCCACGTCACAGGATCATCATATCACAGCATGTAGAACTCTTGCTGCTTTATTCCCCACTAGTGCAGAGGTGTTAGAGTTTCTGTCTCTTTAGAAGATTCTGATGAAGTTCCAATAAGGGACAAATATAGTATATAAGTAATTTGTTTTGTTTTTAATTGGTTTACCAAATAAAATAGTTGCTGCTCACGACCTTCTGCTTTGGATTTGTTTTGTCTTTAGAGGAATGCTCATAAGTGTAAAGCTCTAGCAACTTCATTATTGTTAGTGTACTAAACATATGATAAGCCAGTTGATATTCCTGGTAATGTAAAATACCCTTATATATGTATAAGTACAACCGTAAAAAAATTAAAAATAATTCATTATTGTTTTTCTTTTTTCTTTTACTGGAAGGAATAGTTAAAAGAAATGTAGTGTCTAATAAATGGTATACACATTGCCCCCCCCCCTACTGGTGATGTAACAACAAAAGGGTTTTGGCATTATACTTGTATGACACATCTTAAACAATATTAAACACAAAACGCCACATTACAGACCTTATCCAATAAAATATTCCCAGTTTTACACAGTCTGAACATTACTGCCTTACATTATCTAAAGCAAGACGGTTACCAATGACAGGCATGACAACCTCCTTCTGGGATCCCAGCTGTTCAAACTACTCCCACAAGATACTCCATCCCCACTTGCTATGATACTCTTCATAATCACCCCAACTTATAACCTTTACAGCCTTGCCAGAATAGGCCATACACTCCAGCCCCTTGTGAACAAGCTATAAATCTCTGTCCACAGCTTCTCTGTCCTTGTTTCAAAACTATGACAGTCCATCCAGCCTCATATTCAAAGTACCACCCACAGCTCAAACAGTTTCTAAAGAAGTAAAAGCATATGCCAAGATACAGGAGGTATCACATAATTTAACCAAGCATTGTTTTTTCATGTTATTTTTCTGAATCTTAACATCTTTGCTACGACATCTGAGTATGATTTATGTAACTATGTACATAGCATCTACCCTGTGCTAAACTACAACTGCCCGTGCATTATTCTATGTATGACCCTCTTAGATTCTTCAGTATTGCTATAACTGCATTTGTTTTCCATTGATTGCTGTTGTTTACACATTATGTTGTTCCTGTTTTGCATTTATCCTATAATCTGAAGCTGGTCTAACATCCATGTACTGACATGCATGCTTTCACAATACATTTCAATAAA
The DNA here is from genome assembly GCF_019279795.1 of Protopterus annectens. NCBI lineage: Eukaryota > Metazoa > Chordata > Ceratodontiformes > Protopteridae > Protopterus > Protopterus annectens. The sequence goes on from NC_056745.1 coordinate 846,513,328, forward strand.
ATAATCCTGGCTTTATTGAACTGCTCCTTTAGAAAGTATTATAGTAACTGTTTGTAATTTCTCTTTAATAAGTATCAGTTATCTGCACATCTGTGGATATGTTGAACTGCTCACTCACTTGGGAGAGCAAATGCTGACTGTTTATGCAGACATGTACTGTAAGTCTGCTCTTTCAAAATCCAAAAATACTTTTACATTAAACTGTGCATGATAGAGTAAAAGTTTGTGGGTTGTATTTCTTGAACAGCCTATGAAATATCCTCTGGCAATACTGTGAAATCAGTATTTTTGAGCACCGTGGTTGCTAGGCAGCATGATGACTCAGTGATCCTTCTTCAGAGTATGATTTTGTCTTGCAAAATTTTAAATACTTTTGAACCATCCTTTCCAATTTATTGATTTTAAATCTAGGCAAATGTTGTTATATACAGTACAGCATACATAAAAATAGTGATCAGAATTCTTAAGTCATTTGTTTTTGGATCAATTGGTGGAACATATAAAATTACAATTTTCCGAGAAATGAAATTTTTTTGAAATCCTATTATTTTATTTTTTTATTGAAGCTTCTTCCATAATTCCTTTGAATAGCTGCAATACCAAAAATATGCAATATGTCATCATAGTCTAGGTTGCATGCATTACGATTAGATGAATGATTTGGGAACAGAAAGCTGTTTTAGTTTGAAGTAAGGTATACATTATGGCTGATCATAAATTGTATATAGCATGTTTTTTAAAGCAATAGATGTAACACTGAACAACAGAATTTGGATTATATCTTCATCAATGTATTGGTCATAAGTGGACCAAATTGATGAGTAATAATATATATTTTCAATCTGAACTTAAATATTAATGTACATGTTTTTGAAATTTCTTTATTGGCTAGGTGATTTAACAACAGGTACTGGAAAAGAGTATATTCATATTCTTTGTTAAAATAAGTTTGGTTTTTAAGATGGTTTTAGTTTTGGTTTAACATAGATAAGTATGCTTTATGTAACGTCGTATCCATGTTTAGTTTTTCCACTTTTTTGGAGAATTTTGAAATGAAATTCCATATTGACTTGCCGTTACCTGTTTCTGTTCAACTTTTGTCTGATGTCATATTTGATATATTGTTGTCAATCCGTATAAAAAGACAATAAGAAATTTTTGAAAAAAAATATTTAAAAAGAGATCTCTGCTTCAGATATCTGGAATTCAGTCCTTATTTCTGATCCCTCTTCATGTAGAATTTGGATGCCATTAATTTTTATTGGTTATTTTAGAGTATTCCAAACGATACGCCAATCAACTGTCTTTCTGTATGTGTGTATATGTTTGTGTGTCTATATCTATATCTAATCAATATCTATTTATCTATCTATATATATATATATATATATATATATATATATATATATATATATAAAATATATATATATCTATTTATACATATATGTATATATATATAGATATATATATATATATATATATATATATATATATACACACACACACACACACACACACACACACATATATATATATATATAAACACACACACACACACTATATAACCACACACACACACACACACACACACACACACACACATATATATATATATATATATATATATATATATGCACACACACACACACACACACACACACATATATATATATATATATATATATATATATATATGCACACACACACACACACACACACACACACACACACACACACACACACACACACACACACACACACACACACACACACACACACACACACACACACACACACACACACACACACACACACACAAAACTATCTATCTAGGTAGATATGTTTCTGTGTGTTTGTGTATATGTGTTGTTACATACTACAAAAATGTGACAAAGTAGGAAACAAACATGTGCATCATTAAAGTATATGATATGTTTGAGTTGGAATGTATATACATTAAGGTAAAATAATGCAAATAACAGCAACAAATAAAGGAGACACCTACTGTGATGATCTTAAAAAAGAGACGGCTGTAGCCCAGCAAGAACAGAGACAGTGACCTCTCTGGAAAGAGGGAGAATTTTGCCACAAAAATGACCATTGGTACTTGCCAGCAGTGGATATAAAGCATGAAAGATAACTAGGGAAGAACAGGACTTGAGCCCTGCTATTTGTCAGATGATAGTTGACTGCTACTCACAATGGTACACCTAAAAGATTAGCAACAAGGGAAGCTAGGGAGAGTGAGCCAGAGACCCATTTTAAGCATTTTATGTTGTGTTCAGCACAACTGCTTTAAATTATGTTTCATGATTAACAGTGCATATTTTGTTTTACAGAGTGCCACAAAAGGCAGGTGCACCTGTCAGGGTGTAAGTGTGTTCCATGGCAGTCCACTATACACATAAAATGGTGTTTTTATCATATACATGTATGATACTTTTTTCCATTGTGTCTTTCATATGCATGTCCAGGACAGGTAGACAGATGGCATGACCATGCTCACCTAGTTTATGCTACCTTGCTCACCTTAAAAGGTATTGCCAGTGCACTCTAGATCTGTGTCTCAGGAGAGAGGCAATGGTCCTTTTGTTTTACAGGTGTCCTGAAGGGAAACTAATGCCATCTGTGTCTGCCACTCCAGGTGGGGAAAAAAGGTTGCTCACTGCCAAGGTGTATCATTTGCTGGATATGCACATTGGACCTATGTAATACCATCGTATGTGATTGGTTTAGCAATGTGACTTACAGTTCCTAGGCACTGGCCCTTTGGAGGAGCCACTGCCCCAAAACATTGGCATCCCAGGTGAATAATGCACGTGTTTGTTGCCTGCCTAGTGTGTTCTCTCTTGCTTTTCAATTTTTCACTGTCCTCTCCATCATCAACTGGCCACTCTTTGTATGTATGTGTCCATGCATTGTTCTTCGCACATTTTGTTTGTGTAACCCCTATGTTTGTATTTCTGTTCCATTTATTATATTTGTTATTACTGTCTGCACTTCTGCCTCTGTCTCATTGACAAGTATTCCACTGTACCTTCCCTATCTACTTTTCTCTGTCAGAAATTATAGAAAGAGGATATGACCTACAAAAAATAACCTTCCATCCCCTCAAAAGACATGTCTTACAGTTAGCCATCTGGATCTATCTTTGCTTGCTGCCTTCTGTTTTACCATTGTTCTGTCTACCTCAGTTTTTTCACTTTTATACAGTGAACTAGGTTGCCTCTTTGTTGTACACATCCACATTTTTCTGCCTTTGGCTAAATTCTGCTGACCTGTGCTGTCCTTCTTGTGACTGCTGCTGCTGCCTGGAGCTATGTGCCTCTGCAATGCTTGCAGCAATTAACACACTTTGACCCTGATGTCACTCATGTCACCTGTTATAGTGCTGCTTATGATGTATACTACTGTGGTGCTGTCCTTTGTGTTCTTGCTGTGGTTCTGCTTTATGACATGGTCCTTTGCTCAATATGCAAGCACCGCCCCTTGCTGATATGTCTGTATTAATTCACCATTGATTCATGCAGCATATCCCTCAAATCTTTATATGGCACAGGCACGTGTCATATATCTATGAACACCAGTAGCAATGTTTTTCACAGTTATATGATTGTTTTGTTGTCCCATCTTTAAACAAAATACATAATTCATGGGTGTCTCCATGTGTGTATATGCTCACGTGCGCGAGTGTGTGTGTGTGTGTGTGTGTGTGTGTGTGTGTGTGTGTGTGTGTGCGCACATGCATGTTTGTGTGTGTGTGTGTGTGTGTGTGTGTGTGTGTGTGTGTGTGAGTGAGAGAGAGAGGGAGAGAGAGAAAGACAGATAAAGAGAAAGAAGTTCAGATTGACAAAACATTCTAATCCAAGGCAAAACTTTTATTTTTTCCCACTAATTACATATCTCTTCTTTATCTTACCTCTTATCGTCATTTTTTGTTTACTCCTTTTGTTTTGGTGGTCCATTTTATTAGCAGAATAAAACATTCTGAGGCATTATTTATTGTCTAATAAATTGTATTTTTGTCAGTTAGTATTCATTAACTTTTCTTCATTGCAATATGAAATCAAATTATGTTGTTAATAGCGGTGTGCTTTTCATGTAAGATGCCTGTAAGGTTTCAGAACTTTTTCCTCTTTCTTCCACTGTGCAATTGTGGAGTTGGTGTATTAATATTTTAAGATTACAGGGAACCCCCAATGGAGTTGCAGGGGTATTGTTTTTCCCCATATTTTTGCAATTTGCAAGCTATGCTTTGTTAGATTTAGGAACATAAAGAAGTAATAAAGTAATTGAAACTGAATGGTGAAACTCTGATAAGATATGACATAACACATTAGTCAATAAAACTTGGTCATCTAGTTTTGTTATTCTTACAGGAATTTAGGAGTGGATTCTTAACCTGACAAATTCATTACAGTAAGTTAATGTTTCTAATATTAGTGCTTCCTAAGCAAATAGTAAGTACAAAAGTGCAATGTTCTGAGTGCACAATGAACATACCTCTCAACCTCTTAGCACAAGATATCTGGACAAAGTTTAAAATAATGGGGGACAAAGGGCCAAAAGTAGGGACACATTTTAAATATTGCGCTCATAAATTTAGAAAGTTGTTAGAATAAAAGGTCATGTGTTAACATGCATTTTTCTGAAGGATATGAAGTTTGAAACTCAAATTATGTCATTATTTAGTGACTTCAGTCCTCAATAATTTCACATAAAACCACAGATTTTATGGGGAAGATCCCCAAAATATGAGGCATAAATCTGAACATTCTGCAAAAATCTGAACACTTGTGAAGTGTGACAGTGAAGTTTTTCATCTACAAATGTTAAAAATAAAAGCATTTATTTGTCCATTAACTACAATATATTTTTTGGGTATAGCTATATATCCTGTATCACACTTCATATATTTGACTGCTGAGGAATATAGAGTTTCATCCCTCACAAAAACACACCCATACCCTCCCCACCGTGCACACATACACACACACACACACACACACACACATGCACGCACGCACACACACACACACACACACACACACACACACACACACACAGAAAATCCATACTACCATCACAAAAATGGGAAGTTAAGATAAAATTTTAACATCACCTCCCCTTCTTGCATGTATGATGAAGTTACTGGGATTTCTGGACCAAATGTATATCTTTGTCATAAGCAAAATCTTCAGCTTTACCTGTGCTGTAGGTCTTGCTGAACACACTTATCCTGTAATGGAAATGTATATGCAAGGCTTTCATAAGTAGGCCAGTAGTGAACAGTGACAGCTAAGCCAATTAGCATGACTTGATAACTCAAATCATTGGATGAGAAAATAGAAAAATGTATCAAGACTAAGTTATAGTATTTTAAAACATGTTCTATACTTAAACAAAAAATACATTTAAAAGACAATAAAAAGGTACTTGATTGACAGCTGGTTTTATGTGCACTTTGATGTGTCAGTATAACTGATGCTGTTTGAATAAAACTATTAAGTCTTACCAAACTGGTCAGTATCAGGCGGAGAATTTTCATGAAAGCAACCAACCAAATTTTTGATACAAATGCTGAAAGCAAGCTAGCTTGATAATACTATTAGGAGTCAAGTCTGCCCTATGGAATATTGAAGTGGGAAAGGATAAATTACGAATATTAGGCTGGCTGTTTCTTTCTGACCTTCTCCCAAATCATGCACCTCACTGATGAGAAAAATGCAATGTCTACATTCATTGTATTTTCCTTTGGCAGCTGCATTGACTAAACTAAATCAAGGATCAGTCTAAAAGTGTCAGAAAGCATTCATTCCTGGTGTGTTGACAGCAGATTGGAAAGAACAAGACAATCACTCTTTGACTTTACCTCCTTACTGATTCGTAGTGAATGAGTGCAGAAGAAACGTTACGTCATCCTCTATCTTTTCTTCCAGACATTGCCCGAATGTGCTGTCATGGATACATCACAGTTGTGTCTGTTTTGACTAGAATTTGAGAATATTCTAATCAAGCAAACAAAGATGCAGTACATTTTTACTTTTTCAAGGGAAACTTTACAAAGCCGTTGAAACTTGTGAATCCAACAAGAGATTACATTACATTACATTAATGTTAGTAGAATAAAAAATGACATCTAACTAGTTTGTCCTTAAATGTAACTAACACCAAACAGCTACCATGACTACCCCACTGACTACCTTTCTCAATCTTTCTGTAAACTGCTTCCAGTCGTATCTCTTTCTGTATTCTGAAAACCCTTTCCAAGCACTCCCTGCCCTCTCAATGAAATACTTCCTCAAGTCTAAACTGAAATTCTGTCCTTTCTGTACCCATATTTCTGACTTAGGAATACCGCATATGCATCCATATCTTCAATTCCCTAAACTCTAAAGCCATAACTCTCAAACATCTTCATAATTGTTATCATTGTTTCTCATAAACACTTTGAATACAGTTCTGTGTTCACTGTTACTTCTATTCTTAAACAGTCTTCAGAACAGTGCAAAGAAATGTTCTGTATAGAGGCAGTACAACATCCCTAAATATGCTACCCTTACCTCCTATAATGAATCACACCATGTTGTTGGTGAAGACTAAAAATCGTACTACACACTGCTTGAGAATTTTATGTCACAAATGTCTCTGTCACTACATCATCATTCTCCAGAAGTACTCTTTTAGTTCTGCAGCTCACATTGCTACTTTCTCACTGGGTTATTGTAGTACAGTTATGTTTTCAGATTCATAACCATGTTTCCTGTCAATTTCCAAAGATGACCTCACCTTATCTTAAAAGGCATTTACCTTATTGCCCACTTGCCTTGCTGCATCTAAAATGAATGTACTAAGTAGCACTGATTCCAACACTGACTCCTGGAATCCCCATTGCTTCCTTTTTCTCCTCTATCAAATTATCCCGGGAAATGTCTCTATCTCAGTTCCCCCAACTACCCATTTAAGCATTCCCACATCTACCCCATAAATTTCAGTTCTTCACAAACCTTCTATGTGCTACCTTATCAAATGCTTTCAAACATCTGAAAATACCCAAGCCACAATAATACCCATATCCGATTGTGTTGTAAACCAGTCATAAAACTGTGAATCAGGTAGACTGATAATACCTCTTTTGCACACACCATACTGAAAGAAGTCCTACAGAATATTTATTTGTTAGTTTATTTATTTACACTTTGTTGATCAGATTAGTCCCATTAGGCTAGTAGCCACTTTTCAGGAGAGACCAGTGCTACTATGTATGCTACTACTAGGGAAATTGGCTAAGGCACTGGCAAAATGACCCTGCTCTTTTTTAATAAGTGCCATGCACTTTGGACCTCTGTTTAATATATAATCTGAAGGACACTATGCTCAGGAATGTAGCACCACTACTGATATGCTGCACTATCAGCAATTTGAAAATTAATCCAGTTAGTAGAAGATGGCATCGAACCCACAGCATTTTCTTCTTCCTGCATTGAAGGTAAGCTTGCTACCTACTGAGTCACATGCACTGCTTCTTGGAAGACACGCATGCTTGTCCCTCAGACTTTGTTCTGGTACATTTATAAATAATGAATTTATTTATTTTTTTTGTAATTCCCAGGATCCCAGTTAAATCACACTTCATGCAGTCCCAGCTATCTGTACCTGATTTACTATCCAGAGACCCATTATGCACTTCAGCTAATTGACCTTCAAAAAATTCATGCAAATTTCTCACTGACTGAAATTATTTATTTATTTACATTTGTTGACCGGGAGTGTCCGACTGGATGTAGGTCCATTTTCAGCGGAGGCCTGGGGAGAAAAGCTTCACAGTTAAAATAGACAGATAGTAGTTACATTGGATTATACAGCAATTAACAATTTGATTAACATAGCAATTAATTACAAACATACTAAAACAAATTTTCATTTATCTAGGGACCAAATACATGTTTATTGGTACTGACAACATTTCAGATCTTTTAAATCCATTTTAGTTCCAGGTGTCCTGACTTCATTTAGTCTCCTCAAAAGACTCAGCCTTAGAGTGTTCCCTGTTTGATCCCTGTCTCCTAAACTGTGCTTAGACTAAGCATTGATGCTCCTTCATAAATAACAAATCAGAAAAAAAAAAAATCTGCCTGTTTTCTCTTCACTTTTAAAATGTTTGTAATATGAATTGTCTTACTAGCCAGTTTAACAAGATAAATTGCACACTACCCTTATTTGTGCATCTAACGTCTTCTGTCCCCCAACCCTTTACATCCCCTGCTAGTTATTTCACCAGTATAGCTTTATCTAGTTTGATCTTTGCAGCTGTGCTACTACTGAGGCATGCTCATTGAAGTGTCTGGGCCCCCAGTCTGTCACTTCTATGGTCTTCTCTATTATGACTTCTATGATACCTCTCCAGAACTATAAGCCTCTGCCGTTATTATTTAATTTATACTTCCTACTCAGTCCCTTCAGCTTGCTGTTTTCATCCTTTCCTTATGTTTAACCCTAACTCATTGATCAGTTTAATTCCCATCACTGATCCACATCCCTTTTCATGAATTCCTAGAGAATA